>NC_142733.1:10038393-10344848 GCF_055471065.1 Atractosteus spatula | reverse complement strand
TACAGCTGTTCATTAACCTCTACGTGCAGCGTTTGCGTGACCCTGGTGTGCAGGTTCCAAATTCTCAGGTATGCTTTTTTGGGGGAGAGGCGGGTTGTGACGTTATCATGAAAATCACGAAGTATGAGCCCTGTTACGTGAACAGGTCATTGCCCAACAATGGGCTCACTTGTATATTGCTTGAGGAATGCATGGTGCCAACCCTGAGCCCGTTCTGGTGAGTCCCCGTGAGTTTTAAAAGCTTGAAAGCACCTGTACCCCTCCGCCACTCCGTGGCCTGAGTGCGCAGGCGGGCGGTGTGGTTTGCCTGTTGGGGGGGCCGTGGTTCTCAATGCAGCGTCTTTGCTGTTGTGAAAGATCGTGGAACAGCGGCGGAGGGAGAGGTGGAGAGCCGATACCAGCAGAGCCGGAGGTACCTGGAGCGGATCGAGCAGCTGCAGGAGGCCCAGGCGCAGCTGGCCGCTCGGAGGGGGGAGCTCTGCCTGGCCGGAGAGAGGCTGGAGCAGACTGTGGCCGAGGTCAGGGGGAGAGCGCTGTGAGACGGGCCCTCGGGCACCATCGGGCACCCTCCGGACCCCGCCCCGCGGGAAAACTCCTGTATGAGCAATAACACAGCGGCACCTGCCTCTGGGGCAGTGCGACTGGCAGCAGAAACACAGAAGCAAGAAGATGCCCAGCTGGCCTGGAAGGACTCTGTAGCTCCTTTATTGTGAGAGGAGATCCTTCAGAAAAACACCATTTTTTATGAGAATGGAAAAGGAATGTTGGGGTGCAACAGTGGTCTGTAAATAAGTGTCTGTTTTACCATTTGTAATCAGTGCAGCCCCTTCAGTTATAGTATTCATAGTATAGGCAGTCATTCATCTGTTGTACCCTGGTCGTGCACGCGCCTCTTGCCACTCAGAAATTACTTCCTGTGGGCGAAATGGCACAAAGAAGACGCGTGTTGTACAGGGAAAGATTTCAGGATGCTCATTTAGTAGTTGTTAAAATAATTTAAAAATTCTCATTTTGTAACACAATAAGTAGATAAGCTAAAAGATTAATGATGTTCAATGTCAAGACTGGTGTAAATCCCTTATTTCAATAAAAAAAAAACATTTCTTTGGAGTGCATTTGCTTTTTGTGTGGTGGACATCTCCACATAGAGTTTTCCTTGTTAAGGATGATTTACGTTGTCATCCATAATTTACCGGGCTTCATGTCTGCACAGTTCTTTGTATCATCTCTGCTCTGGCATCCGTTCTCCATGTAAACTCAGGACTTACTCTAGATCAGTTTCACATTGAGTGGTACAGAACAGTGTCCTGTTTGTTGTGTGGAGTTTGTGTGTTCTCCCTGTGTTTCCATGGGTTTCCTCCAGGTTATCTCCAGCACTCCAAAGACATACTGGAGGGGTAACGGGCTTCTGGAAAAAAAGATTCTGGCGTGAGTGTGTCTGTCGTCCTGCGATGGACCAGCATGTACCCTGCCTTGTGCCCATTGCTTGCTGGGATAGGCTCCAGCTCCCCCTGACCCTGTATTGGATAAAAAGGTTAGAAGGGGCATTCCTGCATCAGTCTCTCATGTGCTGTGAATGAAACACCACCAGTTGGTTGGATGAAAACATTTATTTTTGTGGATTCTTGCTCTTCAGACACAATACATTAGCCATTTGTCTTGGATCTATGTTGTTCACAAGCCTTACTGTGATTTTTTAAACCACAGCCTCAACAGCTGAGCAGGCCTAGACTAGTTAGCCTTGATCATATCGCGTTTATGAACCTGCCATCTACAAGTAACAGCTTTCAGGTTCAAACCATGTGACAGTTCAGGGAACCCTCACCAGGTACATCAACAGATGTGTCTTTTGCCAGTACTGACATGTCAATCAGTGTGAATGCAGGTTCACAAAAAGTGCAAATGAGGTTAAATTTGTTCTCTAAATAGTATTTGTTGGCTTCCATATTGATACATTTCACTGCAATTCATATATTAACCCAAGCACAGGAGTATAGATTGTATGACAGAAAAACACTCTTTCACAAGAGAAGTGGGATATTGTTTGTTTCGTATTCAATTGCAAGGTAACTTGTAGAAGAAACATTGGAACAGTGGTTCTTAGTTGATTTGCTGAACTTAATTTGTTCTAGGAATGTGTGATGATTTGCTTTAAGAGTGAGCTTTCACAGGTCATCCTCAGGATTTCCACTAGAGTCTACTCAGATGAATGATTATCAGACACTGTTGCTTTTGTGCAACATCTTTTATGAAAAACATTTCTGAGTGAAGTCAAATCGCAAAGAAAAGCTGTTAGTACCATAGTAACTATGAAATTGTTTGCTACATCTCTACTTTACCCAGCGACCCTGTACTGGATGGATCTGTACTTTAATAAAACATTGACCCTACATAAATGTTGATGGATTATCAGATTTTCACAAGGCATTAATGTGAGTGCTGGATATTTTTTCCAGCACAATTCGTGGTGATTTATAACAAAGGTAATGTACAGAGAGTAACTGAAAAGCCCGAATGACAGTATAAAATAACATATCACTGAATAATATTCAGATTTGTCCTTGTAAGACTCCTATGGCCTATATCTCAGAATAGCCCTGAGATTTAAAATGTGTTAGCTGTGAAATAGGAGAAAGAACCACTTTTCCAATGGACATTTGTTTTTCTACAGAAAAATGCATTTTAGACTCAAATCTGCAACTGAATACCTTAATACAGTATCCTATTCTATATCAAAGCAGTAGTAAATACAATTGCCAGTGTCCTGTTAGCACACAATGTTAGCAGTATCTCCCATCTTGCAAATTGCTTGCACCTAGCCACAATATTTTTGCTTTCTTGATATTAGCTGAGATTTACCTGATTCTAGAGGCAAACACTAATGAAACAGAGCAGACGAATAAGCAGAATTCATAACAGCTATTCAGCTGGATTAATTACAGTCATAAAGCCTGGCTCACTAACAGATTGCTGAAAGAAAATACCTTTGTATTTAAATAAGTTCCTTCGACACCGATGTAACAGAGCTGTATACAGTATTTGTTCCTCTTTAAGGGTGCTGCTGGACAACATCGACATAATTGAACTGGTGTTTACAGGTGGTGAATATTCAGCATGCAGTCTAGGTTGGCAGTTGAGGCTGTTTGCTCACTGGGAAGGTAGCAGGGACTTCTCCATTGCAGGGTAGGAATTAATACTGCTGAAGAAAGACAGGGCTCCTCAGAATTCCAGCAAGCACAGATTGTTTTCAGGGTATTTTGTAGTGTAAGTCTTGGATTTGATTTGATTTCAAAAGTGAAAGATGAAAAGAGTATAATAGTCTCAGTCTGAAGTGTCTTGTAAAAGAGAAACATTTGACATGTAGTAAGAAATGCTGTACGTGAATATATTTGATCCATAATTCTTACATGTTGAGTTATAACAGCCAGAGCTAAAGTGTTTTTTTCTTTTGACCCATGAGAGGAGACAAGTCCTTTCAAATATATAATTATGTATACAGTATATGAGACGAGCACCCAGTCTCAGTGCTGACATTTGGAGTAGTTGCATATTGTATTGGTCTTCGAATCTTGATTCATTGTCTGCAAAACAGAGGTTAACTGCTTAACCTTTTGTATCCCAAAATCTGCAGACCTTTTTTTTCAGTTTACACATTTAATCTAACACTTCTAACAGGCAAAGTTATATGTACAAATACAAAAAGTACAAAAAGGTGAATCTCAGACAGTAATCAGATACAGATTCTATGTTCAGAAGATCTCTAAAAAGTTCCCCCTTCTCTTCAACCTCCAGTAATGTTGTACATAAATGTGTGCCTAGAACTAGCTTGTCACATAACAGTCAGTGGGATCTTCCACTTCAATCTTTTATACCACTTTGTCTGTAGGCATACATTGTGTATATTTTCAGGATACCCATTTGCACCCTTAAAAGACACTTGATTCCCGATGCAAGTGAGTCTTGTTATAAATGCAAACTTCCAGAGGTAAAAGGGTTGATATATCAGAAATCCACCTGAGTGCAATGTTTCAGGAGCACAGTTGGTGCCTAGAGATCTTAGTTCAAGGAAAGGAATATTTGTGACTTAAGCTTCAAGTCTTTCCCCGGGCTTTTCGTTCAGCGTTGGTGCTCGGATCTGCGTGCTCTGCGAGCCGCACGCCATGGGACTGGGGATGTAGTTGAAGGGGGTCACTCTCACAGCCTTGCTGGGCGAGCTCTGGCGGAAGTGACCGATGCCACCATTGTGCCCTTCGATGGCATGGGAAGCACATGGCGTGGTCTGGCTCTTAAAGGAACCTGGCAATTCATTTGCGTCCCCCTCTTGAACAGACACACTGGAGCTTGAGGCCGTGCTGATCTTTCTGAAGAGGGCTGCCTCCTCACTTATCTCTCCAGCTCTTTCTATTGTGGGAGACGTGCTGGAGTTGGTCTTGTTTGTGGCGAAGTCCTCTGTCTGGACAGTGGCATCGCTTGTTTTCCTAGGTGGCAGAGTGATGGTGGGGAGCTTTCCGGGCAGTGGAGGCATCGGCTTTTGCCCCTCGGGGGATGGCACGAGGGGCAGTGCTGTGGAGGGGAGGGTGCTTTTTAAGATGTGGGGCACGTCTTCGTCCCGAATCCTTCTCCAGGTGATTTTGCCCCTCCCTCGAGGTTCCTGCTGTTTCTGCATCTTTCTGTCCTCTTCGCTTTTCACTTTCCCACTGGACTCAGAAGAAGAGGACAAAATGGAGGAACGGCTGGTGGCCCTCTTCAGTATGTTAATGTGAGGGGAGGAAGAGTGTCGTTTGAAGCTATCTCTCTCCCGTTGCCAAGCTCCAGAGATGTTCTTCTGAGGGGCTCTGCAGGGGCTCTCCGAGCTGGTTCTCCTGGCTGGACGTACGCCTGAAAGACCTCGGTCACTAGAACTGGCTCTGGAGAGAGCCGCCCTCTGACCTTGGGCTCCCTGCCCCTGTCCTTCATCCTGTGTTTCTCTCGGTCCCTGTCCAACACCCTTCAATTCCTGGCAGCGCGAGGAACAGAGAAAAGCAGCAGGGGCATTTGGACGCATTTTACGTGGGGACGCACACTTAGAGGTAGGTACAGACCTTGAGGACGGAATTTCACTTCTCTGTCGTAAGAGGCTGGGAGATTCTTTGATGAAAGTCAGCTGTCTCAGGAAGCCAGCCCGGTCCGACTCGCTGCTGCTCGAACGTGTGGATGACATGCGAACCAAATCCAGACGGTTGGCAGGAAGGGTTCTTTTCAGTTGCGTGTTTTGTCTGCTGATGCCTGGCGAGGGCTGATTGGTGACTAAAGGCGATATAGTCCGGGAAGCCATTGGTTGCCTTGAAGGAGTCTGCATGAACGGGATTCGAACAGGTGACTTCTGGGTTTTTTTGTGAGCGGGAGATTTGGGAGAAGGAGATGCAGCCGGGCTGGTTTTCTTGTCAGTGGGGCTGTTTGTGGGCTTCATGTCTTTCTTTGGGATCTGTTTACTGCTTTGCGAGGGGGAAGTGAGTTTCTTCTGGGGCTGTCTTGACGGTGTGGAGTTTTGGGAGGACCCTGAAGATGTGCTCTTGGGGATCCTGGCTGGTGGTGTGGAACTTCTTTTAGGTAAGGAGAGCTCAGTTGAATCATTAGCTCGTCCCAGTCTGTGCAGGCTTCTTGATCTCTGCTGAGCCAGGTTCGGATTCTTCACTGGAGTTTCAGTTTTAGGAGATGCTTTTTTCAAGGGAGGTTTTTGTGAATTGTTGGTCTCCTTTTTAGGATTTGGCATGTAGATCACGGTCCTGCCTCTGAATACTACAGGCAGGTTTGGCACAGGCTTACGCTGGGCAAAATCTAGCTGTGTTCTGGGGTTCCTGCCATCTGGCATTTTGTTACCCTTTCCTTGTTCTTTGACATTCTTCTTCTTGTCACTCCTCTCTTGGTTTGTGTGGAAGCTGGACAGACCAGACATGCAAGAAAGGACAGACTCAGACTCAGAAGAAGGCTCCCTGGATTTCGAAGCAGCCTGCAGTCTTGTAACAATGGAGTGGGCACCTTCCTGAATGGCTCTCCACTCAATGCTGTTGAGGTCTGAGTCTTTGTCTGATGCCATGTTGTCACTCTCCTGGTCCCTTGCTGGATTCCAGCCCTCCTCTGCTTTCTTCAGTTTCTGTTTCTTCTCTGATTTCCTTTTTCGGGCAGAAAGACTCCTTCTCTGTTTGGGCATAGCAGAGGTTATGCACTTTTGCAGCAAGTCGTCCTCCGAGTCCAGACTGACTGAACTGGATGAGCTGTATTCATCATTTTGACCACAGTTCTTTGAGGCATCGCGGTTATGGCCTGATGTTGTGTGACGCTTACTTTTCACCCACACCTGCTGAGCTTTCCCCTGGTGTTCCTCTAAATCTGCATCACTCAGAGAACTAAGAGAGGAACTGAGAGAGTAACAGGGAGGTGTCTCATCCATGATCAAATTGTGCTTTAGCTTATTAGTTATACATTTTTGCTTTGATTGTAGGTTGATGCTCCGGTCTGCACTGGCCGCTGCGTGGATCAAAATGTTTCTGTTTGCCTCCTTGATTTGCTTTCTTCCAGTGCTTGCTTTCCTCCCTCCCTCCCTCTTTGCCTCCATCTGATCATCATAAAAGCAATAAATAGCTTCCTCTGTGGGTGTTGTATGACGCATAGACTGGAATGCCAAGTTACCGTGGACATACTCCCCATAGTTGTTCTGGCCTTGGTGCATTCCCGCACTCTGCTTCCTGATGGGCAAGTCTAACTTTGGCAAATTCCTTGGATGACTCTGGTCTTGTCTTTGAGTCATATGGCTAGGTGACTGGTCTCTACTTCTGAGCTGAGAAAGAGATGCTTTGGCCTCCCTGCTGTGCATCTGCACTCCTTGTGTGGGCAACACTGTCTTGATAACCCTGTTCATTTGGTTAGTCACCATCTCAGCGTGACCAGCCATTTTTGTGGGCTTATGGAAGTGGGAGAACGAACGAAGATCTTCAATTCTCTTTGCTTCAAGAGCCATCATGTCCTGTTTCTCCATTCTTCTCAGCTGCCAGTCTTTTAAGCCCTTTTCCTCCTTTACTGGATACTGAAGCGTTTCATCACTTAGGGACGTAGTGCTCGAGAGGTTCACAGGGGTCCCTTCAGCCGAATCAGTAAAAGAAGAATCATCATGATAGAAGTCCTTATCTGGCCTTGCAGTCTTCCTCATTGAGCCCATCTGATTGGTTTGAGCAGGCAACAGCATGTAAACAGGCAGCTGCATAGACCTTCGAGTTTGAGAGCTGAGAACCTGAGTGGAGAGGCTGGACATCAGTGAGGTCCTGACCTTCCTAAATTTGGAAGGCATTGCCGAGTTGATGCATTCTTTAAGGATTTCTATGTCATCATCAGAGTTGCCCTCGCCGTATCTATCCGCCTGATTCTCTGCTCCCAAAAGAGGACGTTCTTCCCCAGTTTCTTCTCTTTGTCCATGGGCTGTGTTAAAGGGGGAGTTGTCCTTTTCATGAAGGAGGGGCATCAGCTTGAGCTCCACATCTTTCTGAATATAGTGCTCATGGAGAGGTAGGGCACTAAGACTAGAAGCACAGGAGAAGTTCTCTGTAGGCTTTTCTACAGTGAAGTAGATCATGGTATCCAAGTCAGGTGGTAGGTTGAACCTCTCCTTGAAGTCTGCAATCTCCATTAACTTGCGTAGGTTACTCTCCCACTGTCCTCCTCCACCAGTCTGGGCTTCCTGCCCACTTGCATCCGCGTAGCAGGGAGTCTTGCTGCGACTCGGGGGCATGGTCTGGCCAGGACTGTCTGGCAGATCACTGGGGCTAATAGTTCCACTAATCATCTCACTGCATGGGTCACTCTGTATAGAACTGGCAATGGAGGGCGACTCAAAGCTACCCAGAGAGCTCACTGAGCTGCAGCGACTCATTACCAGTGGGGTCTCATGGATATAGTTCTCAGAGGAACTAGACGGAGTCATGTCTTCATGTCTGCCTGGCGACACCCCCCTCAAGAAAACCTTTTCCCGTTTGATGTGGCAGGGAATTTCAATGGGCTGGGAAGTAGGGCTGCCTGCACTAACACATTGTTTCTGCTCTGAGACTACTAGTTGACTTTCACTCAAATCTTCCAAGGACTCCTCTTCATTCTTTTCCAGATCACATTCTTCCACGTCAATTATTTCTACTGATGAGTCACTCTCTAGTTCATTTTCACTCTGGCTCTGCCCATCCAAGGCTCCATCTGCGGAGGACAGTGAGGACAGAGAGCTACAACGAGAGAAACAGATCGGCGTGTTCTCTACTGAGTACTTCTGCAAGGTCTCCAACTGACTGAGCGTTGGGCTCCGGGCTTGGATTACTGGAGGCTGCTTCATTATGCCCCCAGTGTTTATTGCTGGGATCCAAGCTTGTCTCCTCATCCCTTGAGAGTTAATTGGATTCCTGGGAACACCAAACTTAGCCACACTCCCAATTAAGGGGACGTGCTGGTAGGAAGGGGACAGCTTTATAGTGGGCACATTGGTTTCAGAAGAGAGTTTGGTAGGCTCGGTGGCTGGTGTTGGTGGTGGTGGTTCTTTGCATTGGTCTTCTGCATCGGTGCTACTTTGGTTTGGTAAGCTCATATTTGTTCTATCTTCAGAGTCCTTTTCTGCCACATCATTAGGGTTTGTTTCTGCTGGAATGCATTGATCATGTTTATCTAGATAGCCTTGTTGAGCCACTTTGAGCTCCAGCCTGTTTGGTCGCCTCTGCACAGTGGCTGACCTTGCAGAGGGCCGGATCTGGTCTTTGCTGCCAGAGTAACCATCACTGGTACTTCCACTGTTCAAACTGTCTGTGGACAAGCTGGTGTGTGCAGTCTTGAGGCGCAGAAGGGCATGTGCCCTGCTCAGGCGTTCTCTACGGGCAAAACTGCTGGTATCTGAGAGACGACAAGGGGAGCAAGATTTGGCCCTGGCTTCATGGAGTTCATCTGATCCATATTGCCAGTCCACGAAGTGATCTTCAGAGCTCAGGCTGAAACTGTCCTCTGATGATGTGTGCATGGTGATGTCCTCCACAAGCTTGTCGATCTTGGCCACCGTTGTGGTGATCTTTTTGGCTAATTTCTCTGCTGCCACAGATACTTCATCATCTGCAGGCTGGGGCTTCTTGCCATCTTCTGCCTGTGGGTCAACATCTCTTTCAGGTTCACTTCCCTTTTTACGGGACTGGCCCTGAAGAAAGTTAGAAGAGTTGAGAAACATGGATAGCATGGAGAAGCTCCCCGTGTCTAAACTGGTAGAGACATTGGGGGCTTCATCATCATCGAAGCAGCCAGAATCAGAGGCATAATCTTTAGCCAGGCTCTCAATGTGTCGCAACGGCTTGTTGATGCTTTGAAGCTTAGGGCTCTGCTGCTTCTCTATGGAGTCAAAGGTTTCTGCTAAATGTTTGGCATCCAGCTCTGCCTCCAGTGCCTTCTGCTTCCTCATGTAGAGGGATGGCATGCAGGACCCAGGAGAGACGACAGCTGCATCTTTGTACTTTGGTGGACGATTAGTGAGGAGGTTCCTGAGAGCCGCGGCACTGCCCATGGCAATCATCTTGTGCTTGGAGTGGATGAGGTTGCGCAGCATGCTGACTGCCCCCAGGTCCCACAGCAGCTCCTGGTCCTTGGGGCTCCGGGCAGACAGGTTCCACAGTGTCCCACAGGCATTGCTCACAATAGTCAGACTGTGGGACCTGAGGTGCTGCAGAAGAGTCTGTAGGCAGTTGTGGTCACGAAGGATTTGCCTGCAAAATATAAAGGGAGGTGTTACTCAAATAAAGGGGGAATTGTTGAATTATATCTGTTTAAACTAAGCCAGTAGTGGACAGATTTAGTCCTTGAGTGATTCAGACTTTGCCCTTCATGGGCAGTTGTTATCCATTATGTTAAATTTCCATAATGAAGATAGTCATTCTTAGTCCTGTTTTTTCGAGGCTCTTGACAACACTAACCCCTTTGTAGTTTTCAAGTTTTAGAAACAAATGATTAAATTTCTTTCCTCTAGAGAAATGCCCAGAGTGATACTTACAAACTAATAGTTTCACCCCCATGCCTGGCAGTGAGTGTCTGCTGAGTGCTATGGGCTCTTTTTGTAAAGAATGCAGGTGAAAATGCTGTTTGGATCTACCAGGTTATAGGTTCTCCTGGCCGAGTATGAACTGAAATGACGTCTCTGGGTACCTGTAATCATCACGGGTGGCCACCAGGCTGGACACATTGCGCAGAATGCCCCCACCGCTCTCTATGATGGCTAGGGAGTTGCTCTGGCATTTGTAGGTGAGTGTGCTCACGAGGAAGCCTAATGCCCCATCCACCGAGCAGATTGCCACCTTGTTTTCGGTGCTGTGTGCCGACAGATTCCACAGGGCACTCAGCAGACTTTTCAGAGTGGATTCCTGGAAGACATGAAACACAACAGCAGCGTTCATACCCAGAGTTCCTGTCTTTTCAGGTTCTTCCTTGGAGCAGTTTTATAGGTGTGTATGACTGCTGACTTAAATCGTTCAAATAATGAAATTATGTCCTTGAATAGGTTTATTAAAATAAGCCAATTCCCATCCAGTTTGTAAAATAATTATTTGGTACTGTGGTACCTCACCTTAGTTGCCTGCAGTGCACAGGTGGTCAGTGCAGTCACGCTGCCCACCTCTCGTAGAATCTTCTTGCTGTTGATGTCAGCCCGCCATGACAGGTTCCTCAGAATACTGGACACCACCTGAAGAGAAGGGCAGAAGGAAGGGACAATATCATCTACAAGAAGCATCTTCCTTGGTTTTGGGATCCCTGAGTCATCCTCTCCTGACCTTACACATTGTTCTATAAAGATATGTCACTTAGTGTTTAAATTTCCAAAACCTATAGAGCATCTTGATGGGGCAGAAGTCAGTTTGGTGCATCTTTCCTCTTTCCTGCCTTGTGCCCTTTGTCTGCTGGGTTAGACTCTAGACACTGCAGCCTTGTCTTGGACTCGACCTAAATGTTTGCAGATTGTCCGAAAGAGCGTAGATGGGTTATATATTCAATATATGTAACATCTTTCTCAATACAATTTGAATATATAGACATTTGTGCTTATTTTCCTCTGTATTGATCCTATGCTAATGTCTTGAGGCTTATTGATTAGTGGCTGTTTCCTAGTTTCCTCTGTCTTGCTCTTCATACAAGTGTCTTTGATCCCAACTCGGAGACTGCAGGTGGTTTAAGTGTGTTTAGTTTTAACTCTTAAAAGCTTTTGGACACTACCTGGTGCAGTTCCTCACTGTCAGAAGCAAGCTGGGCAACAATAGCTTGCAGGCAGCTTTTCTTGGAGCACAGAGCGGCCTGTGTAAAATCAAAACATTTAGAAGTGAATGCCTTTGGCAAGTTCAAGTGCATCGGGTGTTTGTCTTGTATTAATTGTCCAGTCGCCCAAGAGTGAAGAGGCTGGTTGAGCTCTTACCTTGTTGACGACGTCTCCAAAGGTGAGGTTGGTGAGAGCCATTCCCGCGTAGCGCCTCAGTGCCAGGCTGAGCGGCTCGCTCGGCGTGCCGTAGAGCTCCTGGTCCAGCTGCACCAGCTCTGCTACGGCTTGCAGACCCCCTGCCAAGCGCACAAGCCACCACCACTTCAACAAAAAAGGCTTCAACATCCAGGCATCCAGCAATGCTTGCAGGCATAGGAGGCAGTTCCTACTTTCCATTCGTTTCAATGGAAATTTCACTCGTACAGTATGTATGCGTGTGTTTGTCTAATGCAGTTTCTGGTAATATTGAGTGGCGCGGTGTTGCGGGAGTTGGCATGGCTGCCTTGCAGCATTGAGTCCCCGGGTTCAATTCTGGAGTATGTATGTTGTCCCTGTGTTCTTGTGGGTTTCCTCCCACAGTCCAAAGACATCGTTGTAGGTTAATTGGCTTCTGGGAGAACTGGCCCTGGTGTGAGTGTGTATATCTGGCCAGTGATGGACTGGCGTTACTGTCCAGGGTGTACCCTGCCTTGCGCCTGCTGATTGCCTGGATGTGCTCTGACTCTGCCATGACCCTGAATCGGATGAAGCGGTTAGAAAATGGATGGATGTCATGTAGACATTGGAAGCAGTGAGATGTGTCAGGAGTCAGGAGCCCCCAGACTGTGCTGGTTTCGGTTCCTTACATCCCCCAGGCTTACCGAGCTCATTCATGGCTCTCCGATACTCCTCTTCGAAGGACAGCTTCATGATCGCACACATAGCCTGGCAGATCTGAGGCTCTACTGGCTCAGGAGTGGCTGAGGACAGGAAACAGTACGATATTGCAATAAGACAACCGCCTAAGGAACAGCCAAAGCTGAGAGAAGCAATGTCTACCTAGAATTCAGCATCATACATTCATTGTTGGAAGAAAACAGTGTATTTAATACGGTTTTAATTAAAACAAAAGCTTATGCCCAAGGCTGTATCCAAGTAGCTCTCCAACATTAACAGCTTCCATAATCTGACAGGTCCTCCGCTGAAGTCAGGGAAATAACTTGGAATGAGGACGTTAAGTTGGGTCATCTATTAAAAGTCAACACATCTCTTTTCTCAGGTGCATTCGAGGGCACATACCTTATCATCACACTCTGTGCTTTAGTTTCCCTCCGACTGCACTGTCCCCACTGTCACAATCCTATTTTGACTGGGCACTTGCCAAATTAAGATAAATCGATGTTTTACATTTTGTGATAAATGCTTTTATATGAGCTGAACTTCTCGTGAGCATTTACTGTATACTTTTTATTGTATATGATTTTTACGACATTTAATGTTAATTCTTGGGGACGTCCACTGTTCATCAACGGGCTTCTTTCCAATTCCCGGCCCCGTACTGTGGGCCTTGCAAAGGTTAACTACGTGTAGGGTGCCTGGTGTTCCCAGATCAGCCCTACATGTCCAGTCTGGGCACTGAGCGGCGGTTCCTGACCTGTGGTGCTGCTCCCCTCCTGACCGGCGGGGCTGCGGTGGGTCTCCAGCCAGTCCCAGCCGCCCTCGCAGTGGGCGCGGATCTGCTCCAGCACGTGCAGGACCCTCATCTCGCGGCGGGCCTGCCCCTCGTCGGGTTGCGAGTAGACAATGTTGTGCAGGGCGGCACTGGCTCGCGCCCGGGCCTCGCGGCTGCAGCCACCGCCCGCGCCTGCGCCGGGCCCGTCGTGCAGGATCTGCACCAGCAGGGGCACGCAGCCCGACTTGCGCATGGCCAGGCAGCTCTCCTGGGAGCTGGACATGGTCAGCAGGGTGCGGGACATCTCCTCGCGGTCCCGCGTGGCCAGCATGGACAGCAGCCAGAACACCATCTCCACCTGGAGAGAGACAGCTGCCGTCAGCCCGGCCCACGTGCACCATGCACCAGAATCCGAAAGCGCAGATTCTCTGGGAAGAGTGAGTTAGGGCAGTTATGCAGAGCCTTGCCACAGAGTTCCATCCATCAATCCAGCTGCACAGGGGCCTGGCCATTTCATCTCACTGTGGGGGTTTTGTAATAATTTTTAAGGGCCGGAGTCGGCTCTAGAATGTATGGTGTCAGCGGGAGCATTCAGTGTAACTCCCAGAGCAACTGCTGCATCTTAATACTTCAGCACCGCTGCCGGTCTGCCGATGAGCAAGTGGGAGATGCAGTTTTGAAGCACAAGGCAGGATACTCCTTGGACAGGACTGCAGTGCATCGCAGGGCACACACTCACACCAGAGCCAGCTTTCCCAGAAGCCAACAAACCTCCCAGCATGTCCTTGGACTGTGGGAAGAAACCGGAGCACCTGGAGGAAACCCACATGAACATGGGGAGAACATACAAACTGCATGCAGACAGCACCCCAGGTACAGAATTGAACCCAGCGCCCCTGCACTGCACCACTGCACCACCGTGCCGCCCTTCCTAAACACATACAAAGTAAAAACACATTCACCTCAGCTTTAGTGGTTACATGATGAAAGTATTGTGGGTGATGAGTTTGTGTACAGTAGCAGTCTGTTACTCTGTTGACATGGCTGGGTCAGCTGGCGCCAGTGGTATTTAATAACACAGTCTTAGCTCATCGGGTAGAAAGTACTGTTCAGAGCAAACCAGCTAATATTGATTGGAGGCTTTCAGGGGCCCATTACTGCTCTTTGTGCTGCTTCTAGAAATGCAGCCCTGTCCCTCTTGCCTCTCCAAGATTTAGGTCAGGCCAGGAAGGTATCCCACTGAATTAACCTTTTTGCTATTGGATATTGCTTCAAAATAACATCTTCTAATCAGCTATGAAAAGGTTGGCTGTACAAGAAAATATGTGGCAGGACTTGCGATGTGATCTTATAAAAGCACTGGGATTGCTAGCAGGGAGGGAGAGAATATCCAGTCACACACTGATGTAAAAAAATCAGATAAAATCGGAAAAATTAAGACAGGCTCTTACTTTACTTCCAGTGTCACTTGGGGCTTCTGAAATGGCACAGCAGGCTGTGTTCTCTGATTCCGGGATGGACAGTTTTCCACAGCTATGGGTCTGAAATGCACAAGAGCATTCATGGTGAGTTGCGCTGGTGTGGTCAGCCAGAGCTCCTCCACAGAGCAGTTTTCTTCTTTTGGAAACAGATATGACCTACTGCAGAGTGGTTTGACTCCGCCTGATAATTAAAAAAAAGCAAATGCAGTAGACAATGTGACTTTGCACTTATTGAAATCATTAAGACCAGTGATAGTTACACTTGCTTGTTCTGGCAATTTTTTGAAAATAGGTTGGCTGCTCTAAGAATCAATGTGTCAATGGCTATTGAAGAAAATGTCCAATTTTAACCTTCAATAAGGCCGAATGCCAGCAATACCATGTGAGAATCCTTTAATATTTGCGTCATTCCCACCCACCCTCTGATCTCTCAAGTTAGAAAGGGCAATAATGCAGTCAAACGCGGTCACAGATAGCAGTAATGAGTCACAGCACTCCTGGAATGACTGTACTTCAGTGTAAGAAATGAGTTTATCCAAATGCTCGCAACCCCGCAAATGAGAAACTACGTCAATGCCAACGGCTAAATTCACAATCGGACATCATCTCACAAATGCAAGCTCTTGATCCTCTGGATTTTACAGCTCCCTCTCCCAGCAAGCACAGTGGGTGACCTGCATGCACAATCGCACAGACATGCACATTCAAGCCCCCCCTTTAGTCTCACAGTCCCGCGGAGACCAACCCAAACTTTGCCCCCTTTCCAGTCACCATGGAGACCTAGCAGCTGCAGCTCCGAGGACTCGGCCCGGCTGCTGCGCAGACAAAGGGCTGGGCTGGGCAGGAGCTGCTGCAGCAAAGCTGTGTGCATGAGCACCGCACACATGAGTGCAGGGCGGTGTGGTGTGCGTGCTTTGGGGTGGCAAAGATTTAGCAAGATTCCAGCAATATTTTGACCGTCACATCCCTCCTCCCCATCATAACTACCGCTCCCCTTCAACACAGCTAGATCACAGCTTCTTGTTTGTCGTCCTACCTGGATTTTCGTTTAAAAAAAGGCAAGAAGAGTCCTGCTTGACCCTCCTCTCACACAAGCTACAAATGCCACATGGTGAACAGGGAATCACAGCCAGTACAGAAGATGAAGGTATAAGTCCTCTCTGCTGCCTGTCAGCGCATCCCAGAAGCCTCGGCTGTGTTCTCAGGCTGACTTCATGCTTGACTGATGGCAGACATGAGAGCTGGAGACGAGCATCTCCGCACTGCCAGGCTCAGGATGCAGCACTCCGCTTGCCCAGCCAATCAGAGCAGAGGCGCCGCGCGAGTCACAGCTCCTTCTGCATAGCAACACGGCAACACGCTGCCGCCCGAGCGCGAGGCGAGAGCGGCCGGCCCGAGTCACCCCAGGCCGAGCAGGCTGCGGGCTCGAGTGTGAGCCATGGCCAACACTTCCCTGCCTCCTCCTGCGGTGGAGTGTGGCAGCACTGCAGTACTCCAGAGCAGCCGTCAGACACTCCGGTTTAACCCTTAGCTGTCTGGGAGCCTTTAATGTTTACACCAAACTCTTATCTGTTACGTGTTCACATGTTATCCAATTTAGGAACATTAACAGTCTCCTTGATCGGCTCTGATTTGTAGAAAAAGCTTCCCATTAAAAAAGAAGATTCAGTACAAAAAAAGGAGAGTTTTCTATAGAATTATTATCTTATATAATTTTTAACATTTTTAAAGTACAGGAACCGTACTCAGCAATTTACTTTATGACCCATTCAGAATGCATCACCAGCCAGAAAGCTGGTAACATCTTGATTTATTCTTAAATTACTATTTTAACAATAACCTCTCCACGGGGGTGCTGTTTTTTCTCTGCTTTATTAATAATTACTGTGTTCTGCCGAGCTCTGCAGGAGAGTCTGCCTCCCCTTTCTGAGCTGAATTACCATACTGTTTGATGCCCACATAAGCATTAACGAGCTGGTCTGGTCTGCCTTTTTTCTAGTCCTGCCTTATGTGCAAATCCCAAACAGCTCAAGTGAGAATATTTTGTCTTTGAGCTGTTGATTATGAAAAGGTGTCCGCATGCAGCAGCCCCTGGCCATTTCATCTCACTGGGGGGGTTTGTAATAATGTTTAAGGGCCTGAGTCGGCTCAAAAATGTATGGTGTCAGTGGGAGCATTCAGTGTAACTCCCAGAGCAACTGCTGCATCTAAATATTTCAGCACATCTGTAAAACATCCGCTGCTGGCCTGCCAATGAGCATGTGGGAGCCCTAAGGAAGAGAGCATCGTTTATATATTATATACATAAACAGTGATGGGGTGAAGTTACTTTTCAAAAATAACAGATTACTTGGATAAAGGTATACTTATTAAAATTAACAGCAATTTTGAGAACATTTTAAAAATTAATCAAAGTGAGCAGTGCAATGTCAGATCTCACCTGAGCCTCTGGCTGGGGGGCCTTCTCCTGTGTTTCCTGAACCTCCTGCAGCTCCTTCTCCAGCTGCTCCAGACGCGCCACCCGGATCTGGAACGAGAGCCAGACGTGAGCGTCAGGGCAGAAAGCTGGAGCCTCTTTCTTTTGCATGGTAAACACACTGCTCAGTTTACTCCTGGAATACACAGGATCTTTCATTTCTATATTTTTTAGATTCAAAAGCATTTGCAAGCAGCCCTGAAATCATGAACACCCTTTTCCTGCAGGACAAGGCCAGGAGGATTCCCTTTGATAAACTCGGCCAGGCCAGGTACTTCACAACGATACACTAACAGGTGTGCTGTAGGGACCCCAGCAGTCACCGCGCAGCTCAGTGAAGATTTGAAACAGGTTCATTCTTACCAAAAGGCCCTTCTGGAAGGCACAAAAAAGTATCTTCTCTGGCTGTGCTCTAAATGCAATAATGCTCGAAGGCCTGTTGTACTCCAAGTACAGTGTAGCCCTGGCCAATTTCTTGTGTTACCAGAAACGTTAAGATACAGAGAAATGCATATTTAAGCGCAGAATTTAAAAAGACATACCAGCCACAGAATGCACATTCTAATGTCTATCTGTCCAAGAAAATCATAGTCATCTAAACAGCTGAACTCATTACAGTCAAACCGCTGGACCATCTGCCTGAATTCTACAAGGCCTTCGATTACACTGTACTGAGTAGCTGGTAACATCAGGTGCTGACTAACAGATACAAGTCTAGAAACCTGAAGGACCACAGCCACTAAAGAGGTGAACTGCAGACAGCTGATGTTAATTTAGGGTCCTGGCAGGTTTAGTGATAGCCTTATTGTCACTGAGTCAAAAACAGGCAAAACAGTAAGAATATTGGACTTTTATTTTAATTTTAATCCAATTAAAAGAAGGGGTGCTTGTCCGATAAAAGAGGCTTCCAAGAAGGAGAAGCAACCCTTTTCTTAATGTCGTGGCCGTGGGTGCCCCTGGTTCATCAATGCAGCTGTCAAGCAGAGTCAGAGGGTGAGGGTTCCCACCTGCGTCCGCTGGACCATTTCGTCGCTCGTGCCGAATCTCTCCTCCATGACAGAGCGCAGCTGCTGGGCCTCGAACTCCAGCTGCTGGCGGATCAGGTCCATCTGCATGGAGAACTGTGCGGCGGGAGAGGAGGGGGTCAGGGGTCAGGGGTCAGGGGTCAGGAGTCAGTCACGCCGGGCGCGAGAGGCATCCGCCGGGACTGGGGCTCTACCCAGCTTGCCGCGGGTCAGGCGGAGCTTAGGTGCAGGACAGCTGTGGATTATTGTTTCTAAACAGCTTGAACTGCAAGAGGCAGAACTGAGTGGGGTCTGAAATCACAGCCTGCAGGTTTGGGAACTGGTAGTAAAGCTCCTGCTGATGGAAAATGAGGGACATGCAGGGAAATCACTGCAAGAGCTCTGGTTCATTTGTTTTCTTGCAGGTGTAGTAGTCATATGGGAAAACTAATACTTGCATTATCCACCTAGCAATTTTCTAACAGCTTTATCCAATACAGGGTCACAGGAGGAGGCAGATCCGATCCCATTAAGGCAGGGTACATCCACAGTAGATGCCAGCCTGTTGTTGGGCTCACAAACACACACACACACACTCACACCAGGGCCAGTTTCCTCAGAAGCCAGTTAACCTACCAGCATGTCTTTGGGCTGTGGGAGGAACATGCAAACTCCACGCAGACAGCACCCCAGGTCTAGAACTGACCCTAGAGCCCCAGCGCTGTGAGGCAGCAATGCCAACCACTTCGCAACCCTGCCACCCCTGTGAGTCATTAAGGCATGTTGCATTACTGAAACATGTCGAGCAGTATTACATGACTATGTGGCTCCTAGAATAAAACTACACCTGATTCACTTTAGTTTAGACAATTGTAATTATTATTATGCTAACCACTGTGCCACTGTTCTTCCCACTAATATACCAGTATAATTATAATTAATATGATCAGTTTATACTATATTAAGAATGGACTAACGAACTATAGATAATGGCCTAATTACACTTATATAGAGCCGCTCACCGTCTCGACGCGCGGCAGCTCGGCCAGCCGCTGCGACAGCCCCTGCAGCTGGGAGTAGTACCAGCGCCGCTCTCGCTCCTCCTTCTCAATCTCGCTCAGCAGCAGCGTCCTGGAACACAGCCACAGTTCCCACTGCACTCACCCCGCTGTCCGGAGGAGCTCCAGTCGGCAGACCTGCTTGCCTGTTTCTTTGCGTGACGGTGTGGAGGGGGAACTTTCACGCTTACTTTACTGCTTCCCTCATTGACCGTTTTTAAAACTGATCACAAACAATTTGAGAAGTCTGCGTAAAACTAGACATTCTTACGTTATGATCATGCCAAGAGTCATGCCAGCTCAGAACTCCCCAACAGGCAATGGGATTTGAACAGCTTTGATCTGAACGATTGTTAAATATTGATGATTAAACACTGGGATCAGACACCCGTAAGGTGCTGTGTTATACTAATAGCACATACTAGTACTGTTCATTTCTGCACAACTGTGATGTTAATAAATTAATAAAATACAGTAAACCCGGGTTTGTGCATCCAAAATGATGTGATTTCATCATACTTAGAACTGAATGTTTTGTGTAAACAGGTGGCTTCTGTAAATCTGATTCTTTAGCACCGGCAGGCAGACAGTGAGATACAGAAGAAATGGCAAACGAATTTGCACACTGTGGTCTTCAAAATATGGGGACATACAGTACTCTTATATTCCAGTTCCTAAAATTATGGATAAACATGTGGGAAAGGCAAATTCCAAGATAAACCTCTAATCAGGCTTCTGGTGTTTTTAACTGATTCATGCAGCATGTTGAGCAGGGCGCAGAGAAACCCCACGCGGGCGCACCTCTCTTTGCAGAGCTCCTCCAGGTGCTGGGCTGTGACCCTGCCCTCCCCACTGGTGCCCGTCTTCTGCAGAGCTCCCTCCAGGATGTGTGGGGGTCCAGGGTGCAGTGCTGCCCCTTCCCCCAGCACTGGGGGCGCCTGCCTGGAGGCAGCGTGCAGGGGGCTCCTGTCTCCGGCCCTCCCCAGATCTGAGGACGGAGCTGGGGTTCGGTCCTCCTCTTCAGCGGCCTGGGCCGCCTGGGATCCCCGCAGATTGTGGGGCTGGTACTTCAGCTCATAATAGTTCGTCAAGTCCATGTGCAACTCTAGGAGGGTCAAGAACCAGGGCCTTTTAAAAGAGCAGTTGTTTTCTAATTCCTTAATCAGATCTGCAGCATGTAAGTCATGCTCAGAGACCTTTTCCATGCAAACTACCCAATCAAATCAATGCTAACGTTAAAGACAAAATCATCAGTTTCCTGTGATACAGCTCTCAAAAATAAGTCCCATCCATCTAAATAAGCTCTGGTGCCTGTCACCCCAAGTGTATTTTCATGGGGTTTTTTTCTCAATAGAGCTCTTGGATTCCAATTAGATTGTGTGTTTTTACAGGTCATCTGAAATTTCAAACTGTTTTTGGCTTGTAAACCATGAAAAAGGTCTAACGAGCAAATGAGTTGACTTGCACCGTCTGGAATAAATAAAAGACAAGGAGCAGAGAGAGGGGGCGCAGCTCTCCGCACACCTGAGGCCCGCTGGAGGATCTGAAATCGGATGTGGTCAGCATACCTTTGAGCTGGTCGAGCACGTCTGTTCTCCCGGTGGAGGCCAGCGTTCGAGCCTCCTGCTCCAGTTTGCACTGCAGCTGCTTCAGCACCTCCTGGAGTCGGGAGAAAGAGCCGAGCGTCACAGCCTGTCTCAGCGTCTGTCAGGCTGGACTTGTAGATGAAATTATTTAGGAAGTCTTGTCGGAGTTAGTCTTTTATTTTTATACCCATTCTGAAATGGGGAAAAGAACTGTAACTGTGGAAAACATTTTAATAACAACTATGAAGAAACCATTTCAAAACGACATGAACTTGTGCATACTCTGGCATTGGAGGACGAAGCAAAAACAACCTGTCTGCAGAAACCAGCTCCCACAAGGTGTCTCAGTACAGTCATACAAAGAATCTGGGAGCACCTAATGGATAAAGTAGGCACATCCGGGACTGTGATTAATCAGGGTCTGCTATCCCATAAAGATAATGAAGATGGGGTCTGCGTTATAACCTGAGATGTGCATAAATATCTTATAAGTGAAAAGGCATTTGTACACCATCTTGATGCAAAGAAGATGGGCCACCCTTTATTTTATGGGGTACCATTTAAATATTAATATGTCCATTAGTAAGTGATGATAATTAGCTCACTTAAAGATTTTTCTGAAATGAATCACAACCTTAAGAGGCAGTGGGAATAGCTATTTTTTTGCAGTGCTAGCTGTTGGAAATCTTCCTTATCCTTGCAATAGCTCAACTGTGGCATTCTGTGCTTGTAACTAGCACCTATTAAGTGCTTACTAAGTTATATTAATAGATCCATTTACTTATTTGTTAATGGGTGCACTCTTTAAACACCGCATGATCAAAAGGTAAAACAATCTGGAAATCCAGTGAAAAAGGTCTACTAAGTGCTATTAGAGGATGAAAAGGCATCATTTTAATTTCTTAAACAGACACACAGATGTGCAGGCTTGCAACTCGGCTGCCTTACAGGATTGTGAACTGAAACTAAGCTGTACCTCTTTCTGTACCTTAAAATCGCTGTTGGGGCAGATGTGAAATAGTGACCCAGTAAAATCAACATGGCAGGATTAGTGCAGCAGAAAAAGCAATCTGGAATGTAGATCATAATAAATCTGTTGTGGAAATGTATGGAATAAAGTAAATAGGTCAACAGGGGCTTTTTGTGTTTTAGGCTGTACCATTTCTACAAGTTAAAGTGCTTTTCAGGTGCAGAGCAGGGTGGTCCAGGTCTGTGGATGTTGCAAGTCCTTATTAAAATGAAGATGCTTCATAAACCTGAAGGTTAGACCTCTTCCCAGTTTTGTTTTGTGGAGCGTTAAGCGAACTGAGAAAAGATTCACCTTGGGACACTGGTAACTTGTAGCTGTATCTCCAGTACTGCTGGTAGGGTTAACAGGAGCTACAAGGGCGAGGTACCTTGTTCATAGATGCATGGGGAATGGGTTTTTGATTTTGTTTTTGATCCTCTGATCCTGGGTTCAAAGGAGTCCTAAGAAGTTTTTGGGGCTAAATAACCATCACCCCAACTCAACATGTGCTTTAGCCCCCCAAACTCTTAGTGCTGACACTCATCCACTTACTGTATTACGGTGCATGCCAGAACTACAGCTCGCTAAAATGAAACACGGAATACTGCATGCCCTGGGGAGAGGTAATGATGTGACTGAAGCACTATTCAGGAAACCTAGCTTAGATGCCAAAGCACTGCAAAAGTAAGCCCTCGGAGAAAGCTGGTTCCCAAAACAAAGTGAGTAGTGCCTTTTTCTGAGTGAGTGCATGAATGTGAATGATTTGATTCATTGGCAAAGCACCATCAGCCATGACTTAGCTTGTTCTTGATTCAACACTCATGAAGCACAGGAGTGAGCTTTTAAAGCTCTTTCAGCATCAGCCTTTCTCCTTTCAGATACTGTAAGTTAGCCTCTATTTCACATCAAGAGTTTCCTACACCTACCACAGACTTGCGTCTCTTCATTTGGTCAACGTGGGAGAGAGGACTATCTTTCAGAGCTTCCCTATTCCATTAGTATACTAGGGGGACAGTTTTTACTTCCTCTGTATTTTGTGAATCTAACAAATGTGGAGGAATCTTATTCCATTAGCAGGTAGAAAAACCTATTTTCATTTTTACACATGCCGTTGTAAACAGCCAGAAGTGGTGAATGGTTAACAGATTTAAGTCACTTAAGCTACATTAAAGCTATTAAAGCTATTTTTTCCTTTTAAAAACACAACACTTTTAAAATTACAACATTTAATGAGGCAAATGCATACACCAAAAAGATCAAGTAAACAAAATCAACACCATCTTAAACTAAAGGAAGAAAGAATATAAAAGTGACCCTGGTGGCAATGGGAATGTCAGTCAAGTCTAATTTCTAGTTCATCTGGAAGAGTTCATGTGAAGTCAAATAAGTCAAATAATGTCCAAGTCTTGTGAATTGTGATTTTTTTGTCCATTAGTACATGGTTCTATCTCCCGGAAAAAAAGCAGGTAATGTCATTACTGGCAACGGATGAAATCCGATGCGGGTTCTTACTGGAACTCCATGCTTCCACGACCTGCCAGGGTTACTGGAGCCGTGTTTTGAAATGCAGGATCAATAAATACAGGGAGCACTACAGATGTAACGGGTGACACCATCTCATGGTTCCTAACTCCATCTTACTCTTCAGCTTCCTCACGTGTTTAAAACTTGTCAGCAGCTTTGGGTTGTGCAGACTCCACTGGTGTAGAGGGTACTGCCGTCTCCTTCCCATTTTGTTTCAAGACCCAGGTGGTTGGATCCTTCTTAACAGACTGAGGCAGGATTACACCCTCAGACCAGCACACGGGGACAATTAAGAGACCCCAGTCTTCGTGCTGATCATTACTCCATGACCAAGCTGTGCCAGAGAATAAAGAAATCAGTTTCCATTGGATGCCTGGCATTCTGGGACCTTAGGTGGTTAAATTATTGGTAATCTTCATGACTTGCTTGCACAGCATGCTCATATCAAGACATGATGTTCCTATTAATGTGATAACTCCTTACTTAAGAATTCTAGTTCACCCCTTTTTGTAACATTACTGTTTTCCCAGTAAAGGTAAGCAGTTAATCCACATTGAAAATGAAAATCAGGGTCTCTCAGGTCTCTCGAGGGCTCTGCAGGAGAAGGGCTGGGATGAGCAGGAAAACAGAGGTCTCTTGGCTGCTCAGGGAGCCAGGATTGCTGTGACTGGGGGGGCCTATAGGTTCACATTGATGTTGGGAAGAGATGTCCAGTCAGAATTCTCCCTCCTGTCAGGCACGTGGAGCTGGCAATATGTAAATACCTATTTGATGAGCTGTAGAAATCTCATTCTTTTTCATGAGTTACTGGACTAATTGCTGGAAAGATGATTTGCTATTTGAAATTTAGTACAAAATATAAAAGCATTCTTATGGTGTATGAGTGTTTACGAATGCAGTTTTCTGCCTACTACCTACTAGTCTGGGAAGGGCAGCTCTGGCAGACCGGCCTCTCTCTCCGGTCCCCCTCACCTTCATGTCGGAGGTCTCGTTCTCCAGCTTGGACAGGTGGTTGGAGTTGTCTTCCAGCTCCCTCCGCAGGTGGGTGTTCTCCTTCCTCAGCGCCTCCACCTGCCTGACCAGCTGGTCGTACGAAGCTACAGACCCTGCCATCCTCACGCTGTCCAATCCCTGAACGCAGAGTGAGAGAGAGAGAGGACACCGCCTTGAGTAACTGGAACAGAGACTGCCATCTCCTGCCTGAGCCAGGTGTCAAACACAATTTTATCAAAATCCCCTTGCACTTGCTATGCAAGCTGTACTCTTGATGCATCATAACTTGCATTAATAAAGTTAATTTCCTCTCAAAGGATCTCAAAACACTTACAGATAGGAGAGAACTCTCTTCAGCCACCACTGTCGGCTGTCCCACTGCACATCAGAAGTGATGAAGAGCGAAGAAATAAAGAAGTGAGAAAGGGGAGAAGTCCAGAGCAGACCAGTGTTAACATCCCTCCACTTACGGACAGTGTCATGGAATCTTTAATGAAGAAGTAACTAAGGCCGTCTCTTCTAAAGCACATGGCTCCTGGCCAGATTAGTGGGACATTAAATTGGATATTCTGGGTCCAGATCAATAAAGATCACCACCTATTGGTCCACCAACACTGCACCCAGCAGCTGGTCTTTCTTAGATGACTGTGCCCAGGGTATAGGGTGACTGTAACGCTTGTAGATAAGGATACTTTTCAAATCCCATCTTGTACTAGAAGAACTGAATGTGAAAAATGAAGCCTTACACATGGATCAGATGAAAAATGGTGCTTAGAATTTGCGGTAGATAAGTAATACAGATCGGCTGTTCATTATTCCTTCATCAATCAGCTCTATTGATCAATGTCACAGATTTGTGACATTTGAGAGCCCTTGCAAATTAGATTATATACTGCACAGTTATTAACAAGAGCTGAGTAGTTACTAGTAACTGCAACAAACACAACACAATGATGAATCTGATTATTTACAACAAAACGAGTTATTTGTTATTGTTTCTGTGTGGTAGTGTGGCAGAGCAGGTGCTGGGAGTGCGGGTGAATCACTAAGACCAAGAGCAATGTGAATTCTTCACCTGGATCTGTTATGTTTCTGGCAAACACAAGTGTCCCTCAGAATGTTTCCCGCAGGATTGCTGAGGGTCCAGTTCGCGATGATCAAGATCAGAGCTGATCTCGCACACTTGGCTCACCATCAGCAGCAGCAGCTGTTACACAGGCAGCGTTCATCACCTGTCACAATACCTTTATCACGGTTTTGATCAATGTTTACGGTTGGCCGGGCCTGAATTAAAGTTTCTGGGGTGATAATTCAATAAAATTACAAAAAAAAAGGAAAAGCCAGTACAAGTAAGAATCTTTTACTCTTGTATCTGAATCTTTGAGACTAAACCACCACAGGCTAGCGATGGACAAATACAGACACTCTTGTCTTGCCATATATCCAGACTTGCCTTGTACTGGAAATACTGAGGTATTGACAAACTGCATTGCAGCCTCCTAGACTGACCTCATCAGATCTCAGAAGCTGAGCCTGGGCTGTACTAGGATAGGAGACCTCAGATCAATTTTTTCTAGCCTTTTCATCCAATTCAGGGTCACAGGAGCACAGGAGCCTATCCTGGCAGGAAATTAATGAATGGTGGAATACACCCTGGATAAGATGCCAATCCATCACAGGGCACACACAGACACAAACACACACACTCACACAAGAAGCCAATTAACTTACCAGTATGTCTTTGGATTGTAGGAGGATAGCGAAGCACTGAAAGGAAACCCATGCAAACTAGGAGAGAACATGCAAACTCCACACAGACCACCTCAGGTCTGGAATTGAACCCAGGGCCCCAGCACTGTGAGGCAGCAATGCTGACCACTGCACCACCGTGCCGCAAGAAATAAGGATCACCCACCCTAAACAAGCAGATGTCCTGACTGTCTGCATTTATTTCCACAGAAGCATGCATTCTTACAAGTAGCGTTTGCTGTGATGGCCTGTTTATCTAAATATTGTCACTGACAAATTGGAGGATACCAAAAGAAAAATTATTTAGATTTTCTAAAAAGAAAAAAATGAATAATTTACTCCAGCTAAACAAAGGTTTGCATTATTACTCCTTAAGGCAGGAGATTGATTCCACATTAAGGCAAGTCTCAGGGGATGCTGAAGAAATTAACACTCCCCCCACAGCCAAATGCACTCACCAGCCAAGACAGCGTGTCGAAAAGAGAAATTCGTTTTAATTTTGGAGCTACTTTAATGTAAGGTCCCAGATGATCAGCAACCATGATGTTAAAAGCCTTTTGCAAACACATCATGGCATCCTGTGGAAGGATTCACTCTATTAATGTCTGAACTCCAGCTCAATGGAAATGGCGCATTACAGAAACAAAAGAGCTCTCATCTTATATGGCAATATTCAGAGGTATCATTCAGAGCACAATGTGCAGCAGACTCTTACACCACAGATCACTGCAATCTGCACATTATAAGGTCAAGATAGAGTGCAAACCTTTTTTTTTGGGGGGGGGCAGGCAGTGGCAGTGCAGTAAATTCCTCAGATGGGGACTCTGAAGCAATTTAAAAAGAATAGACTCATGCATTTCAGCAAGGCTGATACACCTAAATCCACTTAAATCCCGAGGAGGGTCAGGATTGCCTTGTGTGCTGTAGTGAGGACCCTTTAAGGTCTTTAATTACTGGACTTAAAGCAATCCAATAAATCAATTTTTATAGGCTGCGGTCCGCAGACCGAATTAAACTCTCATTCCTTAGTAGGATATGACCCCTTACTATAACAGGGGGGCACAACAGGCAATCATTTTCAAGAGGGTTTTATATGTCTATTGAAATCTTCAGGTTCTTAAGAATAAGGAAAGACTTCACCTTGTCCCTCTATGAAAATAATGAGTTCAATTAGGTAATAAAATCCTGGGGCACTGAGTTGTGCACCACTGTTCTATAATTTGCAAATTATTCATCCATAATTTAGTAAATTGCTTCAAATCTGCACTTAATAAGACTTCAGGTTCTATGCTATATTTCCACAATGTTTTGATTGTGCTACAGAACATCAGTTAAAGGGAACATGGGTGTTACAATTCATTATACATCTAAACACAAGAGACTGCAGGGCTCAGCAAAACAGCGCCCCCTGTGGCCTCCTGAGTGGGGTGTCAGTGAGTGAAGTGTCTCTCCTCCAATCAGAACTGATCCTCTGGTATGTGGCGGTGCCCCCTGTGATGTTAAGGCGAGCAGCTTGAAGCTGGGCGGCTTGAAGGAGTCTGCCTGCACTTCCCCACTCTCCCCTGTGTGCGGGTGCAGGGTTTATACCCGTCAGCCAAAACACACAGCTGGCAATCCCAAAACTGGGTGGGCATAGCAAAAAAACAACAACTTGCTATTTTAAATTCGTAGCCTCTAAAAAAGCCTAGAAATGAAAGTGTTTATTTATTCTATCCGATTCTTCTTCATTGCTGCCCTTGCCCTTTGCTGAAAGGACAATAGTCTCACAGAACGGATGAGTGAGTTCAGCCTGACACTTCTACAGCAAATGAGGCAGTTTCTCATTGCAGGGAAGGACGTTTCAGGTCAGGTTTGGTTATATAAATAAGCACAGGGGAGACCAATTGCATAGATTTCAATTAATTTTAAAAGATCTGATGCATGCCTGTAAGGTGGTAGTTAATCATGAGCTACAGTAGCTTGGTCCTTTTGTATTATTAGAGGAGTCTTAGGCAGGTACACATGTGCCTGGTGCAATATCCACTTTCTGTTCAGCATTTATCACACCTACACCAGCGCTTTGCTACAGATCGAACTCTTTTGTCGATTCCAAGATCCTTTCCTCGCGTGTCTCCATTATTTTGCATGCTAGTGCAAAGAGCAGAGGATGGATAACCATATGGATGCAGGAAGATGCCTAATGAAGATACCGCATGTGGGATCATCCCATGGGATTTGAGCCCAGCTGTCCGCTTCTGTGTCTGATCAAACGGAATGCGCAGTGACAGATCTAGTCAGCATGAGCACCAGCCCTGAAACCCCCACTGTAACCGCCTGGTGACTTTAATAGCAACAACAAAATTTATGCCAGCCTAGTGTATGCTTGGGGGGTTGGGCAGGCGGGGGGCTTCAAACCAGAGCATTTTGGTTTATTTTCCTTCATGTTTCAGACCTGTCCCCCCACCCCCCTTCGGGTTCTCTAGCTGCAGTGCTTTCTGGGTAATCCATTCAAATCTTCCCCTGGAGGGAAATGTTTCAGCTGCAGCCAAGGGTGTCAGCAGCCAGCCAATGGGGCACGCCGGCTCGGCTAGTTACCAAGGCAACGGCCAATCCCCCTGCCTGAGCGAGGTGGCAATGCGCAGCAGTAAAAGGCAAAATCAGCCGCAGACAAGAAATGTGATGAGCTATAAAAGCACACAGCTACTGAAAATTAAGTCCCAATTTCCAATCTTCCAGTCTTTTATAGAAATCCCACCCCCTCCCCTCCCTGGCTGCAGTACTGCTTAGGCACAGATTTGTGTTGTGTTGCTCTGATCTACTGTGCATAATAACTAACAGAAGAAGCTCAGCTCTTGCTTCTAAATTTCCACAGAATGGAACTGCAGGACGGAGGTGGACCTGAGCTCCTCTCGGAATGTGCCAGAGTCTCTAAGCTGCAAACGTGCTTTATCACAAGGGTGACAAAGCTTTTACATTCAGCTTGCATGCTCTTTTTTTAATTCTCATGGGGAGAAGCTTTCATTTACATTGTGCATGGGTGTTGTCCTTGTCCCCTAAAAGGGTCCTTGTGGAAAAACAGCGGTTAAAAAAAGACAGCCCCAGCACACTTTTTCCATTGGCTTCACAAGGAGGAGACATTTTGGAAAGGTTACCAAACATCTGATGCCTTGATTAAAATTCAACAGCCCTTAGCCCTGACCCCTATTGAACAGCACAGGAATGTTTTATCTGGGAATCCTAGTACCTTATATTTATTCAGATGCATAAATGCACTAGAAATACACAGCAACAACAATTTAGTATATTATGAAACCCCTGTGCTAGTCACATTCTCACAGCAGTGCAGATGAGATTCCTCTGTGCATTAAATTCTTGCAGGCATTATACTGTACTGCTAAAGGTTGGCTTTGAATACATCTTCATATTAAATTATGGCTCATTAATTCCATGAGGCCAGCCAGCTGTAAACAAATAAAAATTCTCAATAGGTTCAGTCCACAATTTTGTGCAAATAAAGACTATTTTTATTCATGGCTCGTTGAATATTAGGTTTATCTTTGCATGACCGAGCAGCAGATGTGTTCAAATCCAGTTCTATAGGTCTCACTAGTACATCTGAGCTGCGTTATTCAACGATACTTGATTCCCTGTGCATATAAATTTAAACCTATTCCAGAACCTAAAAAGCGGTGAATAACATAGGTTCCTGTAGAATCTGCAAGGCTGCACTTGTGACCAAAGGGTTGAGGGTTCAAATCCCAGGCAAGGATGCTGTGGGGTGAGGTGTGGTACTCCATTCCAGAAAACCAACCTTAAAAATGTGTACCAATTTTGTATATAAAAATAGGTCACTGTAGATTGCTTTGAATAAAAGTGTATATACAGACATGTATCAATATTACAGGATAAATGTATGCAAGTGAACAGGATGACATCACTCCATATCTTTTTCACAGCCCTAATTCAGTATATGGACCATGTCTCACTTTAAATTATACAGGTTATACCAGGTGTAAGATGACCAGGGGAAGGGTCATCCAGGACAGGTATTTACGGAACGATCTGCTCAATATACTCGACTTAGACCTGAGCAAGATGGTCACCAAGAGAAACCAGCTGACCCGCAGATGGAAAGGGCTTAGTTCGAAAAACAACGAGAAACAGGTGTGTCTCATCAGGAAACAAAATATATATACGCTGGAAAGGGTGAACCGGCGCGGAAGTTAGCGGGTGAATGTGTTTTGGAGGCGAAAGTGGAATCAGGTTGGTGTCGGTAAGGATTAAAGAATAGCGGATTAACGGAAGAAATAAAGGTTTACGGTTTTTGATTTGGATACGACGCGGATGTGTGGTATTTTACGGATTTTGGAATTTAGACTGCATAAGGATTGAGCGAACGGATTGCGGGTTGGCTTGGAAGACGTACGGACTGGAGAAACGGAGAAAAACTCCCCGGAAATAAAAGAAGAGAAGCGTGGTGTGAGTACTTTTGTCTCGGTTACATAAACCTTTCTCCAGAGACGCCACACAGGGTTAAGGCTTTCCAGGGAAAGGAACACTAGAATTCTATAACATGAAAGACATTGGATTTAACAAAGAACATTGACCAAATACAGTATATGAAATCTGAGCAATGTCTTCCAAACATCTCGAAATCCCTTCCTTCCCAATATAAAATTTGCATTTTAAAAAGCAGTGCATGAGCAAAAGTATTTATTCCTCATGCTGTCTCTCAGCACTACAAATACTGCAGTGACAAAGAAAATGTTGCAAATGCACAAAGCTATCCCTTTCCCCTTTTTACCTCCAGTTCAAAGTGAGATAGCACTGTCACCATGGCAACCCCATCAGCGAGCGCTGAAGGATGAATGAGCTTCAGATGGGAGGCAGGAAAATGAATTTCTTTAAGAAGAGTCGGGCCCTGCAACATGTCTCACGGAGCATATCGTTAAGGCAGACCGGAAGAGGACTGCTGATCTTGCCTCCGAAATCCAGGCCCTCTGTGTTCACCTCTGAATGCTGGAACAGGCAGAGGACACCTCCACTTCCAGGAAACAAACAAAATGTTCTGTTTCACTAGGAATAAAATCATGCAAGAATTAAGTGTAAGAAAAGATTTAGAAGCGCTCAGTCAATCTTTTGGCTTAACCCGCTTGGCTAAGGCTGACCTCCAGAGTGAGGGGTGACCCAGGAGCAGCTGCAGAGCGGGACATGGTGGAGGTGGGATGCAGGAGAGGAACTAACATCAGGAGTGATTGGGAGCTACTGACAGCTGAGTTTGATTGAGCTTGTTATTGTCTTTCCTCCCAGACGTTTGTTATAAACTCCACTTTGAGTTGAAGCATGAGCTAGATAACCGCGTAAGGCTGTAGATTTTGATACTGTACTTTCACAAATCATATTTGTAAGGTTTTGGAATAGGAACAAAAGGAGCCATCTTCCATCCCCAACTTTTATCATCACCTTCTGAAGGTACAGGTTCATTAGACTTATGGACGCTGTGACTGTGAAAATGCTCATTTTTCTACACGTGGTGAAGGCCTCTGTTTCAGTTTGCCTACAGGTGTTACCTGGATTACCCTCGTGGGTGATTACAAATGATGCACTATCAATTATCTGTCTTGCCTCCATCAAGTACACTTAGGACAGAATTTCTATAGTTTCTGTAGTTTCAGGTACAATAAGAAGGTTTGGACCCCATATTGCAAGAAAAAGGATAAAGTGAACTTTCCCCCCAAGTAAACAAGCATTTAATTTTCTCTTCACTAACGCTTTTTGCGAGTAATAGAATTTTTTCCGAAATTCACTGGCTTGCACTCTGTCACATTTCACCCACAAGAGCAGTCAGTTCAAGATTTGTTTTTCATTTTTACCTACTGCAGCAAGTGAGTTGTTGTCCCTGTTCAGTTCTAAGTGCTAAGGAGGAGCAGTTTCTCCTTTTTATAGAGATATGCTGCAAATTAGCTTACCACTACTAAAGCTATCACTGCCACAGGCTAAATGTGATATTTTGCTTCAGAAAGGAGCATCTGTGACCTGCATATAAATATCTGGACAATGAGGGACAGAAATCGATATGACCTCTTCTGAGCTGGCCAGGCTATGATTGGGGAAAAGGCTGTGAGCGACAAGCCTGAACTATAGAGGACACACTCAAGCGATTGTGTCACAATCACAGCCTCTCCGGGGACGCTGCATAAATTCATATGGTCACAATCCTTGGCCTTTAGGTCCTGCAAGAGACCAACTCTTCTCTTAACACCACATAAGCACAAACTCTTTAATTTGCTCTTCAATTCTTTCCACGTACTGTAGATCACTTTTTGTAGGGCATGAAAAGTACTTGAGATGGAGCAGTCCCCCGTTTTATTTGTAGCCATAGAAAAGATGATTATGAAATGCAAACAAAAACAGTAGTGCGATATATATTATTTGTGTATACTGAGTGGCATTAAAGAGCCATGAAGTTCTTCTGGTTACAATCCTAGTGGTCACTTGCTTGCAAAGAGCCCTTAACTGCACTCCTCTGGTATACAAGCGTGGTGATCTGGCATGGTGAAGAGATCAGAGAGAGATGCACAACAGAGACAGTCTCATCAAACAGCAGTCCAGTGTCAGATGAGAACAGAAAAGTCTTAAAATCTTCACATTTAAAGGCAGGTTAATTAGCTAAGGCAGCAGCAATATATTGATTGGTTTCCTTTTATCAGGAAAATTAAAAAAAAATCACAAAGCGAGTCATATGCAACAAAAAAGAGCAAAGAAACTGTAAAAATGAAGAGGAAAATGATATTACGGATTAGAGGTTTAGTTGAACATTCTGAAAGGTAGGTCAGAAAGGCACTTTTTCTAAGATAACAAACTATTAGTAAAATTGGTTCCAAACCCTACCTACAACCCATGACTCGCACAAAGGTTTTTCAAACCTGGACTACAACCAGAAGCTGTTATCTGAACCTAAGTGCTTGATTGTTAGAGAGAACTCAAATCTGAATTAAATCAAAATACTGATACACCTGCAATTTCAAAATTAAAAGTCTACATATAATAAACATGTCTCTCCTTTTTCGAATTGCGTAAAAGCTGATTCACACACATGAAATGCTCTTCAAAACTCTCTAGGAGTCTTCAGACTCCAGAGGTTTAATCCTGTTTGATTTCTTTCTTCCAGAGAGGGGTCTAAATATTTCCAGGATGGGTTATGTTTCTAAATTTTAATTTCAGAATACATCACTTTCATTCTGCCAGGCAATTTAGAGGATCTAACAATAGGAGACACGTGGTTTCTGCTCTCTGAAACAGGGGAGGCCTACACTGCTCTCCACCATAGCAGCAGACAGCTTGCAAATCCCATTTGTCCTAAAAAATTGAAGCATTATATAACAGCCAGCCATTTTATTCTGGTGATGTGGGCATGATTTGTGGCACGTGTTATCTGTGTCCCTGAGAGGACAGCGCTGGACACTGAGCCTCTGATGGGCACATTCTGGTTCAAGGCAGCAACACTAACCACTCTGCTACCATACCTCCCTATATTTTTACCACTGGTGTGCAAAACAACAAAAAAGCAGCACTAAAAAATGTAAAATTAGAGAAAGAACAAACCTATATCTGATGTGAGAAAAGCTATTGACTGGAAAGACTGACAAAAACAGGAAACACAATGTGACAATTTGGCACAAAAGGTATCGCTTGGAGTAGCCAAGTGTAGGGAGTAGTGATAAAAGTCTCTGCATTAGGACTCAGGGTCCTGGGTGGGACACGGCTGTCATTCCTTTGATCACGTTACTTCATTCAGAACACCCACATGGTAGAAATGGAAGTCCGCTTAATAAGTCCATAGTAAAAAATTACTTTCAAGAAAGGATTTCTGTTTCAGAGCAGATGTCTCTTGCCTGCTGTGTTAATGGCCTCCATCCAAGTCCACAGAGTGGCCCTTGGGCTCCTTTGGGAAACTGCTGAAAGAAACCAGAAACCCTCGAATGAAGAAGTAAAGAAACCATCTCTGAAATGATTATGAACAATCTGGGGAAAATACTGGGCAAGCAGAAGTAGAGCAAATCTTCCCTGACTTTGAACACTCCCAAGCTTGGCCACAGGAAGCCACAAGTGCGCCATCTATTGGGAGCTCCCTGTAACCATCAGGCCAATGACAAAACCCAGACATCGACCAGTGACCTTCAGGTTGGTTCTCCCTGAGCTCCCAGTGAACCACTTAAGCAGATAGTTTGCTGAATGACATCATTGTGGAGATCATTAGGAATGATGACCTGAACAGCTTTTCACCTTTGAACCAAATTCATCATCCAGACTCCAGCTGGTTGACAAACTGACATTTTAGTTCAGGTGAAGACCTAACACCTGAAGAAGGCTCCACGGCCAAAACGTTGTGTTTTCTTTCTTTTCTTTTCAGCATGGAATAAACCTATTACTTGTTCCTTTGCAGATTGACATTTTGCTTACTTTGTTCTTTTTGAATGTCCACTAGAGATTCTACAGAGAGTTCTACACTCAAGCAAAGACTTTGTCCCAGTAAACCTGGTCTTGGGTAAAATAAGAGCTGAATGCACTGATCTCAGGTCAAGAGTTGGACTAATATAAGCTTTGAATGTGAATGCAGAACCAAAAATAACACCAGGTTTTCTAACTTCACTCAAGGGTTTCATTTCAGCACCATCAACAGCAACACTGAAATCTGCACATTTGCATAACCAATAAGTATAACCCCAGTCTTGTCACAGTTCAGCTAATGAAAGTTCTCTTGCACCCATCTCTTAACAGCAGGCGAGGAGTTGGAAAGTGTAGGAGATGCACAGCCGTAATATATTTAGTTTGCAAGTTAATATGAGCACAGTAATAAGCACATAGGAACCAACACATATGAACTCAACAGCACTGGTCCAAGCACAGCACCTTGTGGAACACCATAAGTAACTGGAAAAAGATTAAAAACAACCTACAATTATGAAATGTCTCCAGTTAGGCAAACAGGAACAAAACCAACACAGTGAAATTTGAGTAAAATGGCATATACTATATCAAAAGCTACACTTTATATCGAGAGCCCCTGAGTCAGAAACCTCCCTCAACAAGGGCTGTTTCGTGCTGTATCTTTGTCTAAACCCCAGCAGCTACCACTTGAACAGCTCATGCAACTGAGCTACAGCCTCCCCCACTCTGCTACTGAAATTACAAAATAGAAACAGGACAGTACTCAGCATTTTAGTTTTTTATACAGCATCTGAAGAGGTAGGTCAATACATTGCCACCTGGAACTCAATAATGACCTTATTCAGGTTGCTAAGGGTCAACTTGGATTGAAAACCTGCAAACACCCTGGCACTGCTAGGCCAGGATTGGACATCCCTGTATTAGGGTTCAGACATGTTGTGTTGCTGGTGGGAAAAGGGACTCTAGGATTACTGCAGCCCTTCTCCATGAGACTGCAATATGAGGAGGATCTTAAGAGCTTTCCTTTCAGATATATGATGCTGTTTCCTAGCCTGTAACTGGACAGTCAGCTTTGTCCCACCTGCCTTCTCAGGTTTGGTGGTTTACCAAGGGGAAGAAGGAGCATAAGAGAAGATAATATTTTAGTAGGGGCAAGAGCAGAAGTCATTTACATTGGCCTCTTCTTATAAAAATCAACAGAAGCCGCAAACAAAACAGACTGAGCTTGACCAGACGGAGCATTTCTTTTTCCGTCAACCAGGCTACTTGGTTTAATCAAATTCAGGCAGTATAACTAAGCGATGGAGAGACAGCCAAGTCCAGCACAGCCTTACGGCCCGAAATGCCCTGCGCGATTGCTTGTAGTTGTACAGTATGTCGGAAACGGCCACATCCCTTGAAATAACCGAGTTTAACCTGAATCCACTCGAAACCGAAGCATTTCAAAGCGGATACGAAATAGTCTGTAGCCGTGCCTTCGGGAGATTCTGCATGTCTATTGACATCACCGAGACGTTCTACACTTGCAAAGGGTAAGGTACACCAGATACCACTGGTTAACCAGGAAAAGAAAACGGACTTCTCACGGTAAGCTTAGCTTTATTTCACACGGATACACAAACCGACCGATACAGTATACTGCACGTACTGCACACACACACACCTCTACACAAAGAGCACAAATATTTACTAAAAAATATCTAGTGAAGAGTAAGGGTGCGGGGATTATCCTAAAACTCCGTAAACGTAAAATATTGAACAGAGCAGAAATTAGAGTATCAATTAGAGTAGTGGAGTATCACCATCCTACAGGAAATCCTATTAAAAACTTAAATCTGTCTTTAAGAATCGATGTTATATTCTCGCAGTATAGCTTTGCACAGTGAGTTAATACAGGGCAGTCAAGTGTAATAACGCATTGTGTGTACAGGCAAATACACAATCGTTATACCCAACAGCTTTTCTTACCTTAAATGCCAATGCTAATATTTAATCCAGAAGACAGTAAAACACACACAGAATAATTTTAATAAATGCAATAAAGCACAGACCAAACCCCAAATCGCCGCTCTCACGGAGATTCTAAAATGGCAGTTATCGCAATTGAACCTTTGATTTTAAAAATGCCATCTGCTCTCTCCGAGAGGACGAGGTTCCAGCGAAAACAGGTGCAGTGGATTGCTCATCACTGACCTTGCACACCTGACCGCCTCATGCCACACAAGAAATGCAGGTTTGAATCAATAAAAAATAACAAACAACAATTTACAATGACACTGTCGTTTTCCCTTTGTTCGGGACCGAAACAAATCAAAGGGGAAAATAACAAATTCTCCCGAGACATCACTGTCATATCATCACCGCCGCTGTTACAGCCCCAGACTGTAGCTCTGCTTAATATTCGAGTCAGGATCTAAGGACGATGATGCCCCGAAGCGCACAGGCATTTTAAACCCCCCATCTTTATTTTTACGCGCAGCACAGCTGTGTTTTTCCGAAACGGATAAGCATAACTGTACCAAAAGCGCCGTCGATGTCGGGCTTGTCTGTATTTTCGTGCGCACTGTGTAACTGCTCACCTCATTCCCGAAGAGCGCGGACTGGAGTAGGGCGTGGAGCCAGTGCAAGCCCATGAAGGTCTGAAGGATGCTGTCCGCTCCCTCCGTCGCGCAAGGATGCTGTGCTGCTCTCTGCCTGTATCCCTGCGCCTGCCTCCTCTCGCTCTGTCAGGGGGCTGGGCCGAATCGACGCCAAGGACGCGATTCTGCGCCTCACCACCGGGGGGCTCTGTTCCTGAATGTGATTCTGCTTGAGAACGTGGTTTTCGTGATACCGAAGCTTGACAAGTACGCGCGTACTGTATGTGGCGGGACGGTAAAATTAGACTTTACAAAAATATTTGTGTCAAACAAATATTTATACAGCCCAGGCGGATTCACCTTGAATTATTATAATACAGTACAGCCAGTAAAGACAGTTAGAGTTGTGGGAAGCAGATTTTGGTACAGCCTATTGTCTACTATAGCACCTTACTGCACAGTTTCTATTACGTTGTGCAACTTGTCTTCCAGTTCCCTGTAACCCAGGTACATACACAGGGCGTCAACAGCTGCATGTAATTAATACAATAATATCATTCCCAGGTTGCAGGGCAGGTTGGCAGTGAATGGGTGTTTCAATTCTCAAGATGCAACACGGTTCCGTCATATGAATAATACAGCTCACTTTAGTTGCTCTCACAATGTCAGGCCCAGAGTCCAAAACTGTTCATAATCCCAAACGTGCCATTCCTTTGATTCAGAGTTTATTATTATGCAGATCAAGTACAATTCTGAACTTTGAAATCAAAGGACTGAATTTCTTATTTACTGGGGCTGCTATCTGCCAACCACATGACACCATTTCAGAGTGATATCTACATAAAGCGCAGGGTTTGAAGAAGAGCCAAGAACTGATTGCTGTATTGTCTGCGGCACAGGGCCATGGAAAATAATTAGGCAGCAAACTGATCTCTAATGGGTAGTCCGCTGTCATGGCCCAGTTTCTGTTAGATCTGTCTGTTTGAAGTGAGCACCTGCAGTGGCTGGTTTCTCCCAGCATGTTGTGAGTGCTGAGCACCAAATTATGTCTTTTCTTCAGGGAAATATAGGGAAATGTGTTGTTTTAAGCACTGCTGGGGTCTTTATGTACTTAAATGGGCACATCAGCAGGTTCTGACTGTCACCATAAAATTACTGGAAGAGAAAGTTTCTTCTTCAGTGTCAGAAAAAGTCCAAAATAGGGGCACATGTTAGCGCAGTGTTCAGCATTTCTTCTTCGCAATGGTGAGGCCCTGAGTTCAATTCCAATCCCCCCCCATGTGTTAAGCTTCAGGTACTCCCAGTGTAAGTGGCTCTTACTCTGTCCGAGCTTTTATTTTCCCTTGTTAGTTCTGATTGTCCTTGTTGAGTTCCACTTTTATATTTCCTCAGGAGTCTGAACCCCTGAATCAAATCTCCAGAATGTGTTCTTCTGTTGCAGGCTACAGCAATTCAGTCTCTGGGAGCATGTTTCTGACTGGGGTTTTTCATTTAATACAAGCAGACACTGTGAATGCCTGCAGTGAAATCATTCATATTGTTTCCTCCTCCTTGTCTGGATTGTTTGAAATGGTCAAGTCTGTATTCCGATTTTGTAGGCTGATTTTGTCCAGGAGTAAATTAGGCTGATTTACTCCTGAACTGGGCAAAATCAACTTTTCACCAAAATGAGTGGATCTCCAAATCAAGAGTTTGGGATGAGGACAAGCCCCCTGTTCTTGCTAATCTCCTGCTCCACTGATACTTCATGTTTCCTCATCCATGAGACCATGCAGCTGTCTCTCACACCAAGAGGGTGAGAGCTGAAATATCAAATAAAGGCTCTTTCCACAGGTCCGAGTCTGTATCTTCCAAACGTGTTGCGTGTCCAAAGGCACTTGCTGAGTCTACAGGCCAGACGTTATTTTATTTAATATTCTAACGACGTTTTTTTGCGTTTTTTGTGACACTGGCCCTGGGGTGTTATATGGGATTCAGGTATTTGTTTAGAACTCTTGTCTAGAACGACGTCGCTCCTCTGCCGCTAAACGTGACAAATACACACCTGTAAATGTGTACGCATAATATTTACAGAAAGATTTCTGTAATTTGTACACAGAGATGTTTCCATTTCATTAAAATTGTGCTTTACACATTGCAAACGCGGACCGTTTATTGCAAATATCATTTACTCAGTATTATTTACCCGATATGTAAATACGTCAGCAGGGATACCTATGTATTTAATATTAATGACGCGTTCCATTCGTCATCTTATGAACTAGAAATCGGACTCTGGTTTTGATTTTACTTTAAAACTCAAAATTTCAACTTCTTTAGTATATAGAATCAACTGGTTTAACAAGACTGATCCATATATAACCTTGCCTCCTATATACTACCATATATATCACGTTCGCCATACTTTCCACCGTCGGCGCTTCAGGGGTGTAGTTCTGCATTTCCTTACATGACCACAAGAGGGAGACCTGCATCCATAAATCCTTTCTGTTTGGCCGCGGGAGATAACGCTGTGAGTGATGTCTTCCATGAACTGAGAGAAAGTACAGGGGCAATACTGCATCACATGAATGTTCAAGGCAGCGTTTAAATGACACTTTGAACACTATCTCTGTTAGGTCGGTGGTCTCAATAGGTGTTTTTAAAGAAATATAAAGTTCAAGTAAAGTAGCACTAATGCAGCCATCTCTCGCCTGTAAAAAGAGAGCAGCCATTTTAAAAAGACTATAAATAACTGACCTTTAAGGCAACACTTGTATCCACTAGTTAGTCATGGAATAACTTGTGCTATGTAGTTACAATTTATCACATTTATTTAAGTATTGCACATTTAAATTACAGCACTTCTGAATAATTGAAGAATGGTATTTTAAGATATATTCTCGTTTACATTTTCATTTCCATAAGTGATGTATAATGTCTGGTGATATATTTTACCATTCCAAAGATGGTCTCACTACGACCAAGCGGTCTCAGGACAGCACTGGTAAAGCACCGCAGATTAGAGTGAATCCAGTCACAGCACAAGACTAACAACATTACCTCACCCACGTGGACACACTAACACAACACAAACTGGAATGCTACTGGGCTCTAAAAAGACAATGGACACTAGCTGAGTATCTGATCAGGGTAAAAGTCAGTAAAGGGAAACAAACCCTGACAAAGCTCAGGCTCAGTGACATACAAAACTGGACACAGGCAGACCTGGCTGCCCAGAGAGGACAGGCTGTGCTCCCACTGCCAGCGGGGAGAAACAGAGACAAAGGTGCACTTCCTACTGCACTGTGAGAAATACTTTGATTGGATATTCTTCCCTAAAGCAACAGATCTAATCTCGGAATTCCTACACCTGCCAAAATCAGAACAGCTTTCAATCCTGCTGGGAGAGGGAGGGGGAAATTCAATAGAGCTGCAGGCTGAGGAACAGACAGTGAGTCTCTCAGACAACGTTTTTATTGTAAATGTCCTTAAATGTACTGCTAAATGTTACTGCTTTGGCAACACTGCCATTTATCAGTCATGCCAAAGAAGCTCCTTGAATCTGTAGAGCCACAGCCTTTACTGCTGGAGCTGGTGGCAGAGCCCCCTTTCAGAGAGAGTTCTCTCAGTCCAAGCAATATCAACGCACAGACTGTACCTCTCATCAGGATGTGCTCATTACCTCGTCTTGTTCCATGGCATTTTAATTTCCACAATATTGATACTCACTGGAAAGCCTAAGGGAGGAAGGTCTTTAACTCTATATGTTGCTGCAGCTCTTTCCGATGGCAAAGTACCCTAATTTGCTTTGCAAGTGAGGAGTGGGCACCATCAGTTATTAATGGCCTGGGCAAGATTGTGAAAGAGGAATTACAGCAGCTACTATACTGCATGAGTCATTTTTATATTACAGAACTCTCAACCAGAGTCCAGCCAGAACATTGAAGTAAACTCCCTTAATCCACAGTGTTCTGCTGGGTCTTTAATCTGTACAGCTAGACACTTGGGACCTTGCCAGATGCTGGTACCCCTCACTGTGCAGTGCCCCCTGTCTCTGCTCCACAGGAAAGAGCTCCAGCAGAAGCCTTATGTTTCTCCGTTGTGTTTCTCCGAGAATGGGTCACACCTCGTCAGTTTGTGCCTCTGAAGAGATGAGGCTGCAGCTGGGGTGTCGCTGGTTTGGAAAACAAAGTGGCAAGAATTAGATAAATCCAACTTGATGATGCTGACTGACTCAATAAACTGAGCCCAGTGCTTCCTGTCCGTTTGACCTAGCTAGAAGACCTCCAGGGAGGTCGTGACCTTTGCTCTAACAGTAACCTGTACCAGACCTTTGCCTCTGACACGCCCCTGATGAATTCCCAAGATGCACTGCGCGCCCTGTCCTTTCACTGGAGCTGACATTCTGTCTTCTTCCTTTTTGACCACACTTTCCTTTGAAAGTGTTTAAAAGGTTATTTTTCACCTTCAATTAGTTTAAACTCCATATTCATATTCATTCATATCCCGACATATGGCTCATATTACACTGTTTTGTATATTTTCAAGGATTTTCTTCCAGGGCAGAGAACAACTGCAATCTGCCGCAGAAGGCCAAAGACGCCTGGAAGCACTCTTGTTGGAAAAATTATATTCTAGACAACAAGGCAACAAATCTGTTCTACTTGAAGCTGTTAATCCTTTTCCCTTGGTAAAGCATCCTTCCCTTACTTTATCAGTAATAATCATATCTGGTCTAAAAAATGCCGCCTAAAGTACCTTTTTTACAGCACCTGCAGCAATAAAAACTGCACTGTACTGTGGCAGCTGGTGAAATGCATAGCAAGGAGAACACCAGCATCCAAGGTAAAAACAGTAAAGAAAGATCCCTACAAGGATATTATACAGATGTGACTATAATCTTGCTCATAAGAAGCCCAAGATGTTGGTGATCACGTGACCCTGCAGCTACAGAGATGAGCCCCCACCCCACCAGGCTCACATGTCCTCTGTCGCCACACAGTTCACACGGTTAGCAACCCACCCCTGACTGTCTACATGACGGTGGATTTGCCTGGATTTCACAAGGATCCAAGGAGGTAAAGCCACATTGTTTCAAGCTCATCTTGCACTAAGAACGGCCAACACTTGGAAGAATTATGCACCACTCACGTTTTGAAGAATACTCCATATCTGTGTATTAGATTAGATTAGGATGAACACTGTAACAGGCAGGCTGATTAATTTCAGCAGTCAATGCTGTTCTGTGCTTCCTGGTACACAATCTGTATATGAAGGTGTAACTTTCTTTTTTTATTATTATTTTCACTTTTCGGGAACAACGAATTTGCTGTGCAGTCTTGCCGTCTGGAGTCTCCATGTGCAATCCGCTTCGCGCGCAGATCGGAGACGGGAGCCGAGCCTCGGCTCCGGGGCTGGAGGAGTGACTGGTGACTGTCTCTCACGGACACTGCTGCAAACTCACCTCTACCTGGCAGGCGAGTGCGGCCAGAGCACCTGAGCCGGGCCAGAGTTACTCTGCCGCAGCCCCGGAGCCAGTGATGTCAGGAGGGCGGAGGGACGGAACTGTTTGTGACGCTACACTGATACACACCTGTCTGTCTTCAGGGCTGGACGTCAAGCTGCATCAGTGCAGACTAAATTTGTATTCTCACTTGGTTAGTACATCCCACACGGATAACTGACCTACATGTTCCGGTCTTCAAACGTGGTTTTGGTCAGTGGCTGCGTCAATAGATCTGCCTCCTGTGGAACATGAAATATCCTGATCTCTTTCCCTGACGTTTCTTGTCGCTGTAGTGAGAACTAATTCTGCCCAAGTCCTTCGGGAAGGAGTTGTTAAGTACATTTTTGTAAAAGTCACTATTCCTAGACACAAATCCACTGGTGGGTTACAAATTGTATTTAAACTTTTCCCTCCCAGGAGTGTTACAGGTTTGCTGGAATATCTGGAGGTGCAGAATTGACCACTCAGCGCGTAATGAGGTTATAATCTTGTAATGCAGTACTTTCGCTTGCTTGGTAAATACATCATTGGAAATGTTTTTATTTTGTGTGTGTGCACATAATGTCTACAAAACGTATTGATCTTTTGTGGGGTTTATTCCAACCTTTGTTGCGGTGTCGTTAATGGGTTACGCGTTCAAGTCTCAATCTCCATGATTCGGTCTCTTTGAGGCGTGGCCTTTTTGCCTCGCCCTGTGAAATCTGGCTTTCATTTAAATTAATAATAGGGCAAGTTAAAGGGAAGTCAGAAATAAAACGTTAGTACGTCATAACGTTAGTTTTAGTTTTTGAAGATCGAGGCAGCGGTGGGGGGGGGGTGTCGCTGTTTTTCGGAGCGGCAGTCATCTGCGTCAGTACTCAGTGAGGAGCGAGCGGGCTGGGAGGAGAACAAAGGCGCCTCCTATCTTTGGTATCGGGGGTTTCAAATCGGAGAAAACAGAAACTGCAGTCAAGGTCCGTGATTACAGGACTACATCAGCAATAAGAATCCACTAAGATGATCTAAAGGGATTGTGCATCCAGTCGTTCGCAGATACGAGAGAGGCAGACGGCTCAGGGTAAGCAGAATTTCCTCGTTCTTACGCGTTTGCATTCCACCCGAGAGGCTGTGGTGCCCTGGCATACCGAACAGAATAGCGATAGTGCTGTCGGACACGCGTCCTCCTGCCCGGTGATGCCGTTTTCGCTCACTTCCCCTGGCGCCAAGGTATGGTGGTCTTATAGATGTGTCTTGTTGTGAAACTGTCCCCCGGACGCTCTGTTGGTGCCGGTGGGAAATGAGCAGCGCTGAATATTGAGTAAGCGGAGGCGAGGAGCCGACAGCTGTGTGAATACGGCACAGCTGTGATCAGGTGAGGCTTTATGAATGAAGATCAGCGAGACGCCGGGAGAATGTGCAGGCGGGCGGCGTGCGCTGCTTCCCGTAGGTCTGCAGGCAGCAGGAGTGTCATTTGTTTTTTTTCCCTTCTGTCTGGTGAAATATGAAGGCTATTACAAATACCGACGGCTACATCAAAATTAGCAGGTTTTTTAAATGGGTCTTTTTTTTTTGGTTCGGTTCCTGCGTGACGTGTAGACTAATTGAGAGTGTCACAATGCTGCGGGGCTGGTAGCCGGTTAGTTTGAGGTGTTTTCGGTTTTTAAATGTCTTTCGGAGGAAGGACGCATTCTTTCACAGTGAAATTCACAGAAGATGCTTCCAGCAGCATGTATTGTTTTTACGCGTAGCAGTGTGCGTGTGTAGCGGCTTGCAATGGAAGGACAAGGGATTGCTCCGTTGAAAATGTGCCGGCTCGTTCTTGTGCCCTGCGTGTGACGAGGATGCTCTGTGTGATTTCGCTGGGCTCGAGAAAGAATTGAGACACGCGAAGGAAGGGCTAGATTTAGTCAACTGGGCTGTGTAGGCAGCGGGCGCTGTTAATTCCAGTGATTTGGGCTGGGAGTTGTAGTTAAAACCTCGTCAGCACTGTGTAATTAACGCGCAGAAACATGTCACAATCAAACACGCGTAAACTTTGCCCCGCTTCGTGGGTGTAGGCAAACGTCACGCCATGCAGTTCGGCATCCATTGAGGCCACGTTTATGTTGTATAAGAACCATTATACTGTGGCCGTGTGCGGATATACAGCACTTGTATGTTCATCGTCGTTTCCCTGAAGCGACCTGAGTATTACTGTATACGCTGTCATGTAATCACATTTAATTGACAGTGCAAGGCAGAAGCGCTCATGTGAGTTGTTGTAAATAGAACCGGAATCAAGACGTTCCAATTATTTTCGTGCACGCTGCAGAAAACACGTGATTTTTGCTTCTCAGCAGCCTTTTCTCCGCCTTACATTCGCCAGAACGCATAGCGGCATGTATTCGCTCCCAAGTTCGGGGCGCGTTTGTGGGGGCTGATGTGTCGTGTTATATAACGCGGTGACAAACAATTGTAGGGCATAAGGGGGGGGGTGTTGAAAACAAGCCCGGGAATGAGGAGGAGAGGCTGTGATCCCGTCGCATCCACCATCTGCGTTGGGGGACTGGGGCGAGACGCGCTCGTTGTCCGTGGGAAGAAGTAGAGCTGAAGGGGGGGAAATGAGTTTATTCCCTCACGAAAATGTCATTTTAGAGGCTAAGCAAACAAAGCCCCATGTTTTAATCTGCCATCAGCCTTAATGCCTTAGAAAACGTCGTACATGCCTCCTGTGTGTCGGTTTCGCTTCGACACCAGTGCTGATGCTTGTACCGGGCGAGGAGCGCGGAGGGCGCTCAGCTGCGGAACAGTTCCGCAGTGATCGGAGGCGCTCACTGTGGTCGTGAATACAGATTTCTGACATGAGTGGACAGCTCGTACCCGACACCTGGCTTCTGCCGATCCTTTAGATATCTAGAGCACGTGGTAATTGAATGCCGATTTTACCTTCGTCACCCCCAAAAACTAATTCCAAACAATTGATGATGCTGGTGCACCCAGACCCAGAGGAGTCCCCGCCTTGGATCGAACTCGGGATCCGGGAGCTGTGCGGTCCTGGCTCTGCTGCTGTACCCTGTCTTTCTGAGTATTCAGCACAGGCTGTTGTAGCAGGGCGTCTTTCTCTATTCAGGGAGACACTGTTTTCCCCTGAGATTGCTTTTTAGATTGCAGTGTTGTCCCAAAATTGCCTTCGTCGTCCATTCCCTTTTCTGCTATAGAGCCATCTCCTTTTTCTCTGATGGCCTTCACTTTTCAGAGACCGCCCTGTTTTCTCCATTTAATTCCCTCCCTCAGTGAATCCTTACAATGCAAGTTTAAAACTGCAGATTTGTTTTAACACTGACGTGAGGGATCACTAGCAATAGTGTGTCAAGAAGTACTTCCTTTTGAAATGTCTTTAATTGGCCCTGTCTTGTACATTTTGCGCATTACAAGGCTGTGTCCAGCGATCTATAAATCCAGCCCTGTTGGGGTTAATTCTCTTTACTGTAATAGGCAATAAGTTTGGAAGAGATCTTCAATGAGCCATAGTTTTTATCTGTACATTTTTATTACCTTTGCAGATATCAGCTTACAAAGCCAGGGAAACAACATATTGGCATGAATCAAAAAGGTGACATTATCTGTGGACAAGAACACACATTTCTTTCATAATTATGTACCATATTGTAGCACAGAGAGAGATCTGACTAGTTTATATTTCAGGTTAATGGAATACATACTGTAGATCCAGGCTTGTTTGCAGTGAGGGTCATAAAATACTTGGCTCTTGGCTTGATATTGATTCTTAATATCTACTCCCTATTTATATTCCTTATTCCTGTATGCTTTGGATTCCACTGCATCTTAAGAGGATACTAACATGAGAGATGTTATAGAAGAGAAGAGGTTTTGGTTCTGTTTGGTCCTTCTTGACTAGTTGTTTGCCAGTTATTTTATCAATCTAAAGAAACTGTTTGGTCTTTTCCTGACGGATCACAGGAAATTAACTGCAACACCACAGCTGGGAAGTTTGTTGCAGACACCCACAGCCCTTTGTGTTAAGAAGGACCACACATTTAAATTCTAAAGCACTCCCTCTTATTGTCCACTTGTGTTCTAAAGTCACGTTTGGGGGGGGGGGTGTCTTAGTTCAAGAGAAGACATGATCCCCGAGCACTGAAACAGAGGATGTGGATTGAACACAAAATTATTCATCTTTACCCCCTTAATACTGGGGCTCCGCACCTGACTCAGTACTGGATATCTCTCTTTTTAGCTGGATCTGACTGATTAGCAGGGCACTTGATTGACAGGTAACTGAGACCAGGTTCTGTTGCTCTTTCTGTGGAGGTTCTGTTAAACTGAACTTTCTAAAGGTTGACAGGAATTCCATTATTTTGATCACTGGCCAGTTTGGTTTACTGTGCTCACATGAACAGGTTTTCCTGCTTTCTCCTCTTGTCCAGTACTTTATTACCGGTGTTGCTGTTTATGATACAAAAGGTGCAGAAAAGCAGGAGTTCTGACTCAGAAAATCACCAAACCAGTGCATTGTGTGACACTTAAGGAGCATTGCAGATTTGGCAATGTTTCTGTAGGGAACTAGGCCTGTTTCTAGTTGCCAGTTGTCAACGGCATCCCACAGGTAATGACAGATTGGCCCCATTATTCCTGTAGGGAAGGAAAACGGTCCCTGACAGATCCAAATTATTGAGCTGCAGTGTAATCTTAGTGAAGCCAGGCAATGTGAGCTACATCTGACGTCACGTATGCTAGGTTGATTTGCGCTACAGCTCTTATATTGCATTCATGCAGTTGAAAGGCTCTGATTGAAGGGATAGTTTCAGGATCACCTGCTGATCCTCAGTCCCCCCAGATCCAGTGTGCCAATGAATCCTGCATTCCAGATATGAAGAACAAAGGGGAATAATGTGTTCTGTGCTGAATAAAACTAACTCTGGTGCCGCATTGTTTTATATGATGGGTGTTTACATCATTAACTCCAGTTCCTGTGAGCTTGAAAAGTCTGAGGTGCTTGGGAGTGAGTAATGTGTGAGCTCTCATCTGTAATGAACACAGGTCCAGTGCATTGCTCTGCCCCCACTGCTACACACTGCACTCTTCTTACAACATCGCTATGAGCAGCACTTGTGAGAAGCTGCACATTAGCAGTAGAATATCGAGAAAGTTCAGCAAATACATTTCAGAGCAAACTTCCATAACTGACATGGCAGGGTCTAAAGTGCACAGTCTCGGCACTGGGGGCAAGCCCCAGCACAGACTGCACACTGTATCTAATGGGCTTCGTGTTTAGATGAACTGAATTGCTCTGAATGGCAAATTTGCATTCAGATTTCATTGCATCTCGGGGCTCTTTTAGCAAACTCTCTGAGAGGCTTCACAGAGAGGAAGCCACAGGGTAGATGGGTTTGTGGAGTTATTAGTGGGCTGACTAATCCTAGCCCACTTTTGGTGGCACTCAGCCAGTTGCACCAATTCTGTACATGGTGATACAGTCGCAAGTCCTAGAAGCCGGGATCTTTACTGTAATTCTTAACCTTCCTGCCATCAGCGTGCACTCTTCCCATGAGCACCTTCTGCTGCTGTCTATTCCAAGAGCCAAAGCCTCAGTCCTCATTCTGAGAGGATCGATGCCATGCCTACAGACTGAGCAAGCTTCATTTTCCTGTGTGGGCAGTGCTGTAGATTAATGGCTCGCTGACATTTTGGCCTCTGCCCCTGTAAGTGTGGTATGAGATCGTGAGGTCTCAAGAGAAAAATTATGGTGAAAAACCAGGGAATAATGGATTAGTGGCAGGTCAGGTGAAGTTACAGGGTGATTTAACAAAGTCAGCTCAACAACCTTTCTCAATGGTAGAAGCAGAAAGACCTCAATCACACCATGGTAATTAGAGTGCTGTTATCTTCAGGAGACTAGGATTCATTAACAGGCTTGCAGCTTAATAACCATCAATAATGCAAAATTAATTTAAAGGTGAATTAATGGAGAGCTGATATAGATGGTACTATGAGATTTATATAAATCTTCAACAAGCAGCCCCTAAGATTTCTAGGTGTGTTTATTTACATGATCACAAAAAAGAGTGACGCATCCTGAGTGTCTCCAATGAGCTTTTAGAAGCAGGCGAACAATAGCCCGAGCATGTTTCTGCTCCCTTGTTTGTTTCGAACGTTTGCACTTTGATAATAATACTTTGATAAAGTTCGGTGGGAATATCTTTCTGCAGTTATCCTTTGTGTCACACAATGAGTTTGTGTTACCAATTCCGGATGCCCTGTTTTCCATAAAAAATGTCTGCACACCTTTTGCACAAAAACAGGTTGTCAATATTAACAAAATTTTAGCTTTTTGTTAAGCAACATTTTTTTATGACGAAGTTAAGAGTGTCCCAATCTGCCACAGAATACTATGGAGAGCTGAAATACCTTGATGTCTAATTAAAGATGCGGAAGGTGCTAATGAAATTATTAGTGGAGCAATTTACAATCATCAGTCACAGCCCAGCCATCACGTCTCTGGCAGGTGGGAGGAAGCGGACAAGCCCAGGAAAAATAAAGGATCCCAGTGAGAACACAGACAGACATCCCAGGCTGGAATTTAACCCTGGAACACAGAGCAGTCAGGCAGCAGTGCTCACCGTCTTGCTACCATTCCCTCCTGACAAGTCTGAATGATGCCTAATCCTATTGCAAAGAGCAGCAGATTAGGGATGATGAAAACAAGCATTAAATAAAACGTAGAGCAGGACATTCATGAGGAACCTGCAGGGCACAAAAGCAGTTAAAAGGTGTGATTGGTATGACAGCTCTGGCCTCTGCATCATTGATGCTGTCATTCCTTATTAATTGCAGATGTCTCACTTGTGTGTTTGTATGGACATTGTTTGGATTCCAGCAAAGTTACTGTAAGGTTTTTAAAAATATTTAAAGCTCCTGTCCATCTAGATGGTATGATACCGGGATACAGTAGGAGAGGTTTTTCTAGGCTTTCTGATAAACGTGGAGTTTGTAGATCAGTGATATAAAGCCCTGATCCTGGAGGGCTGCAGTGAACCAGTTTGTAGTCCTCAATGCGTAAAGACCTGGAAGTGATAATAAAGATCCATTAAGTGAACAACTGATTCAGATCGAGTCATTAAGAGTCCAGGGTGGAATGAAAACCACAAGACATGGCAGCTCTCCAGGCCCAGAGGTGCACAGCAGGGCTGTTCTGGAAATCGAAGGACCTTTCAAGCAAGTGCTTGTCGCGATGAGGGGTGGAAGACTGCATGTGTTGGCAGCCGTCTGGCCAGACGTGTTCACTCTGAGTGCACTGTGATGAGTAGAACCCCTCTGTATTTATACTGCCACCCAAGGGCACTAACACACGTCTTTAACTACCTTTTGCTTCTGGCAAATACAAAATTAATATTTTGCTCTTGATCCATGAAGGACATCATGAAAAAAAACTGTCCTTTAATAACTGTTTTCTTATTATGGGGCTTGAGGGGTTCCAGCTGAGTTCTCAAGAATTTAATTGATCAGTGATTGGCTGTAATAATTAAGTCAAGTGATTTTTTTAATGGCAAAAATCAAGGGGTGGCCTAGGATCTAGACCAGCATTGAGATTTTCTATTAACTGATTCTCCATAAAATATCCTTGACTGTATAGCACACACCTGTGTCTGGCTAAACAGTCTGTGAGACAGTCTGCTGGGAGTCTCCTCTTGCAGGAGGACAGTTTTATAGAGGTTGATTGTCTGGACACCATCTGAGTTGGAAGACAGGTAGTCTGATTGCACTGCTGAACAGATGTCAGCTTAGCATCAATGCAAGCTCACGGCATAGGCTTGATAGACAGCTTGATAGGCTGTTTGACCTTGCCTGAAAAACCAATAGATACTCCAGCCTGCTGCTGGAAATCAGTGGTAAGCATTAAAAAAAACAGCAAAAGATAAATATTTAACTTAACACAAAACAGGTAACACTGTATAATGAGAGTGTCGCCCCAGAATAGCTTGAAATGCACTGAATGGAATCTGCAGGTTAAGATCTGGAAACTGAATTCTCTCCACTTGATTCTGAAGAAACCAGGGTCCCTGTTTGAAGGTCCTGCCACTGGTGAGCTGGGGCTGGGGACCTCTTCACTGCAGTACAGTCTGTTGACAAACAGGAAGAGAACTGATATGCGTATTGTTCAAAATGTAAAAAAAATCAACCAGCCACAGAGCTGCTAATACATTTCTACATCCACCCACCCGTTTTCTGTCCGTTTCATACAATTCAGGGTCGCGGGGGAGTCGGAGCCTATACTGGCAAGCAACGGGCGCGAAGCAGGATAATATCCTGGATGGGACGCAGGTCTGTTGCAGGACAATTTTACAAATCCTATCTTGGAAATAACGCTAATTCTTTTCACATTAATTTAGCGCCTCCCAAATGATCCCAAAGCGCTTTACATGTAACGGTGGACCCAGTTCATCTACCACTGAAGAGAGGCCCCATCTGGGTGACACAACAGCCATTCTATACCAGCAGTTCCACTGGACAGGGGAGGAGTGTGCAATTGCTTCAATGAGTGAATTTAAATCTGCTCCCACTTGTTTTGTAGTTTACCCTCTGCTCTTCATGCTCTGCGCTGAACTACACAGAGCAGAAGTTACATTCTCGGGCCTGTCAGTCATGTTCGGGATTGTGAAGAACCCAGGACAGATTTGAAGATCTCAGCAAAAGCTAGATGTCCAGGGTCAGATGCATTAGTATTGATTTCTGGTATAATCCAGTGCCAGGCAAGAAAAAAACAGCTCAACTAGAAAAAGAGAAATTCATCAAGCTGACAAGAGAATTAAGAACATGTTAACTATTATCAGAAACTCCAAAATGCTTCAGACAGCATTGTGTTAGATCTGAGTTGTGTAAGATACTCTGCTGTTGTTAGTGTTTTGTGAATTGGATATTGTGGTAGGTTGTGATTGTTTTTGTTAAATGAAGAATAATTATTCAGAATGGATTAAAAATGGGGCAACGTGGTTTGATTTGATCCTTAACGTGAAAACATGCATCCTGGGACCCTTTTGGTGAATCTGTAGATAAAACTATCAAAATGTGGAATGGATACTGTACTCCTCCTGGGTGTCTTGATGGTTCTCATTTCTTGATTTTGTCTTGTCTTCTGTGGGGCACCTTGGTGCTGTTCAAGTCCCCATCTACCAGCATGTCCAGTCTCTGGGGTGAGGAGATGTTTCATCTTGCCTGACTGTAACGCGGGCTTGAGTCCAGTGAGTGGACACATATTCCTGTCAGGTTAGACTCTGTCTCCTGCACGACCCTGCATTGGAAGAAGTGGTTAATAAAGGTGGCACAAAGTTTCCTTTAAAGATAGCTGATTTTACTGTTTAATGGTAGAGTGGAGAATTACTCGTCGATAGACACGTCTAATATAAGTGAAGAGCTCTTGAATACATCCATTTACTAAAGCAAGAACATTTAAATGAAAAGACCACCTGAGATGACGAATTTCATTTACATATATGTCCTCTGTCAAGTCTGAGTCCTGGCATCCAAATTGGATCTGCTGAATGAACTGCGTATGCCATATGGTACTGTACCTCCCTGGCAAACATAACCTAAATTAGATGCTGAGCGATTACGTGATAAGCCATGTTGCAAAAATAGCATGAGCGTCTTTCACAACAGCAAGTGCCTGCATTCATATACTGTAGGTGTCATTTCATTGTTCATTTCCAATTCCCAAAAATAATCTGTAATGAGAGGCTGGTAATGCAGCCTGGGTTCTCTAAATGTAGGAGTGATGTAGGAGCAAAAATGGACTTGCTGTTTTTTTTCCTGGTGTTCCAAATTGCATATTACTTTTTCTCACAACTTCTCTCCCGATGATCCACACAGAACACATGTCATGAAAAAAGAACCTTCTGCAAAGCATTCTGCACTAGTAGGAAGAACCGCAGGGGGGGATGGATATATGTGTAACACACTGTAGATTGTTAGCCTGGTTCTACATTGAAGGGATTCCTCTGAGGATAACCGCTTCTGTGTGTCATGTGTTTGGTGTCCCTTTAAGGCAATTAAGAAGAACAAAGGGGAATCACAACCGGGTTTTGTGCTTTTGGCAAGCAGAACCTGACAAATTCGTGCTTGTCGGTTTGTTATTTTAATAAGGGTGGCAGGGGAGGGAGGAAGAGAGGGTCTTTTAATCAGGGGACGAGGCTGATTAGCGCACTGAAATAGCCCACATTGTCATTTTAGGCTTGGTGGCATTTGGCTCCCACGCACTGTGTGGAATTAACGGCCTTTGACACCCATTATGTAGATGTGTGCCCAGGATCCTTGCTGGGAAGCTGCAGGGTTTGTGCCGGGATGTGCAGTTCTTTCGGCTGTGGGCGCTGCCAGCCTAACCCTCTCTTAACATGGCATCGGGTGGCCAACACTCAATCTGCTGCTGGCAAGGGTAAAGCAGCTTGTTAGGCCTAACTGTAACTACACTGAAATATTCAGGAACTAACCCTGACTTTGTGGGGTGATATCCAGTTCTAGAATCTATTTGTTTTTTTACAGCACAGAGAAAAGGCAGGAATGGGTTTGTCCCACTGAGTTAGAGTGATCCACAGCAGGGGTTTTATTCCTACCAGCTGCCGAACGGTCTAATATCGCCACCCAGGTCTTAATGCGCTGACATTTTTCCCCAAATCATTTACTTTTAATGTAAATGCAGCTGCTCGATATTAACAAAACTGCTGTTTATTGCTTTGTTTATACCTGGAAATGGAAAAATATTTCCATTTTTGTCCAAAACAACATGTGCTTTTTTGTTGAAAACCTTTGTTTGAAATATTCTGGGTGGAGCCTTTAAGAATAAAGCCCTTGAGGTCAAATTAGGAACACAGTTCACCACTCTTTATACAGTAAGTGCACTTGATCAAATGGGTGAGAAAAATCACAGCCCCTTTGTGCTGGTTCGAAGGGGAGAGGCAGGGCTGAGGGAAGTTAAAAAGAGTAAAACAACTGTAGGCAGGTCGTCACGGTAACCGCAGTGCTTTTAAGGAAGTTGCCGTGTCGTCCCCCCAAACCTCTGCTGAGCTCTGCTCTCTTTTCCTCGGCTCTGACTGACAGTCTCTGATGGACTTGCCCTTCGGAGCTGTTTCCATAGCAACCAGAGAAATCCCAGAGTTATAAAAAAAAAAAACACTGAACAGAGAAACCCCAGAGATGAGCAGAGAGAACACGCACAGGCACAGCGAGACTGCCTCGGTCACACAGGCAAGGCGCTGTGAGAGGCCTTGCATCTTTCAAGAAAGAAAAAATCCGATACCAGATTACTGTAACCTTCCCCTCCGCAGCTGAGAGCTTTCCTGTTGCGACAAGAAATATATGACATCGTACAGTTTATATGACACAATGCCAGAGCGTGACTCTTATGTGTTTTAATCCTTCCACTCCCACAAATAAACTTCATCAGCTCCCGGATAAGAGAAGCTGAGCCTCTTGTGGGTTTTCTAAAAAAAGGCTCTCTGATACAGCCATTGCCCATGGAAATACTATTAATAATTAGAATTTAAAACACACACATACATTCCAGCTGGCATTTGCGTTGGTCATCATGAATCAGCAGGGGTCATCTATAAATTAACTGGAAACTAGAATTAAAATCAATGATATATCATTAGCTTAGTCATCTCTCAACAGGACCTCTCTTTGGAAAGCCAGTGCCAGATTTCCGCCTGATTTCTCTTTATTGTTGTTCTAAAAAGACATGAAGGGATTTTTATAAACTGACTAACTCAGCTTGTGAGGGCTCTATCGCTAATAGAAGCAAGCATTGAGCCTCTGGTTCCATTTCTTGTTTGCTTTTAATAATAATAATATTCTTACATTAAATAGCACTTTTCTGGACAGTCCACTCAGAGCGGGGTAACACCCCTACTGTTTTCGAGAAACACCCTGGGATTTTTAATGACCACAGAGAGTCAGGACCTCGGTTTTACATCTCCTCTGAAGGACAGCGCCTTTTTACAGTCTAGTGTCCCCGTCACTATAATGGGGCATTAGGACCCACATGGACCGCAGGGTGAGCGCCCCCTACTGGCCCCACTAACACCTCTTCCAGCAGCAGCCTCAGCTCTCCCAGGAGGTCTCCCATCCAGGTACTGGCCAGGCACACACCTACTGAGCTCCAGTGGGCTGCCAGCTGTAATTTTTGGAAATTAATAACTTTCTGTATTTGTAATACTTTGCAATAAGTTTAATTACAATAATAATTATTTTAATAATAATGCTACCTACATTCTAATAAGTTGTAGAATATGGTAATTGACATCGATATATTCTCTTATATAGCCTCATAGTTCTCATTCCATATGATTAGAATCCAATGACTCGGCCCCCTGCATCACTTTACTTGGTATTTGTTTTAGTTGTGCTCAGTGTGCAGTGAGTATTTTTCCAACATCAAAACATTCATCTTGAAAAGTAACCACAAAGATCCAAAGGATTTGCAAGTCTTATCTGTGAATACAGCACATATGAAGTATACAATTGCCTATCTCATGATGAAACAAGGATTTCTTAATCCAAGATGGGTTACTGTTGTTGTACCCCTATGCCAGCAGCCTTAATGTTAGATGTGTGAACTTCCCAAATTTCAATGTATTATCCAAAACCTTGGTCAGTGAATTGTTCCTGCCGTTTCTGTGGATATTCTTTTGAATACATAATAGGATGTGTGAAAAAACATAAAATATAAGTGACTGCTATGTCTAGTGACCAGATTTGTAGACAATCAGGTAGGTTTGCTAAAACCACTGATTGGTGAGGTTAGCATGCTGAAACTTCAGACTAGGGTGGCGCACTGACAGTCACCAGCGTCTTGGTGCCGAGGCCTGACCCGTCTGTGGGGATTGTGTGGATTGCGTGGATTGTGCATGTTCCTACAGTTGTGCCTTGGTCTGCTCCCTCCTCCAGATGCCATGCTTGAAGCAGCTTGTGCCCTCTGGTTCGTGTTTCACTGTTTCTGAAGACGTCTACTGGGAGGACCGGGGTAGACTACACATGAAGTAACCAATCTATACTGGGGCACGGAGCTCTGATCTGCCTTTTATTAAAGGATCTTATTTCAGCCAAAAGGTCAAGTAACAGTTTTAAAAAAAGTGCTGCTGTAGAGTACTGCATTTTCAGAATTTGTGCATAGCATTGGGAATTGAGAAGCAGCGAAGCATTTTTTTCTTTTTGAAATCTATAGCAATAATAAAGCATAAGTAGGCGTTTCTATCCATAGTAGCTTACAGAAGCTAAAACTGGCATCAATAAATGCTTCCGCAATCGCTTTACAACAGGAGTTTGATTTTACAGCTCATCTGGAGGATGGAGCTTGAGGAGATGCAGCTACAGTACCTGCTCCCATACTGTAGGCTGACACACCACGAGCCCACCGGAAGCCTTCTGATGCCACCCCCTGACTTTAGGTGCGGGTTCGAGTCTAGGGAGACTGAAGTACTGCTGCCTGAAAAAGACTTGCATTTGCACTGCTTATCTTGACTTTAAAATCAGATTGTGCTTGATTATCTTTGGCACTAGATCCCTTGGACACACTATTTCAATAGCATCCATGGTTCTTATAAAACATGAAGGCCTGGCTAGAGGAGGAATGACCTCAGGAAAACCATCGCTCCATTTTGTAACCACTTCTTCCACTTCAGGAACCTGGGGGAGCTGGAGGCTGTCCTGGAAAGCAACGGGAACAAGGCAGGGTACCCTGTCCCTGGGAGGGATGTCAGTCCATTGCTGAACAGCCACACTGACACACGTACACACACACTCGGGGGACACACACAGGACACACACTCAGGACTGCCTGGCTTGCCACTAGGACATTCTGGGCATTTGAGTGGGCATTTACTTGCATGTCCAGCCCATGCTGTGACACGAAACAACTTCCATTCAATCCAGGCACGCTCGAGGAATGTGTGATTGTTTTCTTTTGTATCGCAGTGCAGGGGAAGCTCCGGCAGCTCCCGTCACTGCGGGGTTAAAACTGAGCCAACGGGCCTTTCCCCTTCCTCGTCACCTTGACGGTGGCGGCCGTGTGGTGTGTCGAAGTCCCCCGAGAGCCCCGGACCCCCGAGCCCTTGAGGGAGACGGCCTCAGCTCGAGCCCTAGCAAGATGAATGACTTGCTGATGGGGCCTGACCGTTCTGCTGACAGCAGCAGCGAGCGGCCAGTCGCAGTGAAGGCCTCTGCTGAGCCTTTATCTTGGTGATTTAGGAGTTGGCAAGGTGCACCATATTCCCTGCAAGTTTCAACAACACACACATAATGACATTCTGAAAGGGATACCGTGGTGCTCAGAGTCACATACACGCTACCTTTCATGCCTTCTTGGCTATAAATCGTGCTGGCAGGGCCATTCGCAGTATCACACTTACATACAGTATGTGATTGTTCTTCCACGCCTGTTTGACTATTCGCACACTAACACAGAGCACATGGCACAACAAAGATGGCAAAACCACAACTGGTGCTCGGTCTCTTGTTCCTGGGCATCCGACAGGGCCTGGCCTAGAACCTCATGCAGAAGGCTGAAATGATTCAAATGATTCAGGTTTGGGTCCGTCTTAGGGATGACTTGTTTGGGCTGGTCACCGTGTGTGTCTGTGTCTGGTGTATTTAAATATATATATTAATAAAAATGTCCACTCAATGACTTAAGAAAGTGAGTAATAACATGCGGTGGAGCTATCGATGAAGTACTAAGCAGTACAACACGCTAGTTACTTTAATAGAGGGCTGATCGTTTCCAAGCTGGTCTGTGAGACTGTGGCACCTGGGCTGCTACTCTGTGTGAAACTGTGCCTCAGGCACCAGCAGCTCTGAAGTTCCATTGATCCCTGGAGCCTCCTGGGTTTCGTACAGATTAATGATAATCAATCCGGGCCGCAATTTTTTAAAAGGAGTCAGAGGATGGGATTTACTTGTAAGGCACATTTATCTAGATGTTTCCCCACCACAGGGGGTTAGAGAGTGACTGGTGCAGATCTGTATATCGGAAGGAACAAAAGCAGTGATAGATTAGAAGTACACAAATTAAAGCAAAATCTATGAAAAAGAAACAAACATTTGTCATAATTAACATAATTAAAAGTATATAAGAAAAGTAAAATACAATATATAACTATGGTATCGTGCTGCATTATTGCTATGGAAAAATAAATCTACATAAATATATCAGGTTGAGATGAAGTATAGCAGACATGTCTGAAAAGCATTAGCTGAGAACGTCATGTATATTTTTCTCAAACCTCACATACAGCTTTAATGGTTTCATTGCCTCTCTGTATGAATTTGAAAGCTAAAAAAAGACTGAATCCCTGTTGTGTTTATTATGAGAATCCTTCTGTTGGTGCAATCTGTAGCAGACAGGCGAGTGGTGATATTACCAGAGCCCCAGTGACACTCAGGAGAAAAGCTTCTGTGACCTCAGGGATGTGGATAAGGTGCAGTCTGTTCAGTCTGAGTAAACTATAATAAAAGTCTTTGTTAACTGAGTTCTCTTCAATAGAATGTCCTTCAACATGCTTGTGTTGCACTTAATTTTATATGTTCTGATTGTTTCTTGGGTGCTATCAATTCACACACTTCAACAGCACAATAAAATATAACCCCTCCCCCTCCTCCCTTCATTTCCCTTACACTGGGGACCTGTCTGCTCATAAGTAAGACAATATGAGGTTTCTAACATACCTCAGGAGACCAGTGTATGAGCCAACATATATTGACAACCACGTGTTTTTGTGTTTGCTTTGTAGGCCTGAATTAAAAGACGAAACCAGACGAAGAAGAAGAGATAGAGGACAAAGGCTCGACATGCCAGAGCAGAGCAACGACTACCGGGTGGTGGTGTTTGGGGCAGGGGGTGTGGGCAAGAGCTCGTTAGTGCTGCGTTTCGTCAAGGGGACCTTCCGCGACACCTACATCCCCACCATCGAGGACACCTACCGGCAGGTGATCAGCTGTGACAAGAGCGTCTGCACCCTCCAGATCACCGACACCACGGGCAGCCACCAGTTCCCCGCCATGCAGCGCCTCTCCATCTCCAAGGGCCACGCCTTCATCCTGGTCTACTCCATCACCAGCCGCCAGTCTCTGGAGGAGCTGAAGCCCATCTACCAGCAGGTCCTGCAGATCAAGGGCAGCGTGGAGAACATCCCCGTCATGCTGGTGGGCAACAAGTGCGACGAGACCCAGCGGGAGGTCGAGACCAAGGAAGGGGAGGCCCAGGCGGCCGCGTGGAAGTGCGCCTTCATGGAGACCTCGGCGAAGATGAACTACAACGTCAAGGAGCTCTTCCAGGAGCTGCTCAACCTGGAGAAGAAGAGGAACATGAGCCTCAACATTGACGGCAAGCGCTCCAGCAAGCAGAAGCGGGCGGACAAGATCAAGGGGAAGTGCAGCATCATGTAGGCCGCGCTGGAGACCGACAGAAAGATCGGGAGGCTACCGGAGTGGGGGTGGGGCTGGGGGGGAGGGGGTCGGGGGAGGGGAGGAGAAAGCACGAGGGGTCTCTGAGAAAATAACATGCCCTGCGCCTGTCCCAGCAGCAACGCCCCAACCCTGGCATGAGCCTGGAATGAAGAAGACACGTTAGACCCATCTATCACGCATTCCACTCCATAGCTATCCCTTCCAGAAGATGACTTAGAGGGAATGGGGGAAAGCAGTAAAGGGACAGGAGCTGCATGTCTCATGGAGTTTACGGAGGATATGTGAACGGGAGTCATTTTGCAGTGCCGCCTCCTATTCCTTCTTCCTCATGCATCCTGCCTCCCCCTCCGGGGCCACCTCATCCTCATTCCCCCACACGAATCCAGGATCTTGCAGTCTCTCCCTGCAAGTGGGAAGGATGGGAAGAAAGAGAAAAGGAGGCCACAGGACAGAGATCTTCCTTTTGCAGGAAAAGAAAAGAAATTTCCTCCCTACACTGGAGAACATCAACCTGCTCAAGGTCCTTATCTAGAAAGTGAGCCCAAGGCCCCCTGGTTTGGACATCATTGGAGGCCTTAACATTAAAACACAATTGTTCAGAGATTCCAGATTTGGAGGATCAGAATGGGACATTTCCCAGTTGTGAAAATATTTCCATTATGAAATCATTCCCAGCTGGTCTCTTTAATTTCCTACTTAACTGCTTGTTTTTGTTCTGCCAGTCTTGGCTTTAAATCCCCAACTATTTAAATGGACCCAGTTACACAAGGCTGCTCTATTCGGTGTTCCAGGGAGATGTAGAACAGTTGCAATGTGATGCTGGACCAGGAACCACCTTGCGAACTAAAAAGATCATATCAGTTTTCTCCATTACCTGTAAACCGAGTGGGTGGTTTGTAGATCAGGAATGACTTTGGCAGGACAGGGGAGAGTGTGATACGAGCAGAATAAGGCCAAGCAGAAAATGTGTGTGTCCTCCTACCTATCTCTGGGGGTTTGTGTCTCTAACGGAAAATGTAGTCAAAATCTTTTCATGGATAGGTTACTTTTAGGCTAAGGACATAAAAAAGAATGAAGCTTCTTCAGTTGCTAGTGTCCCTAACTACAGTGTTAAGGCCATAGTCAAATACAAACCTCCACATTAAGACATTATTTGCCTTATTGTATTGCTTGCTCTATAAATAATTAGAATAAAAGATAAAATATTCTCAAATGAGACCAGACCCTGTTGCAAAACACAGTTAAGGACTGAACGTGGTTCTTTGTGAGTAATCCAGTTTATTTCTGCTTTATGGTGAGTGTTGTTGTTGGCATGAAATCATCCATCTCAAAAGGCTTAGAAAATATTCTCAAGTGCAGGTGATATAAATGTAGGAAGTTACAGATTATCTGAAACAAATATCTTGAGCCTTCAAGGGCTGAACAGATTATTTGATTAACTGCTCAATAACTTGCAAGTGTTCCCAATCTTTACGGGTTGATTAGGGTGACCTGTGAAACTGTCTGGGGCTTGGTCTTTTCTGTGATCCCTAATTATGTAACTGATAACTTTGGTGTTGATTAAAAGATAGCCTCCTGGAAGAGATTCCTGTTGGTTAGTGGTCAGACGAGCAGACATAAGAATCTAGGGCTGCCTGAGTCATGATGATACCTCCTCTAGGGAGCCATTGTGCTTGTGAGGGTCTTGCGCCCACAGAAGGGGATTTACCATGATGCACTCTGCAGTCATAGAAGACACAGCATGAAGAGAATCACAGAGATGGGCTCATTGAAGGTGGGTCGTTACAGTAATGGTAGCTCAGAGCTGGTCTAATCACTTGTGGAAAAGGTGAGACACACCTATCTTGAGTCTTGAGCTATATGTTGAGTTTATGCCTGCTCTTGAACATTTGTTCTTCCACTAATTTTCAAACAGTACAAAAAAGATGTTTGGTCACACTCCCATAATCACAACCCTAGATTGTAGTGCTGTCATTAATTAACTGATAAAATGTACAGTTCTTTTGTTTTATAGGAAACCATTCTCTGGGCTAAAGCAATATCTTTTCATCCCTTCATGTTTCACCTTGGCTCATGCGTCATGTTTCCTTGCACTTGAAATTCCAAAGTGTGGCCCACAGGTGACTCTGCCTCTGGGACTCCTGGCCTGACTGCAGTCCTTCAAACAGGAGGCTCCTGAAGTGTTCAGAGCCCCATCCAGGGGGGTGATCTGCTCATTAGTAGCTTAACGCTACAGAAACCCAGATGAGTTCTAGCCCAATAAGCTGTTGAAAAAACCTGTTTAGCTACTCCACTTAAGCAATTTTGTTCTTAATGGCCTAACTAAAGTAGAGCAAACGAATACCTGGATGAATAACAAGCTGGAGGGGCCTTGTTTGCAACCCGGTTTTGTTTTCTTATGACTCTTTCACTGGCATTTTTATGACTGACACCCATCCAGCCTCACCCCGGACAGGACTTGGGAACCCCCTGATCTGTGTGTGTTGACGATAGGGGGGAGCATTTTAAAAACCGCTCTTGAGTCAAGCTCCTTTGCCCTTGGGAACTCGATGAAGAAATAAGCTCAACAGCAGCATGCTCCAAGACCGCATCCACCTGCCATTTGTCTGGAGGACTGAGTTACTCCCCCTGATGAAAGACGGCACAAGCTGTCGGTCAAGAGCTGAGGCGCACCAGGACGGAGGAGACGAGGCGTGTCTTTGTCATCGGCTCTGCCTGCAGGCTCCTCTAAGAGCCGGGCCAACCCTTCGCAGTGGGACAGGTCTACCTGAACAACCGGAGAGCAGTGCCAGCTGCAGCAACAGCGCCCCCTGGCTGTCCCCTCTGCTGTCTCCTTCAGTCCCGAACAGCAGGACTCGGTTTTCAATCCTGTAGCTGGTTTCTGGTAAAAAAAAGGGGGACAAATGCAGAAAGGAACAGATTTCTGAACTTTTTTTTCCAAAATTATTTTAATCTGAGGATGCAAGGAACAGGACAACAACCTTGTGGGTCATTCTGGAGGACGATTGTATAAGCGCTCATTGCTTAAGGGTCTGTAACACATTTGAAGAATGAAGCATTGACGCACAGACCAGTGAACTCAGCCAGTAAATCAGAAATCCAGGCAGAGCGCTGGTAGGTGAGGGTTTTAAGAGGCTGCAGTTTTTCTTTCTTCTGTCATGCTGTGGCACTGAGACACATAAAAGACAGCAGATGCATGCCCCTGAGAGCCCACTGGCATTTGTCACAAGATGATGATAACCAGCTCCAGATAAAAAAAAAATGGTCAGGCTTTATTTTAATGCCATCTTATGTAACAGATGTTATGAGGACTTATGTACTTGCTTTGGTTTTTAAAACAAGTGCCCATAATTAATTTTATAATTAAATTAAGAGGGGGAAATTAGGGGAGTAAATTTTCTTTTCAGGGTGGCACAATGATGCAGTAGTTAGCATTGCTGCTCACAGCAATGTGGCCCTAGGTTCAAATCTGTACTTGGGGCACTGTCTGTGTGGAGTTTGCATGTTCTCCCCAGTTTGCATGGGTTTCCTCCTGCAGTCCTGACCCTGTATTGGTTAGAAAATGGATGGATTATCAAAGTTGTTACAGCATCACAAGTGACCTCTACTCAGGTGTCATTTAACATAAGACCATGTTGAAATATAGCCTGACCAAAAACATCCTGCACGCAATGTTGTTTTCCCATGGCCACTTTTGCCTCTCTCTCCTATAAATCTTGTCCTGTGACTGGCTCTGCACACGCTACCCCTGCGCAGGAGTGGGAAGCCCAGCAAAGCAGAGACCCTCTGTGAAGCCCATCAGCCCGCAGAACTGGTATCGTCAGAGCCACACCCTAAAAATATTGCAGTAGAGAGAGGGGGGCATCATGTTCAGGTGCTGTTCAATGGCAGCCGGGGTGAAACGCTCTCAGGTGCCGAAGGCGGGTGCACACGGACAGTTGTCGGTTCTGTTCAAGTGCTGGTGGAGCGAAATACGTCCCGCCTCCCGCTCAGCTGTGAAGCACAAACGCACAGTTGAGCAGGAGCTGTTCGGGGACAAGTGACAACTGTAGTGCAACATTTTCATGTGAACCGCTGGCTTCGAATAAGGGGGAACAGATGCAAAGTTGTGTTGCTGTTCTTTAATTGCAGTTTTGTTCCATTAATGGCTACAAATTAGCTCCTGAAGGCTTTACAAATGATCTTATTTCTGTACGTGCCACTACTATTACATTGGTTATTATTGCCTGTGTTTCCCATTTCCATGCCTGTGAGATTGTTTCTGATTTTTTCATGTTTATTAATCGGCATCAGTTCTTTCAAAATTAGCAGGGTAATTGATAACACTCAATTGTAGGAATAGTTTTCTGTGTTTTGTAGACTTTCATCTTGTGTTCTCTGCAGCTTACGACTACAATGCACTTACTGTACAAAGTATACAGGTAACATGTAAGCTGTAGTTTTAAAATACCAGCACAATTTTTGTTTTTGCATTTTTTTGTTATAATAATGAAAAAAAACATGACCAAATGCCACACAAGTCTTTCAAGGTGCTAACTAAATTGCACCCACGAGGCAGGTTAAATGTTTTTTTTCTCTGTTTCAATGGCAGGGTATTTTTTTCTTTTTTAAAAAAAAAACATTTCGGGAAGGAGGCCATGCTTGTGCGCGTGTAATCACAGGCTTTTATGGTGGAGCTGTAGTTCGTAGTCTAGGCTGACTTGTCTTTTGTGCGCAGTCCCCAGTGACTCGCAGGACTGCCCGGCAGGGAAGAGTCGCGCTCGCTCCTGCGGAGTGCAGACTCGCGGTCTCGGGCACAGACAAGGCGTGAGGGACTAGTGTGAACTGCTGAGGCTGATGACTTATAATTCCAGGTTGGTAGGGGATGATGTGAGGCCAGCGTTTGTCCTTGGGAAACTGCATGAGTTTGAAAAGACCTACTTTACAGTGAGATTTTTTAATCATACATTCTTACATGTTTTGCGCACTGATTAATTGTTCTTTGTGTGTTCAGTGGCAAGCAAGATTTAATAAATTTAAGGAAGGTGCTCAAAACCTGATTTTTTTCTATGACCTATGCCGATGGCTTTTGTCATCAAAGCTTTTGACTTTTGCCTGCTTATATGGAAGTTGTCGTTCGGCAATGCCAGCTTCAGACGTAGGGCGCTCCCCTGAAACCGAGCTGGCAGAATGATTTTTACTCCTGCTGGTGCAAAGCAATTACTGTACGTGTGCTCTGCATCCCAGCACAGACTGATCCTCACCTCCTCAGTCACTCAGAGGAGCTTCAGACCAACAGGAGTCCCCTGTGAGCACAGAAATGACAGATCTAATGGGCCTGAAGATGAAGCTTGTTGGAAATGATGTATTCTTTCTATCAGAAGGCATGTTTTTTGTGCTTACACTGTATTTCTGAAACCGTTATATCACACTGCAGACTGTGAAAATCTCCAGAAATCATCCGACAGAATGAGAAGTCTGATACTCTGCAGCGTATAGGACTGCATGATGTTTCAGCAGACTGGAGAGGATCCTAATACTCAGCCACACATTTTCTAACTGTTAAATCCACTTCAAGGTCACAGGGGAGCCAGGGCCGAATGTTTCCTGTATTTCAGAGGCCCTGTTTTCCACCGTGAGCTGTCTCATTCATTCATCACTTAGAGAGCATGTTACCCAGAGTGAAAATCAAACATTGCAATGATCCGGTCTACAAAGGGCACATGCCATCACAGAACAGCGGCCTCTTTAAAAAAGGATTGTAGCTTCAAGGATGAGATTGGATCCTTCCATTTGAATCCTGCTTCATTCTGTCCTCTGTTGTGAGAAGCCTTCTGGTTCGACATTTTGACATTCTTTAACATTACCTGAGCTAATTTATAATACTGCAGTATCCTGCTGTGTTGCAGTCCCAACCTAAAATAGAGGGTAAAACCTTGACTACGTGTTCTAGCTCTAGAAAAAAAAAACCTGTTGATTAACTTTTTGAAGAGACAAATGTGTTTAAATGAATTTGAATAACTGATGGGCAATGTGGGAATGAGTCATCTACTGTAAATGCAAAGGAGTCTTTGGTATATGTATCCAGTAGGAACATCTGTGGCTGTTCTGTGCTGACAGAGGGAGAAACGCAAGATTTTCATACCTAGATTTCCGTAGCCTTGCACTGTGTTTTCATACAGTACATATTCAAAATGCTGACTATACACAAGTTGGTTTAGACAGCTTAAAATATTCATCAAGAAGGTTTTGCTGCACATGAGGAGGGTTTAAGCCCAGTGATGAAAAAGTGCCTGCACTGAATGTCTTCTACAGTACAACACATTAGAGCAATATGAAAATATTCCTCTAGAGAAGCAACATCTGCCCCATGTCTTTAAAAGTATAATTGGTATTGGTAATTTGTCTCTTAAGTATCTAAGGCAGAAGTGTCTCTTCGGCTCTGTGAGATGCACCAGCATCAAGCTGTATGTTAAGAGACCTAAAGGAGATTGAAGTCACAGGTGTTCATTCATTTCATAATAGATTTTTATGTTGTGACCCAGTGGTCTCATTTCATGAGGGTATTTATGCTAAATACTCAGCAAGAGAATATCAGCTTTGTTGAGCAATATATTTATTCACCAAAAAAAAACTTAAGTTCCTCTTAGAAAGCACTTTACAGGCGTTAATGTAAAATGTCCAAGTGTATGTTTTACTACAAGTTTTTTATGTTTGTGTATTTCAGCACACGTTTTTGGCAGGAGTAGAAAGAGAAAAGGGTCATTTTTAGAAACAAATTCAGTCTCTTGATTGAAGAACTAAACTCCTTGTTATCTGCAACATCGGGCCTCCTCCACAGTGAAACTGCTGGTTTCAGCACATTTCCCATACAGGTCTAATGGGAGGTGGAAACAAAGAATCAAGTATCTGATTTGCCTTCGGGCCACCTCTCTTCCTTGATGAATGCAGGAAGCTCAAATTCAAGGCCTGCTTTTTCCATCTGTGGACAGCCTGTTCACCCAAATCATTTGCTGTGGAGACGGCAGTTTGTACACAGGTTTCTCACAGGGGCAAATTAGCAACTTTGGACTGATTCCTGGAACCCACAATTTTCTTTTCTAATAATGTCGCTATTATTAGAAAATGGCAGCAAACAGAGAAAAAAAAGTAGAGAGTAAAGTGAGTGGTGCACTTTCCTTTCTTTTTGCTCAATATTGATTTTTACCCCCTCAATAAATGCATATAGTATGCATGAAGACTAAATCTGCGGCGCTCTTAACCCTATCATACAGTAATCAGAAAGACATTGTCTCTCATCTCTCAAGAAGCAGCTGTGGGTTAATTGTGGATGATGATTTCTATATCTGTAGGCTTGATCCCCTCTGTTTCAGATTTTTTAGTGTTGGGTAAGAGTAGGGATAGTTTAGCCCATTCACTACTGTTCCATGTTCAATACACTACCATTTCTTCCTCAGTTCAACCTTAAGATTTCCATCCTTTTTTTCCTGTCTGTGGTTTTATATCAAAATGTTATTTGATTTTTACTAAAGCACAATAACACGTGAGAGGGACACCTATATACAGCAATGTCCATATCCAAGTGCTCAAGATTGCAGACATAAAATGAACAGAAAAATTAAAATCGACTCTCTCACCTTACTAACAGTAGCAGAAACTTGCATTCTTTTTTTAACTTAAAGGATGAGGAGCCGATTGGTGAGTGAAATGACTGGATTGTGGGCAGCATGGTGTTGCAGTGGTCAGCATTGCTGTCTTGCAGTGCTGGGGCCGTGGGTTCAGTTTCAGACCAGGGGTGCTGTCTGCGTGGAGTTTGTATGTTCTCACAGTATTCACATGGCTTTCCTCCATAGGCTCTGGTTTGCTCCTACAGTCCAAAGACATACTGGTAGATTAATTAGTTTCTGTGAAAACTGACCCTGAGGTGTGTCTGTATTTGTGTCTGTGTGAGCCCTGTGATGGACTGGTGTCCCATGCAGGGTGTATCCTGCCTTGCGCCAAGTGCTTGCAGGGATAGAATCCGGCTTCCCCAAGACCCTGAACTGGATAATGTGGTTAGAAAGTGGATGGATGGATTACTGGAGAGCAGCGATAACATAGTCTAAACTGCTAGTTGTTGAAATGGACTAATTACACCCTCCTTTGTAGAAGGGTTTGCTGGTATGCTGCATCACTGTCCACAGATACCAATGATTTGTAGCTTTTTTAAAATTAATTTAGTTGTTGAAATCAATACCATCTGCAGACCGAACAGAAGAACAGAAACCAAGAACAGGCCTGCACTGCCCCTACGGGCACACCAGACAATAACTTTTTAGCTGTAGGAAAAAATGAACCTCTGTTTCTGAATTAATCCAAATTCAAAATATAGTTTTGTTTTTACCCAAACATGCAGAAAATGAAAGAAAGCTGGACATCAGATGCAGCCAAAGATATGGGGCTGTGCAATGCGCCTGCAGATTATTTAAAGCACAATTTTCTATGTGTTCCCAGCGAGATGTTAGTTGTTCTTGTGAGGAGCAAAGATGGGGGCAAGTTCTTCCATGGCAATATGCTCATTTTACTGCACAGAGTGAGTTCCTGTCTTCCCCAACTCTACAAGAAACAAAGCAATGCAGTGTTCGTTCTTCAGATTTTCATGAAATGTGTGAAAAAGACTATATATAATGTATATCATTTATCATGTATTACCTTGGGATTGGGATTTCCTGACCAATGTGTGAAATGCCATACTCCTTGTTACTGTACTTGCCTTCCAAACGGCTTTTTAATATGTAAATATTGGCCAAAATTACTTGTACTGTAGTTGTGTTTGGTGATGATACATACACAGCAGCAAGGGGTTCTGTTGTTCACTTCTGGGTAATCTCAAATCTGCAGCCATGAGACTGAATACTATCATATATTTTTAAAACTTTTTGAAACAATGGCTGTTTTTCTGTGGTATGGAAAAAGGCAACCACAAATGAAGCCAGAAAAGACTTCAAAGGAAAAGCATTACTGTGAATAAACGTTCCAGCTGCAAGTTGTAGATGGTTATACCTGTACATGTGTTAGAGGTACAGTGTTTTGAGATTTTATGTTGACTTGTTTCTTGGTAGGTAGATTTTTCTTCAGATATTGTATTTTAATGTGTTCTAGAGGCAAAATAGGCATTGTAATTAGGAGCTCTGGTAATAACACTTTAGATAGGGTTTCACATGTAATTTATGAGACTGAAATAGCACTTAAGTCATGTATAGCAGATGTACTGTAAATTGTTGATACTTAGCACCTTTTTGAGAAACAAAACACTAATATTTCCCTTGTAAGTAATACTATTAATACTAGTGGTAAACTAGTTGCTTTCCACTAGTAGTTAAATGTCAGAAGATATTCAAAATATATTTGTTGTTCAGGCTGCTGGTAGTTCTTTCTTCTTGGTTCATTTGATCAGTCACTTCACACTCAACCCAATGTTGGATGCTGGCTTATCTCCCAGAGGTATCAACCTTCTACTCAATGTGAAACTGCATGACATCATTCATTCAGGACTGGCAGATTAGTGAAAAGCTGAATTTAATCCAGTCCTTAGTTAGCTGTCGCTTTTTGGGGAAGTCAGTGTTCTGTCCAACAAATCGGAATTTAAGACTAAGACTTTATATTGTTGATTTGGCTTTATATCTTCATTACAATGGCAACAAAATGGGATCAGACAGTCTGTCAGTGAACCTTTTCCTAGGGTCACGGCTGCCTTGTAACACTGCACCCTGAAAAAAAGCAGTTTTGCCTGCTAAAGAGACCCATGTTAAGTGAACTATATTTCATACTAAAAGAGAAATGTATACATATTGACTGGGGTGATTGGTTAATTCAGGATCTTGGTAAAGGGAAGCACAGGTTGTAATGCTGTAGAAAACAATAAGCAATCTAGGTTGATCCTTCTGAGCTTTTCTCCACATGGTGTACAGTAAAGGCTCTTTCGCTGACTGTAAATTATTATTATTAGGTTTGCGATGTGCTACCTTCAATACCACATACCCAACTGGGGCTTACCGTGTTTTCATAGAAGTGGGTTAACAGCACCAACTGTGTTTGGTTACTGTGCCGTGAAATTCTCCCTGGCCTGAATATTAGGATGCCCCTCTGAATAATGGGCTGAGGGCCTCTGCCAGTAGCAAGTCCAGTTTGTACCGGACTCAGTGTGTGTGTGTCACAGGGGTTTGAACTATTCGCAGTCCAGTCTCGTCCTGGCCTCCCACAGGATCGAGTTTAGTTCAGGCTGGGAGGAGTGTACATGTGAGTGGCAGGGTGGAATCCATGTGTCTCTGGCTCCAGGTGTTTTGAATGGGTCTGAGACTGAGGGGCTTGCTCTGGCCTGGGGAGATGATGGATATCTTCCCCTGATATACAGAATTGTCTAATATTATGGCCAGTGATGATCAGACATGCTAGGAAACCTGTCAGCATGCTGTTCTTTTGGTTTGAATCTTTTCCTTACACTCTGCAGTCCTGTTGTTTGCACATTGAGATGTATATCAAAATGTAAGACGTACATTTAACTACAGTTGGTAGAAGTAAGAGTTTTCAAGTTGCCTCTCCCCTAAGTTGTCTGCTTCCACTCTGACATGTTTGCTGTCTTGATTGGTGGGAGCTCATTTCTTTGTTTGCATGTCATGGAATTGCACTAGTGCAATATCGGTCCTGAGTCAAGCCTGGCTATTGTGAACAGTTTTGGCTTTAGAGCTGGGCTAATGGCAACACTGGGTTGCATTGCCTTGGAAAACACACTTGCATCCAACCGTAAGGCAGACTGAAATGGCAGAGCTTAAAAAGACATACGTGGGTCTGTCATGATTTTCTTTTCAGCATGCAATAAAATGAAATGTGTTGTCTGTTCTGTGTGCTTGCATGATAATCCCATTCAATCCACTGCTATCTTTAGGGTCCACATTCAAAAAGCCACTGAGTGCATGACTGAAGTATTACACTCCCACTCTCTCTTCTCTTCCAACATTAAAACGAAACCCAGGGACAGGACAGTCATTCCCCCACTTTCTCGAACTGCCTGTCCCATCCACTTCTCTCTCAGAATCTTACACTGCAGTTGCATTCTGTCATTATGTTTTTACCAAATGATTACAAAGTACTTTAAAGCAACAGTCTACCAGTGAAGAAGATAGCTTTTTGTTCAAACTATGATGGTTCTATGATCCTTCAAAACCTTTCCTGGCCACCTTTGGCCTTTATAGCTGCAGATAAGGCAGGTTAGCATCTGTGTCTGGACAGCAGATGTAAACTGCTGCCTCAGGCACACCCCTGTATCCCTGTACCCCCCATTGCTCGGCCCAAACCGGTGAAGCTCACTGAATGAAAAGGCCAGTCCTGTAACAATGGCGCTATCACAGAATTCGTACCCACACTTGATATTACACTGTCTGTTTGAGCCATGCGGGGCAGAGGGCTGGAGATTGTGTATCTTCCTGTCTCCCCTCAAGACTAATGTCACCTGAAACAAGTCATTTGAAACCATTTCAGTCAATAAAGAAACCAATATTTCTTCACTGCAGTCTCATTTTTGGATGAGAATCATGTGCAGATATGCAGAAAACCCTTTTTGACGTTCTTCAAATTCAGAAGAACAAAAAAATAGTTCAGCACACAGAGGAAATTTATTGTGTTTGTGTTTTGAAATATGTGTGTTACCTGAGGATAAAAGGAGTCAATTATTTTTCAAAACAGAGAAATGTACCTCTGTAACCCATACAGAAAACATATGGCTGTATATTTGTGACTTACTGTAATAGGGAAGGCACTGTGTTCTGAATGCCAGGAAACAATCTTAAGAAACCTGTTAGGATTCAACAAAGGCACTTTGTTCTGCAAAATCATGTACTTTTTGCATTGTTCAATTGTAAATACATGTAAATTATACTTCTATAAATGTACAAGGTATCAGTGGGTCAATGCTGGTTGCTGGGAATGAACGGTAGACAGTCTTGTGGTGACACAGTTCAAACGCCCTGAGCTCTGTCGTTTATGTGGCCCCACATGGGGGAGATACAGCTGACATGAATCCACACCTGCTCCTTAGGTCCCCAAACCCCAGGTGTTGGATTGTAGCTTATTTTACTCTTTTCCATCTTTATGCAGTTGTAGAACATGACTTCAGTCCCAAATGGCGAACAAAACATTGCTTCCTGTGGCGTTGAGTTTCTGATCCCAGGAGTGGACGTCACCCTGCGTTCACCCTGGTCCCTGGTTGTCTGAGACAGGCAGACACACATTGTGTGGTAGTGACTCTGGAGGGAAACATGAATAAATCAGAACGGGAAACTCACTGGCTAAACATTGTGGAACTGTGTCCTGGGGTTGGAGATCTGGGTCTGAGGTGCATTTACTACAGCTGCACGCAGGGAGCCAGCCTGCTTACTGGGCTTTTAAACCACAGTCCTTCTGTTCTCCCACTGCGGTTTGGAATTCTTGTCTGGGAATCCTTCCGTCTCTGAATCACGGTCCTGGGCGCTGGTCTCTCATACCATAGTGGTTCAGGCAAGGGGGCTTCAGTCCGGTTGAGCGCCTGTCAGTATGAGGCCACTGTTCTGAGTCTTTGAGGAGAATCCGGGCCTGGGGTCTCCGCTGCTGCACACCGACCACTTGGGGGGGGCTATGGATACATGCTTTTCAAGTCCATTGTATCTGGGATTTGGGGGGAAGCCTTGTGTTGCAATAAGTGAAATGCAGATTGAATCAAGGTTGGGCCAAGATTTCAGTAATGCCTGTTGAACCACAGAGAAATCTTCCGTTTCATACCAGACCCTTTCCCTGGCATGGACAGCACTGGTACCTCGCTGTATGCTTACGCCAGCATGCCAACAGGACAAAAACTGTGAAGCATCTTTTTGCTTTTCTTTATGCCATTCTTCTTACTCTTCTGATTTCCAATGATGTTTTTTTAATTTAACATGATATTAGATTGCGTTTAATTCTAGCAATAGTCTTCCTATTAAAATATACTGTGCTCATGCATCCCATGACAAAGGAGATAAAATATCAAAGTCTGCGAAATACTGATTTTTTAATAAAAGCAAAAAAAGTGGGACAACTGAAACCTCTTGCTTGTGGTCATTTATAAGACTCTGTACAGGCTATGCATCATTTGTTCTAAATACGGTGCAATTCATTTGTGTTAGTTAATTGTTTGAGGCAGGCAGTGCATATTTTATGTACAAAAAAGGTATATGAGGGTACGATCATGTTACAGATTGTTTTTAAAATTTGAAAGGCCAAGGAAAAAAAAAGTAAAATTTTAACTCAAATAATTGTGTTTTAATGGCCTCGAAAGCACAAGAACTCTCAAGATGTTAACAAAGCCCAGGTTGAGTTCTGGGTTGTGGTGCCTGTCTTTGTGGAGTTTGTGTGTTCTCCTGTTCATGAGCTTTCTCTGGGTGCCCAGTTTCATCTCACTTACCAAGGACGTGCTGACTGGGTTAATGGAAGTCTTTAAATTGTCCATGTGAATGTGCAGATACATGTAGATAGACTAGCATCCCATCCAGGGTGTAATCCTGCCTTGTGCCCTAGCTTTTCAGGAGTTGCACCAAGCACTTAAATAACCCTTAAATAACCTTCAGTACAACAGCCTTCACTTTCTAAGGATTTGGTCAATTTCTTATCTGTTACTGCCCTTCTTTTGTAAAGAGAAAATGAAAAGGTAAAAAGGGAATTACCAGATCATAAAATTGGAGAGCAGGAGAGACCTTTTCACTTTCCTTGCTGGAGAGTTATCGGTGGGACTGGTTTAACACAATCAGTCATGCCTGACAGTTCTCTCAATGGAACTGGAAGGACTCGGATAGCTTTTTTTTCAGAACGACCTTCAGCAAAGGCAGCAGAAATGAAATATGGAATTCATTCACAATCTTTCACCTCCCTCTCCACACACACACACACACACACACACACACACACACACACACACACACACACCAAACCTGGCCCAGAGTTCAAGCCTCTCTGTCGCTCAGCCTTTCCCCTCTGTGCTTGAGACTCCTATCACACTGTTCTGTGTCTTTCACTCTCCCACCAGAGTTTCAGCCATTTCCTTCCCTCTCCAGGAAAGGGGACGTTGACAAATAAAAATGGGCTGGTGTCTGGCATCAGTAACATCACTGCAGAGGTGAGTGTGCTGCATTAGAGGTTGGGATTAAAAATGCCAAATTGCGAGTGATTTCAAATAACAGAGCCCAGCTTATTTTTCCTCCTAGATTTCATTGGAGTTTTGAGAGGATTATAGAGGCTGGCAGCACCATACAGCTCTCTGCTTTTTAAATTCCCTGTTTTCATTCCTTTGTCACCTCTCTAATTCCCTCTCTCTCTTTCTCCTCTCATCCCTAGTCGTCTTAATGAGCTCTGGAGAGTCTGTGACAGCCAGTGATGGATTCCCAGCCTTCTGGAATCTCAGCAAGACAATTCTTCTGACAGATGACAGGGTTGTAATTTTGCCAAATTGCAGTGCAGGGTCATCCGAACTACTGAGCTCTCAAGGGCACCAGCAGGTATATTCTGATGGGATTAGGGCTTGTCTGCAATAAAGGGCTCAATCTGGAGTCACAACATTATTCTGCAAAAACTTTCCCACATTCACATGAGTTTTTTGCCAGGTGGTTTGATTTTCTCCCACCTCACAGAGACATACTAATTATAAATTGTCCCTTCCAAGGGGATTGGTTCCCAGTTCATTCAATATCTACTATAGGAACCTAATATTTTGAAGAAGGGGATTAACATGTCTGTGACATTACATCATCTTTGGTTGCGTTGTTGGCTCTATATTTTTAACAGCTATAGATTGAACAGTCAATGAATAGTGCTGTTTCACTGCATGGACAGTAAACATGAGATAAAAACCATACTTTTCAGAAATGTTTGTCACATTGCACGCTCGCTGGTCAAACCCATTGTACTGTAGTCCTACATCCGTTCACTGCTATTTACTATAAGGTATTGTGCTCTGTATTTCTACTCTGCCAGAACCAAACAGATTACAATGATCTAATTATTTTGTTGGATTAATACTACAACCTGCCTCTTTTAAACATTCTATGTATTATTACCCTGTAAATGAGGAGTCAAACAAGTGATAAGAAAATCAAAGTAAACATGTTGCGACACCCTGCCCACACGGGACTCAAGCCTCAAGGTCCAGCAGCCAGACTAGGCTGAAGGTGATTTCTACCCCATGAGGAAAGTGGCTGGACTTCGCATGGTGTTACCTGACCGTGACCAGAGTACTGCTGATTTTGCTGCCCTCCTGTTGTGGGGTTTTAAGGGGTGGTGTGGAGACGGCTCACAGGAAGTTGTACTTTAAATCATTAGTCAGTCAAACAGTAAAGCCCAGCTCGCACAGCTGACAGCTGTAAAATTTCAGTGAGTGGGCAATGTGATCAAAGGAATTGGTACACTCATAACAGAACATTAAGAAGTGGGACTCGAACCCACAACCTCTGTCTTAGGAGGCTAGTGGCTTCCCCACTGGGATCATTGCACTGCTCTGCTTTGAGACAGAGGAGTTTCATGCCTGAGGAGCTGATAACACAAAGTCCAAACAATGAAAAGAGAATATGCAGGGACTCCAGGAAAGATTTGCTTTTTGGAGAACCAGCTGTATCATTACCCAAGCCAATTCATTTTGATTCTTTATTTTTAGGAGCCGCAAAGCTGTGCATCTTTAAAATGAGCTTCCAGCAAGAGTAAACTGGCACAAGAAACCAGATGGAGAGCCTACTGCTGTCTCAGCTAAATCTTTCCCAAACTCCCCCGTCTCAGACTTTATTTCATTCTTGATTACACTTCTGATAATTATACCAAAACTGGCATATTCTCTCTCTGTTTTTCGATACAAAACTTAATTCCTTTGGAGATTCATGGTTTGAAATGATCAATAGGAGGAACTGGAAAGACTCTTTCTTAAATTTCTCTGGCTTAAATTTCTGAATAAAAATATGTTTTAGCATTTGCAGTGTCTATGAGCCTTCTGCTTCAGCTACTGTATATATCAGGACAGCAATCAGTTCGGTACCTACTGTAATCATACGTATCAAGTTTAGCAGGATTAGATGTGGTGAAAAAGGAAGTCATTCATTTGGGTCAGATTCATAAATCCCAGAGATATTCCGTAGGCAGAGTTTGGCCCCGTGCTGCACTTCCCCCCAGACTTCTCGGTAAAGCTGGTCATTGAAAAAACAGTTTGCAGAAACAAGGAGAAGAAATGTACAGGCATCAGAACAATTTCATGCCTCAGCAAAAATGAGGGCACTGCAGTTTAAAAAAATAGTCTTTCTATAAATATCACCACTGCAAATTAGTCACCTGGAGAAGGTACAGCTGATGAATGTGAAGAGCTGGGGGCCAGAGCCATTCCCAGCTTAGCAGTACTGAGGTAAGGTTGTCAGTTAATGTGACACTGCAACAGAAACCATTTTCAGTGCAAAGTGACACAATGTGGCCCCAACACTATGAGAGGAGGTGTTTTCCACATGCTGCATAGTGCTTTGGATTCAAATACATACTGAGTCTTTATATTTAAATTTCACATTTGATCTCAAAGAACCCCAAAGCTTTCTGTAGTTCTTTACAAGTGGGAAAAAGGAGGAGACCCAGGTTGTCCACCACAGTGAAATATTCAGCAGAAATTGTTCACTAGTTGTAAACCCAGAATCAGAAAATGCTCTTCAAGGGGAAGCACGTTGAACACGCACTATACTGCTGCAAAGTGGACTGGATTCAGGTTTGTACCAGTGCTTAATAACTCTCTCCATTTTTAGATGTATTTTTCCCCCTCAATAGATGGCAAATAGGAGGATCCTCTTCATCTGTTCCTGAACCACAACACCTACCTGGCAGGAGTGATCAGGTAGAGACATCTTTTACTCATTAATAATCGAAAAAATATTCAGAGCCTCAGTATCATGTCCTTTCCAAAGGAAAGTACCTCCTATGGCAAAATGTCTCCGGTCACCATACTGGGACATGGACTGGGTTTGGAAACTCGGGTCCATAAGGAGGAGCACCACCTACTGGTCCACCAGCACTATTTACAGCAGCAGCCTGGTTTTCCTTATAAAGGGTCAGCATCACAGCACTGCCCAGGTCCAGCCCTGCTTCTGACATCTGACAAGATTAGCCCACAGCATGGTAAATGGGTCTAACAATATATTGCAGTTATAATGTATATATTATGTATCCAGAAATTACAAAGGATATATCATTAATCCAAGTAGCGCAGCAGTCAGCATTGCTGCCCCACAGTGCGGGGCCCTGGGTTCAATTAAGGACTTGGAGTGCTGTCTGTGTGGAGTTTGTATGGTCTCTCCATGTTCACAAGGGTTTCCTCCAGGTGCTAGTTTCCTCCCACAGTCTAGAAACATTCTGGTAGGTTAATGAGCTTCTGGGAAAATTGGCCCTGCTGTGGGTGAGTGTGTTTGTGACTGAATCAGTTCTGTGATGGACTGGCTCCCCCGCGACCCTGAATTGAAAGAAGCAATTAAAAAGAAAGGAGGATGGAAGTGATCACTGCGAGCTATGCTGGTCATCTTGGGAAAATTTTACATGGTGGAACCCTCTTCAGATCCCAGGGTTCACTATATGGCCTGTTGTCCTTAACGAGGTGATTTCCTGAATGTCCCAGGCCATGGCTGGAGAACATTTATCTAAGCACAGATCCAGACACAGAGCTACAAGGGAGGTTGTTTCAATAGTCTGTTGTTTTAAACCACAAAAATAGCTTCACTCGCCCCGACTAGCTCTGTTGGGAGAGCATGAGACTCATCATCTCAGGGTAGTGGGTTTGTGTCCCACATCAGGCGCAAGGTTCTCTAATAACCCAGACTGGGCAGCAGCAGTATGGGGCAGTGTTGGCAGCGGAGGGTCACGTATCTGTGAAGTGGCAACAACACTCGCACTATCTGCATGGAAGAAAGGCCTGGCGATCTACTTCTGTGTCTTGCCACGAGAGCTCTATGGATAGTGATGGTGGGACTGTCCACAGGGTCGCCAGGAGTCGATACCGACTCGACGGCACTCAGCCACCACTGTAGCTTCATCTTGTACTGCACAAGGGGTGGATAGAACCTAATTAATTACTGAAATGCCTGAATAACCCTTCCTAATTACCTCCCCCCTGCTTCCAGGTGATCATGGCCATTTACACACTACTTGAAGAAACCACAGTCTGATTTTGGTGGGGTTCTGATGACAGGATCAGAAGAAACTCTGCTGGAGTGTGGAAGAGCATTCATGCATAAAACATCAGTTTGTTCCCAGGAACCTGACAGAAGTGCCCTTTACATCTCAACTCTCCAGCCCCCTTTCGCCCACTCAGGAGGCTCTCGGGCACTGTGAGAAAGTCACGTGCAGGCGTGGGAGAGGGGGCTGCCTGCTGACTGCACTGCAGAGAGAGGCAGCACTGACAGAGCATGCTTTATCGACCCTGACACAGGCTCCTCTCTGCCCCCTGACTCTCGCTGTATCTGTTACAGCGCCTTTTCATCTCCTTCAGCAGCAAAACCTTGTTGCCTGTAGGACGCCCACTTTTCTTACTTTAAAATTTCTGGATCAAGCTGCAAACGATATTGTTTTTTATTCATGCAACAAGCACAGATTTCTAATGATCAGCCTTGACAGAAGAAAAAAGTCCTGGTCCCAGACAGTTTGTGACATGATGACCCAGGTTCATACTCACCACATCTTGGCCATAGGGCTCACTCTGTGCTTTTGCTGGTTTCACCTTTTATTTAGTTTCTGGGCAAATTCAATTTGTAGAGCAAGTAGTGGGGCCGCAAAACATATAGTGTTTTTGTTTCTTCCATGTCTTGTTACAGATGCTTCCTGTTGGTGTTGCATGAATATGTTGAATAACTGACAAATTAGCCAGGTCTAACTTTGCCATCAGTGATCCACCAAAGGCAAGTGCAGCTGCAATCATAAATACATCCCTCTTCTTTCACATAGCAGAGCACAATGAGGAAAATGCCTAGTTTTCGATTGTTTTGTATGATTACTGTACAGCCTTCAGAAACCATGTTAGATATCAGCTTAATATTAACCAAAAGCAGGCTGATGGAAATCAACCTGAAAATTGAAGAAAAGTTACCAAAAACCACCAAACATACTGTAGAAACCTAACAAAATAACAGGATATTAAATATTTACAATGTAAAACTGTGGGTGAAGCAATACAAAGTTCAGTGTAAGGAGGTTTGACTTTTCTTGATTTCACTTTTTCACAGCAATGAAACAGAAATATGCTGACACCAAGCCCAGAGAAGTAGGGCAATGCTTTCAGAAGCTCACTTTCTTCAATGCTGATTCTCTTTCATTAACTCTGTATTCTCCACGCGGAAGGGGTACGGTGGCTTGTGGGTTTGTGTTTCAGGGAGCATGATGGCGCAGTGGTCAGCATTACTGCCTCACAGTGCAGGGGGGCTCAATTCCAGACCTTAGATGTGTCTGTGTGGAGTTTGCATGTTCTCCCCAAAGTTGTGTGGGTTTCCCCCGGGAGCTCCACCTTCCTTCCACAGGCCAAAGACATGCTGGTATGCTGATAGGTTAATTGTCTCCTGGAAAAATGGCCCTGGTGTGAGAGTGTTCGTGTCTGTGTGTTTGCCCTGTGATAGGCTGATGTACCCTGTCTTGTGTCCTGAGCTTGTCGGGACAGGCTCCAGCTCCTCCGCTACCCTGAAATGGAAAAAGAGGTTAGAAAACGGATGGATGGATTTGTGTTTCTCTGCAGACTGAAGTACCGATAACATTCTAACACAGGCCAGTCGTTCTGCCTTGCCTGTTCCTTTGGGATCAACAAAACACCCAGAGCTAAATCATTATGTGTGTCTGAATTCCAGGACGGCTTAAATTTCAGGTGTCAAATTACAATAAATTGATGTTTTCATTATTGCGCTTTGTTACATTGTACATTGTTACATTTGTTGAATCGTTTGCGCGATTCAGTGTGAGGCTCTTTGAGACGTTCAGTGGTGAACAGCGCGTTGTAACAGAAGGAAAATCCATAATTAGCCTGACATCATGCTTTTTGCTGGCCTTAGTTCCTGAGAATAGTGAGGGAAGGCTAAATATGCTCCTTGGGAGTTCCTGACAGATGGCATTCAATATCAAATCCCTTTTATCACAGGATATAACCCATATTTGTTATCTGATTCCATATTTCAGCAGCTGAGATTATTTCAATATGGTTTCCAACAGCAAGGAAACTCTGCACAACAAACTTTCCCCTTCCCATTCCAAAGGCTTTATCTTGTGGATTTGCTGAGATGTGGCACCGATTTCTTCCTTTGTATCTCTCAATCTAAAGTAGACCCTTTCTCTCCCAGCCTCCCAGTTGTAGCTGAGTCATGTAGGGCTCATAAGCTCTTTGTCTCTGTTGCTGTCCAGAGCGGAAAGAATTTTCTGTTTTTCAGCTTTGACCATGAAACCATGAAAAAGGGACAAGATGGTTTGTAAAGGAAAACAAGCTTGTTTCTGGAAAAAACAAACTAAGGAAACAGATACAGTATAATCATTTGAGTGTTTAATTGCTTATTAATCTCTAAACATATATAATAAATATTTAGAATTATATCTTTTTATTATAATTTTCTCATTTGGTTTCCATCAATTCATATTAGGGACAACACAAGAAAATATTACGACAGCTTATATGTGTATGAAAAGCACTAAAATTCTACTTTGAGGCTGTAATCTACTGGGTAGCATCTTTGACCAGTTAGAGAAGCTTACAAAAGAGGAATACAACTGGCTAGACCACTAGCTAGTTAGCAATTCCGGCTTCCTCGGTTATACTAATTACTGTTTGCACAACAAATGTGTACCTGCATTTTGGACAGAGGTCTGGAATTTAACAGGCATATATGTATGATACTGCATTACACCTCAGCACATAAGATTAGAATTGTTTTATTACATAGGCATGACATTGGAGGGCTACCATATGGTTTTTGGAAGAATGATTTTAAAAAATTAACCATGTTGAATCCCAAAAAGGCAGGCTTTCCAAACGTAAGTCCTAATGTAAAAATGAATACTAGAAAAAGCTGAACAGTGGAGTGTAATACATCCATAAGATGCCTTCCCTCTGAAAAAAAAACCAGATGTAATCATTTTTCTCATAAATGTCTTGCTTCCTGGGAGTAATCCTACTCCCTACTCTCTGCTTTAACTTCTGTGATCTCCCCCAAGCCCCAGAAAAGCGCACAGGTAGAGTTTTCTCAGCTCTGCTCCTTGCAGTAATAATCACTGCAGTTCTGACCTGTGACTCATGTCTTGTATTTGCATGTTGTGTTTGCTTCATGCTTGACGTGTCTGTCCTCAGGGAGGCGATCAGAGACACTGATTTCTCTCTAACTCTCTGCAGCCACAATCTCTATTTCCTTGTTTCTCCAGGGCTATAAATACACTTTGCAGTGCTCCAGCATGTAGTGGAGAGGCTGTTAGGCTTCCATTTCCCCTCTTAAAGCCTGGGAGCTCTTCTGCCTGGACATGCCTCTGCTTTTAAATGCAGTCAGCACGATGGCCTTGCCTGCTCAGATGGTTGATTGTTCAGCCTTCATTAGACCCCGTCTCGCTGGTATTGTACAGCCCATCCATCTTGGTTTTTTTCCCAATTTTTACAAAATTCACTTTCTATACTCACATCATTCCGAGTGCTGTGCACGTCTGGAGAGCCTGGTGCTATTACAGAAAGAGTCCTTAAAATGGAATTCATTCAGATGTCTCATGGTGTAAATGTCAACATTATTGTATTGTGCCAGGCTCGGCATTGTGCATCAAGCTTCCAAGCTTGTGTGTCTTTATTCTTTTTGCGATGATATTTCAAATTATTATTATAAAAACAGAAATGATTCTCAACTTCTTGTTGAAGGTAAGCAGCAGTTCTGCATTAAGGAATGTCCTGTAGAGGGCAGTGCTACTGCATAGTCAGTTCTGCTCTGGATATATCGTTATTCTGTCTAATACTAAATAATGAGCAGAGCATTGGTTTCTCTGTGGGAATAAATGTGTACAGTAACGCTTCTATCCGGTATGCAAAAGTGGAAAGTGATCAGGTTATAAACTCATTGACATAAGTCAGTTGCATGTAAGTGGAGTCAACATCTGAAAAGTGAGGGCGTGTTGTAGGAAACGCCACTTGAACCAATTCCTAACATCCTCTTGGCTGGTAGATTCTGTATTCTTCTACACAGAAGAATACTTCACAGAAAATCCTGTGCTCTCTGGAAACACTATAAATATTACATTCATATTGAGAACAACTCTGGGAATAGATTCAACCAATAGCATTCTTATCTTCACGTAGTCAAAAATAAGATAACAAGCGAGATAACAAAATAAATACTGTAAATATACGGAGATAGGATTCTGTCAGACCAGGCTCTATTTAGATCCGGGGAAACAGTGCCCCCAGTGTTCGATGTGGTTCACTCCATCTCTTCGTGTGAGACGTGTTCCTGCTGAGAGTCCCACTGTGTGAATCGATATTCCCCCGTCTGCAGCCCTCGGGACTCGACCAGCACATCAAACACGCGTCTGGCTCAGCGGCACTTGTGTGAATAAACACTTCACTAAATAAGGCTGCTGCAGTATTCTAGTATTCTACAGCAACAGTGTTGTGTCTATTTAATGATACTGGAGCACATCAAAACTAGAGATTTAAATATGGCAACAATGGAGAAGCATGCATAGTCATTAATCCAAGTCAGTCACTGCTCTTTTGAAAAGCGTCCCAGGACCATGGGGGTGTCAGCACCTCAGTGGGTCAGCTGGCAAATCGCAGCTCCGGACTGAGATGGCAGTTTCCTCATCACGGCTGGGTAGGATTTTCTGGTCTGAAGGGAAGGGCGCCACCATTTTACACAACGACCCTGTGGTCCAGTGACGAGTGTACCTGTTTAAATGTTATCATGATGGTCAAAGTTACAAGTAATTAACTCAGATCACTTTATATCTGGCCATATCTTTTATTAGGAATTTGTCTTTTCACATACCCCAACTTGCTCACCATAAAACACACAGACAGGGAGAGAAGCCTGGAGTCAGAGCGCAGGGTCAGCCATTTATATAGCACTCCTGGAGCAGTTGGGGTTAAGGGCCTTGCTCAGGGGCCCAGCGAAGTAGGATTCCTCTGCTGGTCGCGGGATACAAACTGGCAACCTTCCCGCCACTGGTGCAGATCCTGAGCCACAGAACCACCGCACCGCCAAATCTGCAATTGTAAAAATTTTCCAGCAAATCATGTGCATGGCTACAATTGCTAAATGTAAGTCTAATGCAAATTATATTTTGCAGTTGACAAATCAGAAGCAATACCCCGTTTCTTAAAGGCGAATGATACTGTCCATTGCAACTAAAATCGAAAAAAAAAACACACGAGATGGATGCGTTCTAATAATCCTGTTCTGTTCCCAATGTAGCCGAAGATGTTTGTGCGTACTTTTACTATGTAGCGAGCAACTCAATTACTGCTGTGATCGTCGTGGGCCGTGACAAGATAGTAAACCAACTCGTTATTATCCGGTTGTGCAAAATCACTTATTCTGGCAACCCCACTAACAACAGGGAAAGCTGCTCGGTTATTTTGAATGCAGGTTGTGTGAAACATGAGATAATATTGCTGAGATCTGTTCTGTTCTCAGACTGTTTAGAAATGCCAGCCTTTTGACCTGCAGGTGATTTGTACCTCTTAAATTTTTTAAGGCCTTAAACTTTTGTCCAATACTACTCATAATTAAATAACGCAATCGAAATAGGTAATAATTGAAATATTAATAATCTTTGATCCGTGAAAACCTAAAAAAAATAATTACTGCACTATATACACTTGGACAATGCAAAGCTCCAAGCGTCTTTGAAGGTGCGCATCTCAACCAGGACGGATTGTTGGGTTAAGTCCCCTTCAGCCAGATTCAGGACGAACAGCTGCCACTCAGACCACAGCTCGTAAAGACATGAAGGGTTTGAGGTAGTACACCAGGCTAATGCCTGGAAGGAGTACTGCGCCGAAGGCAAGAAGCCAGCCAGCCACAACCGCAGCTACTTTGACCAAAATCGCGGCGCTGGGGAAGGCGCAGCCTAACCCGCCCGGCTGCAGTGTAAGCCGAGACGCGTGCCGATTGGCTGTCGGGGCCGGACAGGGCCCGCCTCTCTGCGAGCCGATCTCGGTCCGCTCCGAGGGAAGGGAAAATAAAGCATGTTTGTGTGAGAGCGCGCTGTCACAAGAGGCGAGGGAGGGGGGTAGGGTGGACTCCGGTTCGGGTGAGGGGGTGGGCTCGGTGGATCGAGAGGGAGAGAGGACCTGGCCCTTTAAATAGATCAACCATTCGGTGGTGAGTAGCTTAATGCAACGCTGTTTATAATTTATTGCACAGGTGCGAGAAAAAAAAGCATGCCCTTCTGGCAAGATGTGTAATTTTCTTGCAAGCGGGGGACTGGGGTTACGCACCGCTCCTGTGCCGGTTCTGCACGGCGGCTCGGGTCCGGTATCGCTTTCGGTCTTTCGCTAGGACGAGCGGCGGAGGAGTGTGGAGAGGAGGGTTTAAGCTAACACACCAAGTGGTCTTTTAAACCCTGCGTATTGTTCTGTTTATTCTTCAAAGAAAGGGGGGAAAAACACGCCAGCGGACGAGTTAGAGTGTAGCGACCGAGGAGGGGTGGCGATACTGCAAAGGAATAAATGTATCTCTCTCTTTTTTAAGTGAGACGCGATTGCAATACGAATTTTGTCCCCGCAAATAGCACAGAAAGTGATTCTGCGTTTTGCGAAGTAAGATGTCTGGCTGGTATTTTGGGGAGACAGTGTGTATGGAGCGAGTGTGTGGAAGAGCAGGGAGACAGCGAGTAAAATTGAGGTGCGATGGGATCTGGGGAGCTCGGTAGGCCGGTATATATCACGGAATACGACGGACTGCTTGGATTTCTAACTCAAATATATTATTTCTTTTTTTTAGAACAGAATTCAGGTTTGCTTGCGGTGAGGATTATTTAATTACTTGCGTGAGCCAGAAAACCGAGTACAACGGCTCTGGAAATAATGCCCTGGAGCACGGCGTCGTGTGAATATAAATTGTTGCTCCCCGGTTATAAATAAATTAATAATTCAACATTGTTGGAAGGTTCAGTCCTGAAGAAAGAGCCGTTTTATCAGATAGACGGAAAGTAGGAAGTAATTTCTGATACTGTTTGAAATAATTCGAATAGACAGAATACAGGAGGCTTTCCAGAGTTTTTCCCCCCCGTTTGGTGTCTAATGTTTGCTTACGCCTGTACGATTCTAATGCATTGTGGTTCACGCTATACGCTGAAACTTAGGTCAGTGATGCAAACTTGTTCACCTCTTCTGTGAAATTATTCACTTTAATTTTGGTGAATTTTTGTATGTCGGAGGAAATTCTCCCAAACTGCTGAGCGCGAGTGGCACTACTGCTCCAATTACCTGTGTTTGGCACCTCTGCTACAATTATGTCGTGAAAAGTTGAGCAGGTGACGCTTGATTTTCTAGGAAAGCTTTTTTCCCCCCCTTCTGTGTAATTTTGTCAGGGATACACCAGCAGCATTCACCTGTCAGACAGGTGTCTGGTTTTGAGAGCGCAGAGTGTAATTGTGTCAGGGGTACACTAGCAACATTCACCTGTCAGACAGGTGTCTGGTTTTGAGAGCCCAGAGTGTCTCTGTCATGGCTGTTACTCGTCTGTGTTTGGCTCTGTGACCTGCACTCATCCCGGGACACAGTCAGGAGAAAAGGCACCGTTCTCATGGAGGTGTTTGTTGAGGAGAGTGTATGTGCTGTCACTGCTGAGTGTTCAGTTCAGAAATGTCATTGTAAGATTGTTTCTCTACCTATACCCTGCATATGCGCGATTCCAAGTTATTAATTAAAATAAAGGGCACATCAGTATAGAAAACTTCATTCTCTTTTTTTTTTTAATGCTCTGGTCTGCTGGAGGTGGGACAAAAGTGAGGCTCCTGGCCGCTGTCTGTCTCCTCTCGGCTGGATTGTGTTTATATACTTTGCATTGTTTGATTTCCTGGTTCATTTCTTGTTTAAACACGTAGAATTCCGGTTGGCTCTGGTGTGCGAGGGTTAGAGTGCCTTGACTTGTTGCCCAGAGATATAGAAATATGTTTGGTGAGTGCAGTTGGTGGATATTTCGTTTCTCAATGCAGCTAAATTGAGTGTCATTTCGGCCTTAGTTAGAAGGACAAAGAATCTGAAGGTGTCGATGGACTATAGTTTCAGTGGCTCAGCCTGGAACATGCGTCTGTGATCTGTGGACTTTAAGAACAGAATATCCCTATAGGGTGGCACTGTGGCACAGTTAGCATTACTGTGTCACTGCGCTGGAGCCCTGGGTCCAATTCCAGACCTGGGGTGCTATCTGTGTGGAGTTTGTAGGTTCTCCCTGTGATTGATTCCGGCTGCTCCCATTTCCTCCCACAATGCACTGACATATTGAAAGTTAACTGTCTTTTGGGAAAATTGGCCCTGGTGTGAGGATATGTGTGTGTCAGTGTTTGCCCTGTGATGGACTGGTGTCCTGTCCAGGGTGTATCGTGCCTTGTGCCCATTACATGCTGCGTAGGCTTTAGCTCCCCTGTGGCCCTGAATTGGATAAAGAACGTTAGAAAACGGGTGGATGGGATACCTCTACAAAGCATAAGGGACCCCCAAAGTACCTTCCCTGAAAATGCAGGCCTGGAGATCACAGGTTTTGTTTCCAAGGAAACGCTCCATGGGTCTAATGTACTGCCAGATGGGCCTGGGGCCCTCAGAGGTTTCTTTTCTCCCACCTGGAGGTTTTGCTTTCCTCTCCTGGGTGCCCACACGGTCTGCTGTTGCTGTTAACTGTAACATAGTTCTGAAAAGCGCTTAGCAGCAAGCTGTTGAGAAGGAACTGTAGCAGATAAAAGATAGATCTAGAAAGGTGCAAGACTTTAAGTTTGAAACTTCCTTAGAATGTTAAGCAACGTCATTGGCAGTGAGAATTTTCTGGCAGTGTTTTGGAACAGGGCTTTGGAGACCGACGTTGCTCACAGAATGCAATGTGCTTGTTTCTAGAGAGCCACACTCCTGAAAGGTTTAGTGATCCAGAAATAGTGATCCAGTGATCTGGAACAAATGGTAATTCTGAGTATCAGGCTCAGTCAATATTGGGGGGGGGAAGCTTAGCAAGATCAGACCAATGAGCTTTCTAGAAGCACTGGTTGATCAGCCCTGAAAAAAGCAATCCCTCCCTGTATTGAATTGATTTTTATTTTAAGCTTATTAGGTAAGCACACTGGTGAACGCTGTCAAAAGTCATTCATTCTAGAACACATTAACTCTTCAACTGCAGCTGTCTTAGGCTTCACAGTGTGTCTAGTGAAGTCGTGTTCTTTGTTTGGTTTTTTGGCAAGGATTTGTGCTGTCTTGAATGCCAAATAACATTCTGTGTTTTAGTCAATTGGACGAGCTTGTCACAGCTGGTTGGATTGCTTTTCCAGATGCTGCCTTTATTGCTTGTGTTAATTGGCTATTACAGTTTGATACCTGCTGGTTTGAAAGGCTGAATTTGTAAGACGTAGCAGCATCTGGTATGGAACGATTCTCATGGTGCGCTGGTACATGATGGCAGAATACGTAGGAGCGAGTGTAAATACAGTACGTAAGAGATGCAGATGAGAAGGTTCTGCCCATTAGGTTTGTCTGGTACTTTAGTGGCTGAGTGAATGTAGACTTTTGTGTAAATTATTCCTGAAGGAACCTGTAGCTGGGGCTTAAACTGCCTGACTGGGACGTCCACATGGTCTGCTCTTTATGTAAAGAAGTTCGTTATTCTCCCTCCTAATTTTTATTTTGTTTTTTAGCAGACCCCCTCTATAACCCCTATTTTATGCACTCGCAGATTGGAGGGCCTGATACCTTCTGTGTTTTTTCCAGCTAAGACCTCGCGTACATCACTGCTCTAATTAACTAACATCCTAAATATAGTTCTTCTAACCAGGCTTTCATGTGTTTTATAAGCAACTGTACCTTTAAAAAAGTGAACGTTGTGAGTAATTAACAATAACATTTTAAATCTTGAATATTTTAAAGGAAATATTTAGGTTTAATTGACTTCTCAGTTTGGAACAAGATCAGAGGACCCTTAAGTTCTCTGGTGTCAGAGTTTGAGACACCTGTTCTCAACTTCCTTGAAGAGATAGAGGTTTGGCTAGTACTGCCTTTGATTTAAATTCCATACTTGTTTTGCTATATTTCTATACAGTTTTATAGCTTCCCCCGATTGTATTGATGAACATATGGAAGAATCTGTATAAACACCCAGATCCCTTTCACGAGTAGGTCCTATAGCTCTGAATCGCTCATGTGATATGTATAATGCATGCTTCTACTTCCTGTGTGGATCACTTTGCAGTCAATGTTAAATGTAAGTTTCCATGTGTCTGCAAAATCCACGATCTTGTAGGTCATATCATAAGTCTCTTGATGCTGTTTGTATGCTGCTCCCTCTATACTTCTGTCATCAGTGTATTTGGCTAATTTGCTAACTATACCCAGATCTAAACTGTTAGTGATCAAAAAGAGCATTGGGCCTACAATGTACCCCTGCTGTACGCCACTTCCTACATCTGCCCTGTAAGAGGTCATGACTCTGGAGATGTTGCATTGATTCCTGTCGTATCCAGTTCCCAATCCAAGTGCATGTGTTACAATGAATTCCTGTGTTGTTTAGTTGAAGAATGGACCTTACATTAGGGACCTTAATAAAAGTTCTTCAGAAACCTCCGTTGTTTGTTGGGGGAAAAGTCCTGGCTCCACTGAGCAGGTTTGACTGTATCCTGAACTGACCTGAAAGTGCCTTTGGAAAAGCCCACTGCAAGAACTGGTGCTTTGCTGGTGTGGTGAGCTGTTGTGCTTAGTCAAGCTTCCAACAGGAGTTCCATGCTTCAGAAGTGACACACCTGGTTCGCTGTGTGCACGTCTGCTAAAAGTTGGTTTCCTTTGTATTAAAGCCCTTCATTTTGATCTGTGTAAAACAACCCGTGAAGTCTCACTTTATTCCAACAGAAAAATTCTCATCCTAACTCATTTTTATGCTGTGACTTCTGATTTAATTTTATTTTGGTGGCGATTTTTGAAAAGGACAGTAAAGGTATGCTTTTAAGCATTTAACGTACATCTGTAAAAATGCCATTCACAACAATATTTCTTGACATGGTGAATTCTTGAAGATTCAATAGTGCTATAGCCTTGCCTTCTAGAGTGCCTCAAGTCCCATCATGCATTTCTTTCTTGTGGAAAATGCATTTGGACTGTAAAAGTCTTACTGCCACCTCAAATGAGCCAGATTAGATCTTATGTTATTGATCACATCACTTCATTCCATACCTGTGTCACTTGTGCTCTGTTTTAACATTCCTGCAACAGAGCTACCAGAATGGACAATTGAGAAGCGCTTCTCTTCTCTGCTGGGGGTTTTGAGTGACACTGAGGTGATTAACACTTTGACTTGATGAACTGCTTCATTGCTTCTGTATTGATTAATGTGCTTGCTGGGGAATTAATAACACAAGATGTTTTCTTCCTAATGAGAGAGAGAGAGAGGAAACAAACTGTTTTTAAAAAGTTATTCAGATTTGACTTACTGGTCCAAGTTGTACCCCAAAACTTTTTGGATAGAATTGTACAAAAGTGTTTATTCTCTCTCGTGTGAAAAACAGGGATGTTATTTAATGAGCTCCCCCTGATTAACCAACATAGCACCTCTTAAAACCACTAGTCTTGGTTTAAATATTGGGACCATACCTTGTTGTATGACTTGCAGGGAAAGCATATTGAGCCATTAGGTGCATTAGGGGCTTATTTTTCTTGGTGTGTTGGGCATAAATTCACTACAAAATTCGCCAAGAACTCTTGAAGAACAAGAACCAACAGCTGACTCACAACCACGAGGGAAGCTGACTTTCAGTGCATGTCCACTATAACTCCTGTCAATTTCACTGAGACACTGGAGGAATGAATTGATTGAGTGTTCTACAAGATGTAAAGAGCTAAATCTGTGTGGATGAGCCCTCGTTTCCAGGTGCCGGGGTGAGGCTCCTCATATGGCTGTGCTGCAGGGCCCTTCCTTGCCGCTTGCTGGGCAGGTGTGAAACGGGAGAGCAGTGGGTTCACTTTCTGAAGGGATGGGCAATTTGCATACTGTGGAGACAAAACAGTGGCCCTTAATATCCGTGTGCACCTGGATTACATCTCATTTGCTTAATATTTACCTGCTAACTGGTTTGGAGCTGGTTTGACTTGGGAAGAGGTTATTGCCAGACCACAGAGTTTTCATAAAGGATGTGCGAAGGAGGGCGACTCGCTTGGAGGTTAACTTCTGATCCAGTGCCCAGAGCACAGGTTGAGCTGTACGAGTCCCAGCCTCTCCAGTTCAGGGCTGGGTGTTTGTGTATCGTAGTGCGTCTTCACCCCGAAGGCAATGAAGTCTCTTCTTTTAGGGGGGCTTACCGCCGGATGGAAAATGAAATCTCCAGATGACGTAGAGACGAATCGGACGTGAGGAGTCTGAAGTCTGAGGTCTGTCTCTGGGCTATCACTGACAAAAGCAGGAGAGTTACTGGGATGTTGTACTTTGCGAACAGTTTTTCGTTTCAAGGCCTTGCAGTGCTGGTCACGAACTTGCTGTTGGACACCGTTAGCCCTCTAGGCTGGTATTCAGGTTGCTAAGTAGCTGTGGTTAGTTATTTATTTATTTCCACTCGTTTCTCTCCGCTTTGGCATGTCTTTCTCGCTCATCCCACCTGAGGAGAGAGCGAAAAGCAGCCTGGTCACCGCCGCTGGCTGTCAGAGGGCCAGGCCGAGCTCTGACCAAACCGTTGCTCCTCCGCTCTGTGACGAGGTGCCGAGGGGTTCCGATGAGAAGTGCGGCGCCGGGAGATTGTCTTCGATTGTGGAGGTCATGCCCTCTTTCCTGCCCACACTCCCTGTGACCGGTGTTGCCTACTAGAGCAAGCGGTTGATCTGGCCCACTGAGGCCTGGGATCCCGAGAGCTCGCACCTCTCGAGGAAGTGTGGGAAGGGAGAGGATTGGTGTGGGGACGTCCTGTGAGGGAATGATGGGAGGCAGACTGGAGATGAGGCTTGTGCAGGTCACCGACTGTGCACCACTGAGGTCAGGTCCGCTGGGCTTGCAGTGCAGCAAGGTCTCCTGGGATCTGCAGCGCCCTCTCTCCTCCAGCTCGCCTTGGCTCAGCCGATGGATGAGTCTGATAGGTGGACCTGGGAGCTGGGGGGCATCTCTTGTTCCCCAGCTTGACACACAGGCTGAGAGCCTCTTTATTAATCAGTCATTTGGAAGGGAGTCGATATGAAATAGAAAAAAGTTAACTAATAGAAGGCCTGGGAATCAGATTAGTTCACCTCAAAGCAAAAGATCTCTCCAATTGTAACCTTTTGTGAGATGTGGCTTGTTAGCTTTTTCCTGAAGATATCAGCTCATTGTTTTAAAAGAACTTTTGCGCTCCCAGTTTTTCTTGCTCTCATCCAGCAACCAGATCCCTGGCTTGCAGTGACTGAGAAGCACAGAGATCTGTCTTTTAGCTTCAGTGGTATGCAAAAACCAAACCAAAAATTGTCTGGGACACCGTTCATTTTTGCTGGCTGTAGACCAGTGTTTGGGGGGAGAAAAAAACTCTGCTGTGAGATTACAATCTAGAGCATGACGTGCGATTAAACGTCTCTTTTTTTATTGTTGTTATGTTGAGGGAGAGGTACAGCTCCGGAAGTCATATTAATCTTCTTACGGAATTAGATTAACAGAAATCAACACACACAGCGCCAACCTGTCTCCAGTTCCTCAATTAGAACGAGCCTTTTCTTCTAAAAAAACGATAGTTAATTCCTTGAAACTGTAAACCAGTTTTGGTTCTGCTGTGGCTAATTTTCCAGCAATCTATTGACTAGCACAAAAACCAGAATATTCACTTTTCAGGAGCATCCCGCTTTCCTTTGTGCCTTTCAGATTTAGTAATTACACAGTGTTTTGCTGCGCCTTTCCAACATGCACTCAACAAGACAGTAAAGAAAACAGGGACATGGAAGAAACTGAAAGCCCTTTCTCTCTCTTCTAGACAGTTGTTTTGTCAAAAATGTCAGATGGCACCATCTTCCTCAGTTTATGCATTGAAAAATGAAACAATGCATATCAATCAGATGATTTTTCTAAGAGCATTAATTGAAAACATTTTTACAAAGAGGTTTTGAATCTGTTTATTAACCCATGAAGGACAAATGAAGAAGCAGCACAGTGGTCCAGTATACAGTACAGATGCACCCGGCAGCTGCTGTTGGTAAGGTTGTGCAGAATGTGAAGGAGAGCCAGGACTGGCTTTCAGGCATGAGTGGAGAGCCCATGAGCCCCTGCGCCCTGTTCACCAGGTCTGGGACCAGAGACAGTCCGAGAGATTCAGCAGAGAATAGTTGTTTAAAGCGATTTCTCCATCAGCCCGTTTTAAATAAGTCGCCAAATTGTAAAAAGAGAGCAGATGAATAGGGAGGCCTGGTGGTGCCTGGTGGTCAGCATTGCTTCCTCACAGCTCTGGGGCCCTGGGTTCAGTTCTGGACCTGAGGTACCATCTGTGTGGAGTTTGCATGTTCTCCCCGGGCTTGTGTGGCTTTCCTTAGGGTGCTCTGATTCCCCCCCCCCCCCACACACAGTCTGCCTGTGCTTGTGCCTGTTGCCCTGTGATGGACTGGCGTCCTGTCCAGGGTGTACCCTGCCTTGTGCCCGAGGCTCCAGCTCCCCCGCGGCCCTGTGCTGGATCGATGGGTCTATGCGATGATTTGCTGGGATGGGGGGCAAAACGGCACGAACCAGACTCTCGAAATTCCTGCGACTTTGCGCAGTTTGGAACGGGTCTGCTGCGTGCTCTCCGCTCCTGGCAGCGGCTCTTCTCATTTCCTCGCTCTTTGGCTCGTCCGCCTGGAGAGTGACGAAGATTACACGCTGGAAGGTCCTCTTTCTTCCCGGGACAGCGTGCTGCTCGGGCCTTGGCAGAGCCCACCCGTCACAGCCCTGGCAGTGACTGACGTGGGTTTGGCCTGTGGGACATCCTGGTATTGTGTGGGGTTTTTTTTTGTATCCTCCTTCGAAGGCTGGGGTTAAAGGTCACAGGCGTGTCCACCGTACAGTCATGGATCCCAGCATCTTTTTTTTCTTGTTTTTTAGTAACAACACACTGGGTTTATGTCACAGTGAATTAATTAGTGATATGGAAAGGAAGCAGCATCAGTGGGATAAGTAATACAGAGCATGAAAAGCAAAAGGTGCGAACTCTGAGGATACAGTAATAGCTTAATCGGTGAATGCAAAGAAAAGCGCAAGAAAGTGGGTCTGGATTTCTGCTTCTGCAGCCTGTGGAACGGCCTGTTGCTTCACAGGAGCCTTCATAGATCTTACAAACGAAGCTGTAAAATCAATCAGAGTCTCAGGGTGAGCAGTGTTTTCATTTCATTGTGCTTGTTTATGACATGCAAGCTGAGGTTCATCTTTCTAAACTGGACTCTCAGATGGGGGGTGATATGAACCTGTGGGAATGTAGGGAATGTCGCTTTGAGGCTTTGGATCGTTCTCCAGGTTTGGGATGTCCAGCAGGCGCAACCTAGCGAGACAGACGGCTCATCAGCACTTGGCCCTCTTGTTTCACCAAGAGCGTGTTGTTCATGTGGTTGGAATTCTGCTTTTTCAATGAGTTGTGGAATTCATTTTATAAGGAAATGGGGTAATATCCTCTCTATCCAACAACCACAAACCAGTTTTCTCACATTAGAACTATTAGTAGTTCATTTTTTAACAGAAGCCTTTTTCATTTTTTTGTATTTTGTTCTTTTTTGTGCAAAGTCTGTATTCACATCACTAACAAGCTGTGATCTCCCATCTGTGAATGTGAAGTAAAGGTGTCACTCGCCTCCAACAGTAAGAGCTTCAGAGCAGGAGTCTCCAGCACCCTAATCGGGTTGATGCTCTTGGAAATGGCTTGAAAATGTGGTCACAAGCGATTTCATTCTCTTAACAGATTGGTTGAATAACCATTAGTGGGAACTGGATGAGGTGTTTTGCTGTTTAAAAGATATCAATGTTAGTGGCAGGAACTCAAATGCTGCACTCATGCTGCTGGGCTCATTTCTGACGCCTGTCCCAGGTGTTGCAAGTGTTTCTGAGGTGCGCTGCACATCCTCACATAGAATAAAGAACATTCAATTGTACTGTGCTCTTTCCTAGGCGTGTGTAAATTGCCATAAGCACAATGCTGAGCCCTTGATCCATCTGTTTTCTAACCGCTTTCTGCAGCTCAGTTGCAGGTGAGCCAGATCATATCCCAGCAAGCAGTATGTGCATGGCAGGGTACACCCTGGACCCTGGACTGGACAGGACAGCTGGCCACCACAGGACACACACAGACACACACACCATTGACAGGACAGCTGGCCACCACAGGACACACACAGACACACACTGTCCCAGAAGCCAATTAACCTTCCAGCATGCCTTTGGACGGTGGGAGGAAACAGGAGTACCTGGAGGAAACCCACGCAAATACAGGGGAACATCCAAACTCCACACAGACAGTACCCCAGGTTTGGAATTGAACCCAGGGCCCCAGCGCTGTGAGGCAGCAATGCTGACCCCTGTCTCCTTGCCACCCCGAGCCCTTGATGTGAAAGCTATATGTACTGTTTTGTGTAGCAACAAAAAAGTAACTGATTTCTGTGTTATGGCCAGAGCAAGTGACCAAGCTGTGCTTTCTTCAGCGAGACACCTCAGTTCTCCATGGGCTTGACTGCTGTAACCAGCTTGCTCTTTTATGTGAGTTAGGCCTTACAGGGACCAATGCTTAATTACTGGTAGACTTGCACTGCACACTGATTACAGAAAGAAATCACTTAACCTTTATAGTAATGTAATTAACTGAGATTCGTTGTTGCTAATTATACTGCATGGCCTAGTTGCATAATAAGAGAGAAATTTTGCCTAAGCAGGCAAAGTGAACTTAGCTATTGTCTGTCTGGTGTGTGTAAGTGAAACTGGCACAATTGCAAGTGATTCTTCTCATGCAGGTTACTTTGTGCTCATCTTTGCCAAATTCAAAGGAACTAATACTTTGGCAGAGTAGACCTAGTGATACCATCTCCCTGCTGTTGAACTCTTATTTTAGGTCTGTTGAAGATCTTTTCCTTCTCCCTGGGGTTCAGGGTAGCTAAGACCTGCCTTTGCTGGCGGAGTGTACAAGGAGTGTGTTCTGCACTGGGAGCTGTCGTTTCAGTAGGATGCCCCCGGGGAGAGCTGGCCGGAGGTGCTGAGATTGCGGTGGCTCATCATGCACACAGCTGCCTGAGCCTCAGAGACGTTCGGGACCAGACCCCACGCGCGAGGGGTGGATGGGCACCCTGCCCTGGCGAGTCGATGGGTGCTTGTGCGTGTGCTCTGTCGGCTCAGCGGTGTGAGGAAGAAGCAACACACTCTTCCTCCCTCCGGTGGCGACACCTGGCCTATTACGCTACAGCTGTTTTGGCTGAAGGCAGCTCCTCACCGGAGGAGGCATGTGAAGAAAAGAGCAGTTGGCACCAGCCCATTGAAAGAGCAGTGCTCGGGCGTTTCGATGGCACATCTGAGGCGAGAGCGAATGTCATGCTGCGACATCGGCGCGTGAGCTTTTCTCTCCCCTGTCGTTTTTTAACTGCTCTGAATAAACCTCGTCGGGATAATCATCACGATTGTTTCTGCACAGAAAAATAGCCTTGCTAGGGTTTGAGGCAATAGGGCCTTCAGCCTGAAGCCTCTGGCTTCTGCACAAGAGTGCTAACCCAGCCCTGGGCAGCTGGTTAGTCCACCTCCAGACGCATTCCAGGTCTCCCAGCTCAGGAGTCAGTGTTTCCTGAGACCCCAGGGGAAAGCGAGCAGCGCTGGCGGTTGCTGGGATGCTGTCTGGGTGGGGGACTGGGCACGGGCCGTAGCGATCGAGCTACGCCAAGTGTGGTCTGGCGAGTGAGGAGGCAACATGCCAAGCGCCCATTCCTGGGACTCAGGGACTCGGGATCGGTAGCAGGCTGGATTAAGGGAAAAAGGAAATGCCCTTCAGTATTCCTACTTTAAACACGTCTGTTAGGGAGTTCGTAATGCACTGAGACAGAGCAGTGTTGAATTTGTTGCAGATAAGAAGCAGATCCAGTGGTCTTCAACATAACTGGCCTCATGCCGTTCTCCTTTATTGTACCCTGACAAATGGTTGTCGTCGTTTCAAATATCAGATGACAGTTTACATGTTAAAGTTAAATGTTTAAATAGCTAAGCACTAATTCACAATGACATTACGGCTCAGGGATGGCTGTCCAAGTTAAACAGCAGAGCTATGCAGACACTGCGGAGGAAACTCTAAAACCGGTGTGTCTGGAGCCATCAAGGCGTAAATACCCTGGCTCTTTGGATTCAAGTTCAGTTCATTTTTAAATGTTAAAGCTATGGTATTTTTATTTTAAATGCGTTTCCTGAACATGTTTAATGGGTGGTTCAGTGGCACGGTGGGAGTGTGTTTGTGTCCTGTCTGGGATCCTGCCTTGTGCCTCTTCCTGCTGATTGATTGATTGTTTGGGATGGGCTCTGGCTCCCTGTGATTCTGTATTGGAAGACGCAGTTGGAAAATGGTTGGATGGATTGCCTGTCTGGGAAGAAGTGCTCTCAGGTTAGAGGTGACATTCTGATGCACCCTGCTGGGCGGTCGGGGAACAGCAGCACGCCAGTGTCGCCCAGGCTGCCCTCAGAGCAGCAGCTGGTTGTGTGTCGGTTCACAGGAAGTGATCAGCACATTCAAAATGTGGATCCAAACAAGCAAGGTGGCCCAGCCTTGTTTTTAACCTTTCTCAGGTTCCTACACAGTCGGATTGCTTTTAATTAGATACAGCACCTGTCGTTTTCTGTTTTGCCTTCAATGTGTGTGAAAAAGGAACCGATTTATGAAGTCATTATAAAGGAGAACTGCAGTCCCAATGTCTTAGACCGGTTATTAGATTTCAGTAACAGAATGAATTAACTGACGATGTAGAAAAGTTTTACAGATTTCGAATTAAGCACAGTCGTGAGCCTTGTGAAAGTAAGTCGCCATGTTGTTGCACACTGCTGGTTTTGCTACGAGCGAGAGCGAGAATCGCGACGTGAAGCGGCCCTTCCTCCTGACCGGTCACCATGATCACTAATGCGATGTGCAAGCGAATAGCAGCTTACATTTCACCTCGGAAATGTTCTAATGATTAAATGATCTGCATCAAAAAGTAGTATTTGTCGGCAAAACTGTTTGGAAATCGCGAGCAATATTTCTACTGGTTTAAAAGATCTATTCACATGCCTGCTTGTTTACAATGTAATAGGGCCTATTCCGTCTATCTTGTGATGTAAATTGGGGTTTTTACAAGTTACTGTGTACCGATGTTTAAAAATAGCGTTGCCGTGTAATGGAGTGCAGCAGGTTCTGGCGTTTGTGTGTACATATGCAGACGAGAAAAGGTGGGAGAGCTCTGACGGTCAGCTGCAGTCCTAGTGGCTATTTTGTGAAAGTAGGGGCAATGATTTGCTATGAAACAGAAGGGAGGGGAGTTTGCAGTGAAAGGGCGCCCTCTGGTGGCTGTTTTGCCACAAGCCTTTAGCAAGGTACTCTGTAGCAAACAATAGGGGAGAAATTTTCATTTTTAAACTAAAGTGCATTGTCTTAAAGAGCTTATATACATTCACATTAGATGCTTTGTTCTTTTTCCAGATGTGTCCTGCATGGATCGGTGTCCTGTTTTTTTTTTTAGGACAGGATTAATTTGTGAGGACGAGTAATGTTTTGCACAACAGAATGTTGCTCTGTTCTTCCTGCAGGCACTCGTCATGGTCTGACTGGTGTCCTGTCTTTTCCCTTTTCTTATTCAAGGAAGAGACCTAAGCCTGGAGACTCTCTGAAAAAGCTGAGCTTACTGGACGTTTGCCCTGGTCAAGGTAGGAACATTGCCTAATACCTGCATTTTATAGTACAGTCCATGGCTGATTAACACACGTGTTCTGTTGGGCTCTTATCCCTGAAAGCCTTTGTCTGGTCAACAGGTGATCTTTGATGCTTTTTTTCTGTCATATTTCGCCCATGTTATAGTAGGCCATCTGCAGTATTATTTTTTCCTGCTCTAGGCCTATAGAGGAACGTGGCTGATGTTGTATTCTGTTCTAATAAATACAGGTTCCTTCTGACCTTACTCAGTCGAGCTGACTGTTGTACTGGAAGTGTTGCAGAATTATATACAAAACTCCGGAAAATACAAACACATGATGGAAAGGCTTTATCTGAATATGTCGTATACTGAAGACCTTGCATGCATTTCCACTGTACTCCCATTATTCTCTATGCCTTCCTGCCGGCACTTCAGGGTAAACGATTTGACACAAAGGGACAGTAAAGCAGAGACAAAATGCGAGAGAAATTGCTTTACAGCTGCTGTGGTAGTCATTGGTGACACTCTTTCTGTGTTTTATTCTGGGTTATGGGTGCATTCAAAGTATACACCCATGTCCAAACTGTATGATAGGAATGTATCTCCAGCGAATTACATTAGTTCTTGTGGATTTTAATTCCCCTACCTAATTTTCCTACTAATTGCATTATTTAGGCATCTAACAGGGACTTATAACATGACATTTGGGCAGCTACAAGTGAAACGCACACTCGGTCTAACTTATGGTCCCTAACCTGCCTCTGTTCCATTCATTCTTAATGGAAAATGCCCTGCGTTCACATTGGCAAAACATTGTCTCTTATGGCTCCATATTTGTATTGTTCAATTCCCTTTAATTAAAAAATTTCCTTTTAGACATCGCAACATTCTTGTCTCCCGCCTTAACGTAAATCGGGTCCCCCCTTTTGCCTGGACACCAGTTGACACAGCGCCCCCTGGTGTATACCATCGCTATACACGGTCTCATACAGTATGTGTCCCTGTAGTGTCTCCTCTCACTGGCCAGTTCTGCTGAGAGGAGGTGTGAGTGAAGCTGCAAAGAGATATGAAGGGCTGTGCTAGAAAAAAAAACTTGATACAGCACTATCCCGTTAGTTTGTCCTCTGCAGTTGTGGGTGCCCTCAGACAGCTTGATGAAAGGTTGACGTCCTTCACAGCTCACTGGGCTGGTGGATTTCCTGCTCTCTGGAGCATTAAGCTCACGGAAACCACAAGATCCCCCTTGGACTGGACACTGGTCACCCCGACTGTGAAGGGGCATTGGCCAACTTCCGCTCCCTCTGTGAAAATAACTCATCCCTCCCCAGTATCTCTCGCAGCTAGACCTTCCCAGCAGCAGCACAGCCTTCTGCTTCAGTGACGTTGATGAAGAGCAGAGGCTGAGCCGCAGGCAGGCTGTGGCCTCGTCAAGCACATCTTGTTCTGCAATCGGTTAAGGCTTTCACTGCGCTGCTGGAGGACACGGCTGAAACGTGGCTCAGGCTGGTTGAAATTTCCAGAAACACTCAGGCGCTGTGTCCTTTTCTGCAAGGCTTCTTGAGCACAGCATTGTGGGAGCAACCATGTGGTCAGGAAGGTGTAGCGACAGGTTCTGTTCCTTTTCACGCCTGAAGGGGCCTGTGTAAGGCGAGAGACAGCGGAGGTGGTTTTGTTCAGGCACTGTGAAATTCTGTTGCAGAGGTTTTCTTTGTTTTTAAAAAAATGTGCATTCGCCAGTCATGCATTTTCTTGTGTTATACGTGGCTGATTTGGAAAAGCCATTGTGCTTTCACATCCCATCTGGCAGCTTCAAACCCTGTGCCCGCACACGGGGGCAGAGCGAGACACTTGCAGCCTCCTTACGGTCGAGCCCCACAATCCAGGCAGCCCTGCCCCACCCTGTGCCAGGGACTCGGAGCTGACTGGGGGAGAGGCGTGTCCCTCGCCGACCGCCACGTGGTGTGCAAGTGTCCAGGTGTCCACAGGAGGCGCTGTGTCGCTGAGAGTCGAGACTTGCCTAGGCCTGACCAAATTGCTCGCCACTGTTGGGAGAATCCCAGCCATCGTTCCACTGGTCAAGTGACCCAGACTTCGTCTGCACTCAGACCAGCACTTCTCCCAGGGACCCTTCCCTCGTGCAGCAGGGCAGCCCGCCAGCCCAGGGTTTCTCGAGGATACGGGTATTTAAAATCTTCAAAGACACTGACTGAGTCAGTCCAGCGGGATTCCCCAAAATCAACGGTGAAACGTGAACAAGGAGGCAGATGTGGAAACTATGTGAAAAAGCATTTGAAACCAAGAACAGGATGCATATCTGTACGCAGGGGGTTGTGGGAGTCTGGAACCGGCTGCCCAGCCATGGTGTTGAAGCCGATACCCTGGTTTCTCTCGGGAAATGGCTGGATGAGATCCAGGGATCAAATAACTACAGATTATCTCCCACATGGGCAGAGCTGTGTTGGAAACCCATACACCAGTGGCTGTTATAACCTCTTTAATTTAATTAGGCACCTGGTAGCTATTTTTAAGAAGCCTAAGGGGATTGCATTCACAGAAGTATCTTGAGAATCATCTGGAACTCTCTCATGCAATTGATCTGCTGTCTGACAGTGCTTATAGTGGGTCCATTGACTTGTGGATATTCTCTTAACTGCATTAGTTATTGAGATCGTAGTCATAAAGTAAGATTTATGTTTATTCTGGAGTCCTTGATAAGAGTTGCCTATCCAGAAAAAACGGAATACCTCTGGTCTATTGTGCTTATTGCTGCAAACATTTGTTTTGACCACACGGGGGCGCCATAGCCCTTTGAAAGCCATTTTCAAGCACGAGATCTTGCAGTCTTTGGATCACACTGCCGTTGCTGTTGAGGTCATGCAGAGATAAGTAAGCGCACACAAGCAGGACTAACAGAGTAACCTACATCAACAGTGGTAGTTGTCTCACAAAATCCCTCTTCCAATCTTGGTAACAGCTGCCAAGTTAGCAGCACTACGGGAAAGTAATTATTTTTTCATGAAGTTGTGATCTTTTTGTTTTGGGGATTTATAGAAATGCGGGCAGCACAGTGGTGCAGTGGTGAGTGTTGTTGCCTCGCAGTGCTGGGGTCCTGGGTTCAGTTCTGATCCTGGGGTGCTGTCTGCGTGGAGTTTGTGTGGGTTTCCTCTGGGTGCTCTGGTTTCTGCCCAAAGTCCAGAGACATGCTGGTAAAATGAGCCCCGGTGGGAGGGGGCATTCTTTTCTTCCCAGTCCTGCAGCTACGGCTGCCTGTGTTTTCGAGGTCTGTGTGCCTGTGTGTCTCTGGGATCACTGTGGGGAGGAGCAGCAGGGGGCTATTTACGCATTAGAGCGCGGCTTGAGAGTACCTGGGAGATCTGATTCAAAGCGAGGAATTGAAAACCCATCCCAGAAGCGGGCTGTGGCTGAATCACTCCTCGCTCCAACAGCGTCATCCCCTGACCTCCTCCTCGCCGAGGAGCCCTGCAGCACCTCTGCCTCGGCGTGCAGCTGCTCTCTGAGAAGAGCCCTTTGAGAGCTGCTTCAGCCTGGTCATATCCACACCGATCGCCGTTCTGCAGAGCTGGCTTGTGCTCACTGCTGATGGTCTGCTGAGCTGATAACACTTACTGAAAACCCCAGCACAGCCCGGCACTAGAGAGCTTTGTTCTGCTGCGTCTGTTGTTCTAAAAACGATGTGTTCATGGTGCATTATTATTTTAGAAAAGCAGCATGAGAGACAACACATGAATAATACAGTAACTTCCTGACCGCAGAAACTTGAAGATGAATTAGTAAAAGCACACCAAAGACATCAGTCATTTTGTGAATGCTGAAAAAGGTATCCTGCTGGCATACAAATGCTGTGCTTTCCCAGATTTGAAAGGGAGTTGTGAAAGTACTGGGGTTCTGGGTTCAATATCTGGGGCGTTGTCTGTGTGGGGTTTGTATGTTCTCCCCATGTTCTGGTGGGTTTCTTCTGATTCAGCTACAGCAGTTAGAAAGTGGATGGATGGGTATTGGGAACTAAATGGACTTACTCTTTTTCGTGTTGGACAGAAAAGGCTGTGAAGGAGCCTGATTCAGCACATTGACAAAACCAGCCTAGTCAAGTTATTCATAACTAATAGTGAACTGCTCTTGAACCTGCCGTGAACCACAGGAAACTGCAGTAAAGGGTTTTTAAAACTGAGAACATGAGGCATTTCTTTGCGCAAAGGACTGTGGGATTCTGGAGCAAGCTGTCCAGCTGAGGATTTTAATGCTAACGCTGGTTTCCTTCAGAAACATGGCTAGACAAGATCCTTGGATCAATGGCTTACTAGCAGCCACCTGTCCTACATGGGCTGAGTAGTTTCCTTCGGTTTGCTGACGTTATGTTTTTATTGAGGGTTTCTGGGTGTAGCTTCTCCTCCCCCCCCTCCCCCCCCCAGCTTCCTGACCGGTTTCAGGAATGTTTTGGAATCGACTGCAGAGACGTTTCATAACGTTTGAGGTCACGGGGAGCACTGGGAGGGCGCAGACGTGGTGGGATCTGTGCCGCTAGACACGGAGAGCTTGCTCTCTCGGGGTCAGTGTGTGAGGGACCGTACGGCAGGGCAACTCGAGAAGGCTGTAGACGAGGGTCCGAACCTGATCTCGCTGGTGAGCGAGCAGCAATATCCTGGAACTAGAGGTCCCTCGATTGGGAGAGCGGCTGAGAAGTGGGCCAAGCGGCTTCTCGGTGTCAGCTCGATTACCAGCTCCCCGGAGTGCGTTATGTAAACGAGCTGACTCACCTCAAACGCTGAGGAAACACACAGCACGTCCCTGTCAGCGAGGTGCAGTAATTGCTTCCCGTCCCCACTTCATCTTTTTTTTGTGCTTCAGTGAAGCTGTCTTTTCGTAAAGTTCAAGAGCTCTTCGGCCTGATTGCCTTGCTCGTCCTGGGGCCGGCGTGTCTGCCCATGGTGGGGGGGGGCAGGAGGCTGTTTCTGCTCCCTGAGCCGCTGAGCTCCAGCCGGAAGCTCCACGCCGGTGGAAAGTGGGTCAGCGGGGGATGAGGGGACACGGTCAGTCCCAGGTGGAGCGCAGAGGGGCGGCGGACATGTGCTTGTGCGCACGTTCACAGCACACACACACACACGCATGCGCACGCACGCACGCACACACACACATGCTCACCTGTGCTGCTCTTCATGCACAGTGAGGGGGTATTTGCACAGGACTTTTTTTAAATCACAAAGGAGGATGCCCAGATCTTTGAAACAGAGCTAACCAAAGGAGACCAGTTGGGTCCTGTGGTTAAGGAAAAGGGTTTGTTACCAGGAGATTCCTAATTCAAGGCCTGACTCGGCTACCATCGTAAATTACTGAACCTCTCTGAATCCTCCTAATTTTATAGCCTTGAGTGACTGAACCCTCCTCCCTTTGAGGGACACAAATCCAAGGTCCAGTTGATGCAGTTCTGTTTCTAGAGTAATTAATGTAGAGATGACCTCCTGGAAACAGATCAAGCTGTTTTGTTTATGAGGATTGTTAGCAGTCCTGCTCTCTGAAGCCCTCTGTGATCATTTGTGATGTTGCACGTTTTTCTGGCCAGTATGCTCTCAAGGTGAAGGATGGCCGGTCTGGTGAGAGTTTGTTTTGCTGTTTTGTTCAGGTCATTTTTTGTTGCTTATGAGAGTTCCTGTTAAAGGCAGTTTGCTTTCTGAAGTCAGAGGTGTTTATAAGATCCTTTTTTCTTATCTTGAGAGTTGCAGGTTGTGCATTTCTCAGCACTTGGGGCATAATGTTTAGTCCGAGCACCCCAGTGGTGTTGCAGAGCATTGAGCCAGTGATTTAGTAGCCCGGTGTGTGAATCTGAGTGAGTCAGAGCACAGCGCAGAGGGAACACTGTGTCACAGTCCATACAATTCCACCCCTGCATGTAAGAAAGCATAAGGTTTAACCACTGTTTTGGGGAGAATCTTCTTTGTTGTTAAAAAAACAGGCTTGTTTCCGTTTTCAAGGAGCGTTGTAATGATATCTAGTAGTACCGTTTTTATTTGCAGTGTATTAACATCTGATCACTTCTGAATCACAGTTGTTTCCCCGACTCATTTTCTGAGTGTGCAAACTGGTCGCAAGCGGAAAAAAACCACTCACTTGATCTGGCATCAGTCCCTTGTTCCACAGGTCTTCCTTTCCAGTTGAGTGTGTGAAATATCGGAAAGATCTGGCTTTTACTGCGCTCGCTTCCGGGGTCGGAGAGTCTGGGGGAGCCCCGAGGGCCCCACTGGGGCGCACGGCGGCGTGGCGGAAATTCTTCCTTACAAGGGAAGGACAAGGCCCTCCTGGGAGGGCGAGAAAGAAGTGGGAGAGCCAGCTGGAGCCGTGGAAATCCTCTTCAGGCCTGTGTGAGGAGCGTGGGCCGGGACATCCCCGCGAAGCTGCGCTTCACGCCTTCCGCCGCCGAGCGCGCCCGATTCTCGGACTCACCGAGCCAAAACCTGTTGTTTAAGTGCTTTTAATTTTTTTTAAATGAGTCACCCTGCTGTAGACAACTGAAGAGGCAGTCAGTTGATAACGAGGGCTTTCTCCACGTGGTGATGCGTCTTCCCTGCGCTGTGATGTGACGCCCGGGTCGTCTGGATTGTAGGCTGCCCTTGTAAGCTTATTCACGCGCTACTCCAAGCGTGCATGAATGCGTGTTGTGTACAGGTATTGACGTGTGAGCGCATGCTTTTCAAAAGCACGGTGTTCTGGGGAAGAGGCCTTGGGGATTGGTGACCAGAACACCAGAGCAGGTGCGGCAGGTGTGGCGTCTGCCACTAGGGGGAGCCGGTGCCCAGAGTTTCTGCTGTTGACATGTGGGACAGGTCTAAGTGGTTTCGCTCATTCTCCACTCCTAAACTCCGTGCCAAGGAGGGTGTAGGAATGTGAATTAAGGGCCACAATCCTGCCGGAAGCATCGGCCTCCCTCTGTTCTCATTCTGCCCAAACACTTCAGTGACTTGTTGACTTAATAAGTCCACCCTGTTTCTAGGGCTTCGCTGCGCGTGTATGAATATCACTGCAGCAGGTCAGGGCTGTGCAAGGCTTCACGTAGCTGGCCAGGGAGCAAAGGTAAAATACTGAGTTTGGAAGAAGTCTGCAGCCACGGCTTTGTCCATAACTTTGGTGTTGAGCAATTTTGGGTTGTTTATGCACGTGGCAGCATATTTCCAGAGACCCTCACACTGGTTGCAAAGCCAACAGCCCCCCAGAGAAAGCACATGTAGTTCTTTAGGCCTCATGGGAGCTTGTGAGCCATGTTGTGCAATATTGGGGGTCTAACTGCCTATTGAACTCCTCACATAGAGGCACAACGAAATGCAAGTGTGTTCAATGGGATAAATAATCCCTGAGGGCCTGCCTGTCTGTACTGCACCAAAAACCTGACCCAGTTTCTACCAAAAACTAGTTCTCTTCCTACAAGTGTTCACAGTCTCTGGCCTGAAGATGGGACTTTCCACCTTATGGGGAAAATGTGTGTATATTTATAAAGGTATATTGGTATGTACTATTGATATATATTAGTCTATTGGACTATGGAAAACTGCAGACTGCCCGAGGCTAGAAAACGTCCGGATTGTGAAAACTTCCGGAGTTCGGATTGTGAAGGGAAACATGGTAGATGTCTCCTTGTGGGTTAGACTGAAACTTTCCACATGCAGGATAAGGCACTGTCAGTTTCTGTTTTTTGATTATCGGAGGCTTGTGAGTAAAGAAGAACATGTGTGTTGGAGTAAAGGTTCAGGAAGTGTTTGACTGTATTGGTATTCGGAATAGATTCATGGGAGGCTGATATGGTTTTGTCCAGAGGGGTTTCAAGCTTTTTTTCAGCTTCAGCTCGTGCACACCGAGCTTTCAGTGTCGCTTCTGTTTGTAAGACGAGTGCTGGACTCTGACCTGCTCCCACCTAATTTCCAACACGATCCACTTAGAAACTCTGCTTTGATGCAACGTTTAAGACCGTGCCAGATTTTTTTTTTCTGGTTTTCTGGGAAAGTATTAGTCTGTTCCCCGGAAGGACAGTCAGATCTGGATAACGAGCTGTGAAGAGTGTTGTAAACAGAGGGGTGAATCTCGGGTCGCTTGCAGAGCCTCCTGTGGCCTTTCCCAGCAACTTCCTCCGTCCTCGGGGAGTCTTCACTGGCGGATAAATCCTGCTCGGATTTTGGGAGTCACCGACTAGGCAGAGCTGCGTACGACTGAGAGGTCTGCAGAAAGGGGGTCCCGCCTCAGCGAGCGAGCTGACGACAGTTGCAGCCCCCCCACAGAATGTAGAGCAGATGGCTTTCTCTGCTGTCCAGTGTTCCTAAAACCCCAGCAATGCTGCTGACCTTACCTCAGACCTTTTTGATTGGCGTTCAGCGTTCCATAGAAAATAAGTTTTACCTTCATACTTCTGCCTCGTGTGAAGCCCCAGAAAGTATCCCTTGTAGGATGAGCCCTGGGGCACTTGTCAGCGCAGTGCTGTGCGATTGCTGGTAGTGGCGGGGTTACTCTTCTTTCTGGCTGTTCCTCATCCTGCCCCGGTGCTCCAGGCAGTGTGTGGGTTCTGCACTCTAACACAGCCCTGGAGAGAAGCACACAAACTGTAATTGCAGCCAAACTTCAAGTACTTCACCCGTACTTCAATAGAGGGCTGAAAGTCCATCCTTCCCTGGTTGCTCTCTGATCTCCCCCCAGATGTGTTGCCTCCGAGCCATTGAATTCTTGAAACGGTCAGCCTGCAGTCTCCTGTGTAGTGTTGGAGTAGGTGCACTGTATGATTCATGGTTTCACTTTGTTCAGCAATCTCCCGTGAGAGTACTGTACATCATGGTCTATTGTATTACTAGAGAAGCAAAATACTTTCCTTTGTATGGCTGAGTGTATTTCTGGCAGAACAAACCCTGCCCTTTACCCTGCGTACTAATCAGACCTTTTAAACCGGCCAAAAACTCCTGTGCTTTAACGGTGGCCCTTTTTGTGGCCTCATGAGCAGAAGCCACCTCTGAAATATTGACAGCAGAATATCCAAAATGTATGAGGAGTGAAACCGAGTCCAGGTTGTTGTATTGTAGTGAAATCGGACTGGTTCTGGGCTGAGTCTGGATCTACCCCAGATGTTTCCAGATGGTGCTCCAGTCTAACACTTGACACTTGATCTGCTGTACTTGTACTACTGTGCAAAAGCTTTTACTAGAAACACCCTGTAACTTTCTCTGGGTTGTGCATCAGGTCAGTTAACAATTCTGTTTTTAAGTTGGAGAAAAGGTGGCCATTTCCACTTCCAGGCATCCCCTGCTATTAAAGAACTGAAAAACAATTTAAAGGATTCAACTGAGCCAAGGATTAGTTGATTCACGTCTTCAAATCAGGTATTTGAACATTCAGCTGGAAAACCAGGATTTCAGTCTCGCAAACCAACAGTCTCACTTTGAACCCCTATTACAATTGTGCAGTGTTGCTTGGGATGTGCTGTCTGAACTGATAAGCACCGAGAAAACTCCTGCAACCGGGAACGCAACCTGTGCCAGCCGGAGTGTCAGATGCGATATACACTGCTGCTTTAAACTTGATCAAAATGAAGATTTAAAAGAATAACTTGTTAGGTGTGTTACTTTTTAATGGTGTCTTAAATGGCTATTCGTTTTTCCTCTGCCTTCAATTAAAAGGGAAAACAGTTTTTTTTATTTTCAGGAGTTTTAATTGCCAGCCTAGGTGGCGGCCCTGTTTGTTTTCTGCTCTGCCCACAGACGTGTGTGCTGAAGTCTTTCCAGGTTGTTTTACGTTCTCTCGTTCGGCCTCTGAACAGCGTCAGAGCCAAGACACTGATGCCGATACGGATGGAAAGCGCTGGGCAGGACTGTGGATTTCCTCCACTAGTTCCCGAAGGACCTGTAATGCAGTTTCACAGATGAGCTTTTGATTTGTGAATCTGTACCAAATGAATTCCTGAAAAAGCTTTCAGCCAGCAAATTGTGTTCAGTTGTACCAGCTAAAAAAAACGTGCTGGATCAGAAGATCTGCGTGTTCTTGCGTAAATGTTTTACAGTAACGTGAGTCACTTCAAGCTTTTAAGTGGACCTTGGGGGTTTGGGGAGTGGGGGAGATCAATCTTAACGAGTCAAGGGAAACCTTGAGTAGATTTCAGAGAACAATGCGCATTATACTGGTTAGGAAAAAAGTGACATATTCAACTTTTCTAAGAGAAAAATGAGAAAAAAGGACTAATTTTTTTATATGATCACTGACTCGGGGGCAATCTTATGTTTGATGAAAGTTGGCCTAAGACCTTCGAGCAAACCATCTGGCCGTGACCTGCTGGTGTCTGTACATCACCCACGGTGTGTCACTGATCGCGAGTCGGTGTTGAGACTTTTCCTGGTGTCAGAAGCTGGTGACCTGGGTTCGATTCACCGTTGGACCAGCCCACTCCAGCATGAATATTACAATCTTAATCTTCTTGCTTGTCTGCTTCATTAGTTGACTTTGTGCAAAAGCTTGCAAGTAAAAAAACCCCAACGTGCACTGAGCTTTGACCTGCTGGGAGTTCTGTTTCACTGAATGAGCAAAAAATAAGTTTCAGATGATCCCTAACCTTCACAGCCTACCTTTTGTGTTATTTAATGTTCGAGCAGTCCAGATTCTTGTTTTCCCTGACTCATAACAAAGACCATAACTGGGAACACAGGAAAAGCAACTCCCTGTTCTGGGAAACTGTAGAGAGCAGCAAGCAATTCTGGATTTCTCCAGAACATCGCAAGGATGTTACACAGGTTGAACGGACTTGGATTCTTGCCTTAGTAGCACAGTCCAGCTGCCCAGCCTGTAGTAGTGTTTAGAAAAGACTGGCAGTGCGACGTTCGAGTGAGGGGTCTCATGAGAGATGGGATTTTCAGAGGGATCGCTTTACAGCACAAGGAGTTCTGGTCCTAAAATAAACCTGGAGTGAAACGTGAAAAAAACACAAAGGTCATTACTAGCTTTGAAATTGCCCAGTTACATAGTTGTGTATGTTATGTAAATGTATTATAATACCCCTTCACTTCAGTGGTATTGCTTTTTTATGTGTAAGAAACTTTCTCTGCAAATCTGGCAAAATAATCAAATGTATTAATGTTATTTGTCCAGACTTGAAGTAGAAACACAGCCACACACCTTATATTACATTCGGCTTTCTTAGAAGTGGTTTCAAGTAACCTAGTGAAAGGATGGAAGAAAAACAGTCAGATATGTTACTGGTTACGGTCTTATTTAACAAAAGATGGACCTGGGCCCTGGGTTTGATTCAGCTATTGGTCACCTGTCTGTGTGGAGTTAGCGTGTTCCTGCAGTATGAATGTGGGTTTTCCACAGGTCCCCCGGTTTCCTCCCACCTGAGGACATTCAGGTGAGCTTTGATTGGTTGCTCTAGATTGTCCCTTTAAGGGGGCGGGGTGGGGAAAGGGGGTGTGGTCTTCCCAATTATGCAGTTTAAACAGAACCTTGTGAGTCCGATGGGTCTCCTTTCATTTGTGGCTGCTCTGATGTTTCGTGTTAGCACTACCAGCTCTTACTTGTACACTCCCTGCAGAAAGCTGTGCTTTGATCTTAACGGAGTTTCGTTTAAAATGAATTTGCAAGAAGCCTTTTGAAGTGAATCACTGTGTTTGTCCAAAGCAAGGTAGGGTCAATAAGTAACAGTAAGTTCCAGGTCTCAGTGTTTTAATTATCATGCACGCTACTGTATAGCCTCTCTGTTATCCATCAGACTGGCCGAAGTGCGTGCAGCCCACTGGGCTGACATCCGAGCGGGGATGATGGAGTAAGCCGAGAGAGGAGGAGGAGGGGGTCTCGTCCTGTCCCGTCCCGAGAGATCCTGCCCCTCCCACTCTGCCCCTCTGCTTTCACAACATGTTGATGTTTTTTTGCTCTCCTCCCATGTGCGTCCCTGGCTCTCTGCCCGTGTATACACATGTGTGCGCTTGGCTGGCCTCCAGCTCTCTCAGGAGCCCTGCGGTGCCGCCTGCCAGGGCACCAGCAGGGAGGCCCGCCTGGAAAATCTCACTCCATACGTATTCTCCCCCTCCTCCTCCCCGCTGGAAATTTCCCTCACCCTCTCCTCCTCTCCGGAGGGAGTCTGTGAGCCACACACGCCCTCCGGTCAGGCTTTTATCGGGGGTCGGAGGCGATGAGGTGTTTTCAGTTAGGCGGGACCACTTTTTGAAAACAGCCATCATCATCAGGGAGCTACCGGCTGCAAAACTGAGCAAAGAGCAAACCTGAGCAGTAAGATTGTATTTTATACACGAGAGCAATTGTTTATCCCACCCATCCATTTTCTCACTGTTTCTTCCAGTTCAGGGTGACGGGGGAGTGGGAGCCTATCCAGGCAGGTGACGGGCACAGGGCAGGGTACACCCTGGACAGGACACACAGCCCCAGACACACAGTCATGCCTTTCCCACAAGCCCACTAACCTACCAGTATATCTTTGGACTGTGGAAGGAAACTGGAGCACCCAGAGGAAACCAACAGAAATGCGCGGAGAACATACATGCTCCACCCAGACAGCAGCCCTTTTCTGCAGTTTAATCCAGAGCCCCAGTGCTGTGAGGCACAATGCTTACCTCAGAGCCACTGTTAAAACTGTGTTGTTTATTAATAGTTTTAATTTGTATTGTGCCAGTTTAGATCAGTGCTGAGATGTGCATTACAGTAATTGTGTGTGTGTACACTTCCTGAGAGCTTGTGCACTGTGTGCGTCCCATTCCCTCGCTCCACAGTGCAGAGTTTTTTCAACACGGCACAATTCCAGTTGAGCCACTACTCTCTAAGCCCCTGTACCTTCTGCAGTCACATTGCGAATCTGTAGTCCCAGCAATATAGTTCTACACAATTGCAGTTCATCCTTAAATTAACATACAAGTATGGAAATAAAGAAACATCTGTTAATAAAATAAAACAAAATACAAGGAGTTCCTTGATTTCCATGTTTGCAGTAGAAGAGGCATGAGAGAAGAAGTCATCAGTTCAAGATGAATTGATAGTAAATCCCTGTCTGAAGGCTGCTGTGAGAGATGATGGTAAATTTCTCTTTCAGCGTCAGTGGTGCTCCCATGTCGAACTCTCCAAAGAGGCTGCTGTGAAATGGGAGTTCCTCTCCTGCTACTGTTTCTGCATCCATGCGGTGTTAATTATTTTGCAGCCCTGTCCCGGGAGAACCACAGCCTTTTGGGTGTACATTAAACAGTGTCTAAACACTGTTGATCTTGACTAATTAAGCACATTATAGTTTCCATTGGGTAACTGAACACTCATTTGAAGTGAAACCCAGACGTACCTTTGACGATCCAGCACAAGAGCTGGTGATTCAGGTTTTAAGCTGTATAGTGATGCCTAGATTCCTGAGTTATTGAAGGGTTTTGTTCTACATATATACACAGTGCAAATGCAGATATGTTGAAAATTGGAAAGTGATTTTAGTCTTTGAGAAAGCAGAATCTCAGCAGAGGGCGGCGATGGGATGTTTAGTGTATTTTTTACCTACCTTTTCCTCTTGCCTCTGAAGTATAAACCTTTGGTTGTAATCCTAAATGCTCTGCCATTTAAATCGGACCTACTGCTGGGTAGGTAGTAGTGACACTTGTATTCCTGGAAGAATTTGTCATAACTGAAGTAGCAGATAGTCTGTGCATTTGCTTTATTGCCAGTCTGCAATGATCGGATTGCATCCTCTAATTGAATTACATAGTTTTGCTGAGCCTTTCCGTAAACATACAGCCCAGTAGTGCAGCGGTTAGCATTGCTAAGCCGTGCCGGGGCCCAGGGTTCGATCCCAGACTGGAGTGCTGTCTGTGTGGAATTTGCATGGTCTCCCATGATCACATGGGTTTCCTCCAGGTGCTTCTGTTTCTTCCCACAGCCCAAAGACACGCAGGTAGATTAATTGGCTTCTGGGAAAATTGGCCCGTGTGTTAGTGTCTGTGTGTTCCCAGCCGTAGACTGGAGTCCCGTCCAGTGGTACCCTGCCTTGCGCCCATTGCTTGCTAGGCTCCAGTTCCCCGCAACCCAGACTTCGATAAAGCGGTTTGAGAATAGATGGGTGGGTTCCGCAGGGTCTTAGCTGTTAATCTGTTTGCTTATCAGTTTCTAATTTCTAAAATTTAGTATGGGGGGAGGTCTGTTGCCATTGCACCTGGACCAGAGGGATGTTTACTGTTGTACAGTATCCTACTTCCCGCCCCCCCTCGTCTCCATGTGATTAGAGGACCCCGGGGACGGTCACTGCCCCGCGGAGTCCGAGATGTTTTTGTTTCCCAGGTCGTGCGGAGTTATCGATGTAGCCAAGCTTGGCTGTGCTGGGGACACTCTGTACTCTGTTCCGCAGTGACGAAAGCCTCTAGACTATGACAGCGATGACTGGAACCCCCCGCCTCCTCCCCCACTCCATCAACACAAGCACCGCCAGCCACCCCCCTCCCGCTCATCTCCGATTGGCTGCCCTCGGAACACACCGTGCTGTGATTGGCCAGTTCTGCAGACGGCTTATGCCTCGTCTTAAAGCACCTCATCCTTTCCTGTATCTCTGGATCCATTGCCTCTGCTGGGAATGACAGCCGGCAGCAAGCCCACACTCCCCAGCTCTCATCTTTCCGGGAAGCGTGTAGTGTTGTTTCACGCTTTGTTTTCCAGGCTAGTCATCACTGCGGCACCTGGAGATGCCTTAAATTAATAATGTGCTTCCAGTCTTAGCTGCAGCAGAGTGAGTCACAGTGCAGCATCCTTGCACCCAGAGGCCCTGGCTGCTTGCCGTAGGTAGGAAGCCGAGGATAAAGCCTCTCAGCCGTTCTGTTGTTCTGAAAGAAAATGCTTTGCAGCTGCCATTGAAAGCCACAATCTACAGTTTCCCAGAAGATCTTGCATCGGTGTGACAATGAGCACGTGTGTTTGATCTTGTTTTTTTTGCTTCCAATGGAGAACCCCTGTGGCAGGCTTGTCCATTTCTGCATCTGTGAGCTTCGATCACAAGTATAAATTGTCCAAACAAAGCAGAAAAGCGATGTTATTATTTTAACTCTCTTGTGGCAATATTCAAAGTGGTGCCCCTACTCTGCGGTGGGTGCCGAGCTTCTTGTATTCAGAAACTGCTGCTTTTAAAACCTGAAGTTGCTCAAAGTGCAGCTCAGCGGTGTTTCCTTCTAGAGGCAGTGGACAGCTGCTAGATGGCGGTGTATTTTAACTCGGAAAGTGAGGGCTGGGGTATTTCGCCTCAGTTTTATTTTGACTGTTAAAGAAATGTCTGCCTTATGTTCACAGTGAAGGTTCTAGGGGTTATGTTAGACACATTGTATCATCCCCATCCCTCAGGAGTTCATCTGCCTTTAAATGAAAACCGTTTCATTTCTAGATGAAATCCCCTTCTACAAAATGGAGCAACCTGAGAAACCTCTGTCCCTGCTTTTCACCACTGTGATTTCTGAGCCATTTGGTTTTTCCAGTCTGGTCCTGCAAGTTGCTCATTCTTGTCTTGAAGTTGGCTAAAAGGAAGCTGTGACTACAGTAATTGGATAAACGGTGCTGAGGCTGGGATGGTCTGAGGCAGGAATCGTCTGTGAGCATGTCCGTCCCTGGTGATATCTGGAGAAGGAGCCCGAGTACGGTTCCACAGAGCAGTTTGCACGCGTGAGGCTGCAGCACGTGTGTGAAGTCCAGCATAGCTGGCAGTGGTGCCGGAAGGGAGATGAGCCCGCAGGAAGCATGACAGCCCAGCAGAGGGTGCAGCATGGGCTCGGCGTGACCTCTGTGTCCTGGGGGGCTGTGTGTGTCGAGGAGCGCAGGTCCTGAGAGGTTGGCCACCGTGACCCAAGGACACATGATTCCCTCGCTCCACAGAGCACAGTTTTCAACACAGCAGAATTCTGGCTCAGCCACTGACTGCGATTCCCGACTGTCCCCTTTCTTTCACATTCCACATCCTACTCCACTTCGCTCCACCTCCGAGTGATATCCCTGCTGCCTGAGCTTTTATTTAATCGGTTTGCTTGAAATAAAAACCACTGTTGTCTGTCTTTGGTTGTCTATGGGCTACTGAAAGTGAACCAGTATTTTATTTTTAAATAGGTGTTCACTGCTGGTTGGATAACAGACTTATGAGTGTGTTATTGTTGCATTGATATATATATATAATGAAATATATTATATTTGACACCTGAAGAAGGCTCCATGGCCGAAACGTTGTGTTATCTTTCTTCTTTTTTTCAGCATGGAATAAACCTATTACTTGTTCTAATGAAATATATAGCTGTTACAACAAAAATAGTGTACAGAAGTAGCTAAAATAGATAGAAAGTGGTATGGAAGAAAATCAGGTTTGGGCAGGCCTCAGGAGCTGATAGGTGGTGGCCTGTGCAACGCTAATAGACTTCCCCTTTGCATTTCCTCTTGAACCTGTGAGGAGTGGATTTGAGAGCTTCAGTAGGGCATTAACGTTACTGAGCCGTGATCTCCATGTGAGCAGAGAAGCACCCCTTCCTTGAATATTTCAACAGATGCAGCAATTGGCATCCAAATTGGCAAATAAAAAGTAAAAAGAATTTTTTTTCTGATCGGATTGCATCCTCTAAACATTCTATAAACAAGAATTTAAAAAATTTAAAGCACAGCCTAATACACCAGTAGGGAAGCAGCAGCCAAAATGTGCACAGCGTAATCTCAAACAGGAACCGGAGATTCTGGGAAGTGAAACATTAAAGGAAGATGTACCAGATGGACTACTAAAAAAACACCCGCTGAATGTGTGAGTGCTTGAAGAATGGCTGTGGAATATAAACAGCGATGTGATTGTTGTAACCCTTCATGTGAATATAAGGCCTCCTGCATGTGAAAGGCACTGCTCACACACTACCTCTTGAAACTTAAAAAATGCTCAATTCACAAGTACTCCTAGCCCTTCTCTTTAATGCAGTTTTAAGGAAGGGATAGGGATGTTCTTCAAGATTACTGTTTATGTACATCTTTTCTTTCCTGTTGGTTTTTACAAGTATTTTAGTCTTTCAGTGAATGGTTTTGTACAGGAAAGCAGGTTGTTTCCTTCAGGACAATACTTCACTTGGCCACAGGGTGGCAGTACTGGACTGTGTATAAGCAGTGGCTGTTTTTAACATCATTCCAACCTTTCGGAAAGGAGACAACAGTCTAGACTGGCCAGGACTGCAGGATTCTTTCAGAGTTACATCAGTTACGCTCAGACTCTGAGTCAGTGCAAGTTTTTTAAGACAGTTTTGCCAAACACACCGCCGGAAACCACCTTCAGGGGAGACGCTGTGTTTGTGTCTAGATATGTTTCAAGTTTTGCGAGGGAAAGGAGGGAGAAAACAGTCTGTGAAGTTTTGTTCTTGCACAGGAAGCCCCTTGCTTTCCCAGTTCTCCTCTGGCATTATCTGACTCGATCAACCCCTGACATCGTGCGTGCAGACATTCCTTTGTGTTGTTCGGATCGGTTTGCTGTGTGCTTTAGATCTCAGCAGTTAGCTTTAGCTGTACACTTTACACTTTAGCTGTACACTTTAGTGGTTAAGTTTGGACAAACTCCATGTAACAAGGCAGTGAGATCAAGCATAGCAGGAAAACAGAATTCATCGCTGTTTTACGCATGATCATCGAAGATCGTTGCGCAAACATTTTAAACAGATTGAGGCAATAGACCCTTTCAACCACAGCGATTGCTCTTAGCCTCACTCTTGGGAGTCATTGCTAACAAGAGCTGCATGTGGCCAGTTAGGCTGATGCAGTACCGATCCAGATCTGTAATATTATTGAGAGAGCTGGGGACATTGTCTTATCTCTCAAGTTTGCATTTTGCTAAAGGCATCTGTGTCCTTCTAAATCACTGAAGGCCAGGTTGAAAAATCTGTAAGCCATCTTTCTAGTTTGAAAATAAACCTTTGAACAGCCTTAGAGATGCACAGAGCTGAAGAAAGCCCCAGTCTGTTATTTAACTTGCTGTTAGTTTAATTACAACTGTTGGGACGAATAGATCAATGCAAGTGTACAACTGACTTTAATTATTGGATATTAGCCAGTGATCCTGACAGCTGTCTTAAATACCTATGATAGCACAGTGGATGAAATCCTGTTGTGCAGAATGTGGCTGACTTGTTTCTGGTGATCGTTGACGCTGGTGCTTAAGAATCTCAGGATATTTGAGGTTTTTCCCTGTTTTATGTTCCTTGTACTCTCACTAGATCACTATAAATCTGCGCTCAGAGGCTACAAGCTCCTCACCACAGCGATAAGCCCATAAGCACTCTCTCTGGATGGGATACAGAGCCATGGACAGAGGGACAGTTTAGAGTCAACTTAACCAGTGAGGCCGAAAGAGAGCGTGCAAACTCCACACAGACAGACACCCAGGGCAAAGATTGAACCCATGACCCTGGAACTGAGTAGCACACCCCAGTTGTTCCAAGTCCAGGGCCTGCAAAAAATCTTTCAAATATAGAGCACAAGTGAGCTTTGCCCTTTTGTGCATTAATACCAAGATGTCAGCTCCATCTACAGAATTCTTGAAACCTGTGCATTGTTATTTTGGTATGTTTATACATAACAAGAATTTGAATTATTCTCTTTGCAGATTAATCTCCTATGTAGTCATGCTGAGAGAATGAATAACTTTCGTTTCAGAGAAAGTCTTTGCCCGATCTGAGTCCAGTTTGTCCCCATCTTATCCAGCTCTGCAGAGATGTGAACAGCCAGTCTTGAACAGTCAGGCGCATTACCAGAACTGCTGACTCAATAAAGACATATGAACTCAATGTGAAAACTTCCCACATGAATCAGCATGTTCTCAGGTCCTTCTCTAGTGGCTATTGACTCATGTGCTCAGAACCCCGTTTTTCTCCGTTTCTCATATGACTGGATGTCACTGGTTAGAAAAATAGGTCAGTTTATGTTGAAAACCTCTGATGTATAGAAAATACCTGGAACGAATATTTTTTGCCTCGCAAGGTTTGTGGGTGTCCAGCTCCAGGTTCTGCATAGGTGCATATGGAATGTGAATGAGTGGGTTTTTTTCCCCAATATAGAGCTCCAGTTTTCAGTGGTTGTTCCCACTGACCATGCAATCAGATCAAAGTGAAATGTGCTCTTACTCCAGCTGTAACCCTTTCTAAGCTTCTACCGGATTTTCATAATGGGACCAGAAGCCGTTCTTGTTTTAAATGCATTATTTGCTATTGCCAATTTGAAGACCAGTATGACAGTTACATTGTAATACTAATGTTACTGAGACAAGACTGAAAATAAGATTAAGCAAGACTGCTCTGCTATTGTTGCATATTGAACTTAATGGGAGTATGTGCATTAACAGTCTATGGTTTGGCAATGAGAACCACACCTGCTGAGAATTTAGCTCATAGCAACCCAACAGAACTCAGACTTGTATAAATAAAACCGATTGCAATTAGTTTGAGGCGCATCTGAATACCTCCCTTGCACGTTTTGAGGCCTTGTGCAATTGTGTGCAGAGCAAGGCGACTCGAGGAGGTTTGTGTTGAAGGAGATGATTACACAGCCGCCTCCCAGCCCTTCCCAGTGTCCTCCGGTTGCTGGTTTGGAGCCATTGTATCCATCGCAGTCGGCCTGTCCCCACCTACTCGCACTCACGCATGCATGCCGCTCTCCGATGGTCGTTTCCGCAGCGCTGCGTTCCATCTGCGTCTCGAGCAGCTCCTCTCCCCCTGCGGGGAAGGAATGCCTTGAACAACGCTCCCCGAGTGAGTAAGGGCTGCAGCAGAGAGCTGAGAGCCTGCTCCCCCACCCTCCCTCTCTCGTTCTTGCTGTCTCTTCCTCTCCCTCCCACTCTCCCTCCCACCTGCGCAGTCTAACCTTTTGTTTCAGTCCTCCGTGAAGTGGGGTGCCCCCCAACACCCCCTCTCTCGTGCCTGCGCGCACACTCGCCATTCTTAGCAAAGGACCCGGGTTCCTTCGTCGTGGTTTCCTCATTCCCCGAACTTTCTGATTTGCACACACATGATCTGAAACCTGTGTTTAGAATCAAGTTGTGGTGTTAGATAACTGTTTTGCAAGGATGGTGGTGATAATGCATTAGCATTCTGTGTAGAAAGGAGAAAACAGGAGCTCAAAGCAAAACTCTTAACAGCATATAGCTGCCTTCAGTCATATTTCACGCCAGTTGCTTTTCGTGGGATCTCAGAGCACCAGTTTGGTTGTTGTTCTGCAGGCTAATTTATTTTCTCGGAATCAAATTATTTTCCTGCACAGTACACAGAAACCTTTGATCCCACATTCTATCAGATAAAACATGCTTTGAAGGAGACTTGCAAGCTGTGAGGTTTTCTTTTTTAGAATTGCCTCCAATTCGGGGAAACAGCAGTGTGATCGAGGTTTTAGAACCTGTAGGATTTTCTTCAGCTTGCAGCTCTGGAGTGCAATGATAAATTTTTGTGCTAATTTTACATGAAGCTGGCAAAACCGAAGTATCCAACTGTGATTCTGCATACCAGCTCCTGCAATTGTGTACTGCAAGAAAGGCTGGTGCTGGTTAAACCATTCCCTGATGATCAAGGAATTATCCCTCTTGTGTCTTGTGTGTATGTACAGAAATGTCTGTTGTCAATGAAACCTGCAAGACAAAACATGCTGAAAACACTGATGTGTTCATTGACATACAGAATGATCATACAACCTCGTCCTTGTTTCTTATCCACTGTGGCCTTGCAATACTGCCTCCTGCTGGAAGGGGACTGTTAATTATTACCACTGCACCAGAGCTGGAAAAGAGGTGATTGGCCTTTCATGAGCCCTGCTGGTAGGTAACCCAGTCTAGACATTTAGGAGGGCTGGAGCTGTGGTTCCCAGACTGGGAGCAGCACACACACCTGGGAGCAAAGGGCTGCAGGCAAGTGATTCGATTAGTTTGATCCAGTTTCACAGGACTTGAAGATGATTCATCAGGGAGGGTTTCTGCATTGATTTTTCTACGAACCAGCTGTCATGCTTCTTCAACTAATAATCAATTAAACCAAACCAATGAAAAAAACATGCTTTTCAAGGTAAACTTCAGTTTCTCTGTTTTAAAAAAGTTTAGATTAGATATGCATTACATTCAGTAATGTCTGCAAGCATATATATGTGTGTGAAGCATTCCTCTCCTCTCCTGCCTGTCACTGTTGGTGATTCAGTTCCTCCCAAGCTGCTGTAGATCAATAGACTTGTATCTTTGTAGTCAGGATTGTTCTGAACCCACATGAGAGGGCAGTGGGGCAGTGGGGGGGGCAGAGTTGGGCTCTGAGCCCCTTATTGGAAGTTTGTGGGTGTGAGTCCCCACTCCTTTTGAAAAATGTCTTTGCATTGTACTACTCACTCTCTTCCTCCAGCCTGAACTCAGTGTGCTTAGTATGATCATGTTATAAATCTGTAACCAATCTGACATGCTGGCAGTGCTTGTTAGCTTATTATTGTCAAGACACTTCCGAATTTTTTCCTTCAAATCCGATATAATGGTATCTTTTTTTTTACAGTTTCAACTTTTTTTCAGTGCTGTACACGTCTAATTATGTTGTAAGAAACTTTGGAGGTGTGAATTTCTGCCACTGCAAAATTGCAGTGATTCATTTTTCATTTGTTATAATTAAACCACTCTCATTGTGAAAGTCCCTTTTTTGTGTTTTGTGCTCATCTCTACACACGTTGATGTGCATAATTTTTAGAAACACTTCTCAACCTGAAAGCACTTATTCGAGTGCGGAGCAGATGGAAATGACCTGGGGCACACGCTGTGAACATGACGGGAAGGGCCTTTGCCAGTGTCCACATGCCTCGCTTCAGAAAGGCTGGAAATGAGCCCCCCTTTAGACATTGCCATAAATGCAAAGATAGAAGCTGGGTAATTGTGTTGAATTCCAGAGTCTCACACATCAAGTAAGAAAAAGACACTTTTGGACTTCGGACTTTCTTTAGTAGGAATATTAGGCTTTTCTCATGAACTACAGATTCTCCAGAAGTGTTTCTTGCTTGCCATTTCACAAGAAACCTGAAGTGTCCTCTGTGATTTATACCACAGATCCAAAAAACACAGTGCACATCTGTACAACAGAATCATAGGCAATCGCAGATCAGATGCTGCTCCCCAGACCTTGAACTTTTGAATCGAGTTGTAACTGCTAATGCAATCACCCTCCCTAGTGATATTTAATATTTCTTGTAAATATCATTAAGATGTTTTTGTTCACTTAAGCCTGACATTGTCAAATTTCAGGTTGGTTTCTTTAGTCTCTTTGCTTCCAGGCTGTCAGTGTTTTATGAGAGTGGCTCTCTGTGGTCATGAGGTTCCTGGACGCAGTTTTCATGGGACTGGCTGTCATGCAAGAAGCTGAAAGTGTTCTGTCTCGAGTTTACGGAGTCTGTATTTCATGCTGGTTCTGCCTTTTCCTGGAAAGACATGCTGTTCAAGAGAACTAATTCTACCGCAGTCTTTTCCACGTTAATAAAATCCTTAGTAATCCTTTTTTTCCAATTTAGTGTGCAAAACATCCTTTTTTTAAGGAGTGTGCCTAAAAGAGTATAAAGTATTCCCTTCACTCTGCTTTGAAACATGATCTAATTGTAAGCTTTTCATTATTTCTTTAACAAAAATAATAATCCATTCAGAATGTTTTCTTTCATTATAATGTGCATCAGTTACTCCTCATCAATGGTTCATCTTCTTGTGTACTCTAATTAAAGTACACTGCACTGTAATCTTATAGATGGCAAAGTGCAAAGTTCTAATCTTGTTTTAGCTCATGTAGCATCTCCTAATTTCAGGGTTGTTTGTCTGATAACCAGATATGACTCTGCTGTATAAATAGTACAACTGGACATGTACGGTCAGGTTTTCCAAAGCCAGAGTAAAATCTTCCTTTTCAGATTTAATTGGGTGATAGAAGCAAAACAAGAATTTGTGGTAGATGGTGGCATTAGCTGGCATCTGGGTATGTCTGAGATTTCACTGGATTGTGTTTTTATTATCTGTACAGGCAGCAGGTATAAAGAATAGCTGGGCTTTCTAAGGCTGTGCTAGAAACCCTTCCATACCATTGCATGAGACAGTGCATTGCTGAGTCTGTTGCACTGTGCAGTTCTTCATTCTTCAGTGTCTTGGGGTGAAGCAGCGTTCGGCTTGACTGAGAAATCAGAATTCTAAGCTTGGTGATCTCGTAAATCAGCATCTGCAAGAGACTCGCTCTGAGTGCATTTCTAAGGTGACAGGATCACCACTGCAGTCCCGTTCCATGGCTCTCACAAGTCTGATGATAATGCAGAGTTGTGGAATTTTAAGGCCCTGAGGAAACAGTTGAGAAATATGCAATGGTCCTTGCCATTGTGCATATTCTAGAAGTGGATTGTCAATTCACAGGCTCACCTGTAACTGTAGGTCTTTTACCTTCTAGTTCTTATGCGTTATTTCATTTGCACTAACATGATGGTGGCTGGGGAGGAATTTCTTATTGATCAGCTATCAGTGCTTTTGAGGAAGAGTTTTTCACATAAACTGCTTCCATTAGCTTGAAACCCCTGTACCCTTCTCAGACTGGAGAAATGCCACTTAATGCGATAACTGTTGCAGCCATTGTCTTATTACAATACCCCTATTTTCACTCCCCTGCAGGGCTAATCATATGGAGAATGTCTGTGTTCTCTAATGAAAGATTCTGTGCAGTGTAGTAGCTACTTGAGTCAGTCTGGGCTGGACGGAGGACCTGGGGCATCTCCATACAACCTAATTCATTTCTATAGTTTGCACCTTCATAGATCTTCAGGAATTACTTAAATAACCTGCACTTACTTGGAGACCTCTGTTGTACATCCTGCTCTAAAATCTGGATCCTCCATTACTGGACAATTTGCATTATGAGAATATACCAGTTTAAATTCTTTGGCCCACTCATGGAAGAAAGCAGGGTCCCAGTCACGTGGTGTTGTGGACCTTCAAGGTCCTGTTTTTTTTGCGAGCACAGTTGGGTTTGGGCTGCATGGCGCTGGTATTTTTGTGCATGAAACACAACTGCTCTGCTCAAAGCGGAGGACAGGCCAGTCGGGCTTCCAGAATCTGATCTGGATTAGTACAGTGCGACAGTAGGCTTTACCTCCACCTGTAATATGGCCTTGTAGATGGCAGTTTGCCCTCAGGCCCTGCAAAACACAAGTGGCCAAAATATGAGATGCAGAATTCCTTTGCTGCCTTTTCCTGTGTTTCCTGTTTTCAGTTTCATTTTACAAGTATCTATACGTCTGTATTTGTCAAGGCCAGCCAATGGCAGGGCTCTGTAGGAAGCAAAATGCCCCTCCTGATTGGGAAGAAATATGCTCGGAGAAGCAGAGTGACGTCATACAGGAATCTGAATCCCAGTGTTTATACCTTGTGGGTAGTCTTAGGAGAAAGAACTCAGTGACTGAGCTAACTGCTCTCGTAGAGATGATTGGCAGGAAGGTTTAGCAGAATAGTAGAAACCTAAACATTATTGAGCAAAATATAATTAATTTATTATCATTAAATGAATGGGAAAAAATAGAACAACCACTAAATTCTGATTAACATGCATCACTCAGGCTTGGGAGTCTGTATTTGCATAAGGTGATGCCATCTACATTATTCAATGACTTATTGTGCTGCTTTTTCTTCAGTAATTCACCGGAACAAAACTGGTAAGTTTGACAAGTGTAGAATGAGCAGTGCAGTTTTATTGGATATTTGTCAAGCAAACAAAATCCCAGGTATCTTGTGCTACAGCATTATTCTCATACCAGGAGATGTATTAGTCACATACTAAGATTAAGATTAAGGGTTTGGTCCTTAGTTGGTAGTGACTTAGAGTATCATTTGTGCAGATTCTTGGGCACATGCGAGTTGCACCTGGTGGACATGAACCTGGATGAGCATGTTGAACAAGTGCAAACCGCGCAGAGGTGAAGGCAGTGCCTGGGATGGGAGAGGAGTCTAACCAGTGGAAGAATGCAGCCAACATTTACCGGAGAATGCAACAGTTGGAAAATATTTACAGAAATATTTCAGAAACTCAGACCTGCCTCTTATCCAGAGAAGGCAGCTTTGTGATAGATCTGAAAAAAACATTTTTTTTTCCTGAACTTCAGCTTGGTGCATCACAGATGTAGATGAGACAGAAGGAACAGTTTTAAAGAAAGTTTGTTTGAAACAGTTTGTGAAGAGTCACCTTGTTCCCTTTATTTGCTATAAACGTTTCATAAAATGTAAAATGCATAAAAGACAAAATATATTTTTATTAGAACACACAAGGTCACAAACAAGGAGAGACATCAGCCCTGTTTGAGAGTATGCAGCTAACAGAGGATCTGATCCAGCTGTTGCTTGAATAAAACCAGGGTAGTGACTGACAAAAAAATAAGTTGTTGCAGATTCTCACAACCTTTTGTGCACAGAAGTGCTTCTTGTTCTCAGTTTTTAAACAACTTCCTCTTAGTTTCTACTTGTCACCTGGTTCGTCTGGTAATTAGTGTTGGACTGTTTACATCTTGAAAATGAAATGAAACTGATATTGCAGCACCTTCAAGAAATGCAGAATTGTTTTTATGCTCTTATATAAGACAGGTTTGTACGCCTATGAGAAGCCATGCTATGTGCTTTTCGTGAAGTGAACTTGAATTTGTAGAGGATGCAAGAGAAAAAATGCGATTTTATTGTCCTAACTAAAATGTTTCTATTTACTGGTTTAGGAAAAGCTCATTTTAAAACGGTGCATCTCATCTTACAGAATGCTCGGATGAGACCTTGCAGGGCTGTGGCAGTGTGTGTAAGTCTGTGCATGTGGACCAAGCGTCCCTGCTCTGGAATGCCTGTTACTGTTTAACCACGGCCAGGTGTTGGGAACCCTGAGCATTTTGTTGGCTTGGCGTGTGCTGTTGCCTGGTGATTCCTGCCCATTTCAGAAGAAAAAAGGGGCACAAGGTCTTGTGCAAAGGAGACGCAAAAGAACAAGATCCATTCCCCCACCTGCAGCTGAGCACAGCCCCACAGAGAGCCTAGAAGAACTGGCCCCAGGTGTCTGTTTATCTGTTCTTGACACCGCGAGTGTGTGATTTTGCAGTGAGGTAGGGTCGCTGCTATGTGAATGCACACTAGGGGAGCAGAGAGTGGGGCTGGGTGGCATCTGACAGCTGGCCAGCTTTCCAGTAGTGTCTGTCAGCCATCTACAGCCATCTCAGAGCACAGAGCACACAGACAGCCTCTGGCACAAGTCAGCGCTGGTCTGTTATCCTGCGTCCAGCGTCCCTTCCAGGGACTGTAGAAGATTGTGGAAGGAAAGAGCAGTGCAGCGACTGCCTGATTCTGCTTCCTCCGGCTTGTGTTCCAAGTGTTTGTAGTTACGGGTGGCGGCCGGCCAGCCTTCTGTGGAAATGTGCCACTGTTGAGGAACACCCAGGCCCCGGCGTGTCTCGGATCTTTCCAGATCGGAATCAGCATCGGCACGCGGAGTACTTGCTGCACTGTGTGAGATTTATTGCCGCTCCTGACTTGTGACATGTGCAGGAACAAAACCACAGCTTTATCTTTGTAAATTCCTTTCCAGAACAGGCACAGAATGAATGTTCTCTCTGGAAAATATTTTATAAATAACCGTGGGTAAACAGAACATAACGGAGAGTGAAAAGCGCACCTGTTTTATTTTCCTGAGGTTGGAAAAATCAGACAAACTTCCAGTAAAGTGAGAATTTTAATGGCACGTTCGGCTTAGTTTGATGGGTGACCATCTGGATAAGGAGGTGGAATCCCCCAAACGAAAAACCAGAGTGCTGGTGCACTAGCAGTCATGCAGGGGGTGTTGTAGGGGTGTCAGTATGGTGAACCCTGGTCTGAGGACCATGTTTATACCCTAGACATCTGGTGCATCTGAGGACAAGAGGTTAAGTTTTTCCATTGGCTGCCCATTATTTGTCCTGCAAAGTCTTTTAACAATGCACATATGCACTCCTTGTTGTTCCTAGTAGCTGTGATAATCTTGCATTTCCCTCTAATCTCTGAATGTGGACAAGGAGTGTGGTGGACAGCCCTTCACATTCCCCATTAGTTAAATCAACAAGTAGCTCAGCTTGCCCTCAGGCCTCTCGCCCAGCAAGCGCTATATTCTCACGGCCTGGGCCCCCTGCTGCTCCCCTCCTTTCCCTCCCACGCTGGCTCCCCTGCTCCCTCCGAGGTGTCGGGCCCAGGGGCCTGCTCGGCCCCCTGCTGCCACCTGAAGCAGGCTGCTAGATTTCACACCTAGCCTGAGGCACAGGCACTTTCCCAGGGCCGCCCCGAGACAGCAGTGAACTCCAGGGGTTACTATAAACTGACCTTATCTGCTTGTGGGATTCTTTGGGGGAGGAAGTAGAGTTTAACTGTTTTTCCTTATGCTCTGTGATAATATTCAAACATATATTAAACACTTTCGTATGTCACGTGGATGCGTAGCATAGAAACCGTAAAATGTGTTGTCTAAACACTTTCAGTATTATCCTTGTGTGTATACAGGCATTCACGGTTCTCCAGGTTTTTGTAGTTTCCATAAATTCTGAAACTGCCAGTTGTTTGTTAAGGATTGATTCAATTGCCAGTGTGAGAGACAGAGCCATTTGTCGTGAATCAAATAATTTCCCAGTGCAAAACTAAAATTGTGCTGAATTTAAAAATGATCTTCATCCGTCCATCCATTTTCTAACCTCTTTATCCAGTACAGGCCTGCAGGAAAGCTGGAGCCTATCCCAGCAAGCAATGGGCGCAAAACCATCACAGGGCACACACACACACACACACACACACACACACACACACACACACACACTCACTTCAGGGCCAGTTTTCCTAGAAGCCAGTTAACCCACCAGTATGTCTTTGCACTGTGGGAGGAAATGCAAACACTGGGAGAATATAAGGCTCCACACAGATAGCACCCCTGGAATTGAACTTAGTCGTTCTGGGCGCTGATGGTGCTGACCGGGGTGATGTTTTGTCTTTGTCACAGCTGGCTTTTCAGTGGCTGCCTGAGTGCCTTCACTTGTTCCCAGAGCTGTTTGCAGCCTGCCCCTCTCATGAATGTGAGACTTCAGTCTGACAATTGTCCTCTCTTGTTCTGCTATATTTGGAGTGAGAATTAACTCACCACACATTCATCAGGCCTCTTAATTTACACTCAAATTGTCAGATAGGTTGAAAAGTTCAATCTAATAACTAAGATCCCTGCTAAAGGTAGAACTGGGCAAGTGCATATGTATATAATTAATTAAATATATCAATACACTGGAAGCTCCTTACAGGTAATGCTTTACAGGTAATGGGGACTCTCCTCCACCACCGCCAGTGTGCAGCCCCACCTGGATGCTGTGATGGCAGCCAGAGTGTACCAGTATGCTCACCACACACCAGCTCTCAGTGGGGAGGAGAGCAGAGTGATGAAGCCAGTTCAGAGATGAGGATTATTAGGAGGCCATGATTGGTAAAAGCCAGGAGGAAATTCAGCCAGGACACCGGAGGTCACACTCCTACCCTCTTTGAGAAAGGCTCTAGGATTTTTAGTTAGGACTGGTTTGGACCCAAAGGATGGTGCCAGTTGTTAGTTGCAGGGTGATTTAGCTGCTGGCTAAGAATCCTTAGGTCAGGCTGCAATACCTGGATCCGGTCTATAGTACTGGAATTTTTTTCCCCCAAGTCACCAAAGTGACCTGCTTGTGCTGAACACAAAGTACCTGTCCTCTTCTTTCTGACCTTTGTTCAGAAACTGTCACTGACAACATGCTCTCTTCCCCTATTTACTAACTGCGTACCGCCCTGACAAAAATAACTACTGCAGCCGTCAGGAATGTGCTGGAGTTACCGCGGAGGTTCGGCTGGAGAGCGGACTCTGTCAGGTGACCTTGTCATTAAAGGAAGCCAGGAAGGGCTGTGGAGAAGGGAGAAATGCCTGCTCCTGGTTTGTCTGGCAGGGGAGAGAGCTCACAGTCTTTCCACAGTTCTGGTCTAAAACGTGGAGTTGTGCACATGATCTATGTATTTAAAAGCAGACATCTCCTGAAGAGCCCCTGTTTAGCTATCTTTATAGCTAACCATTAAAGGCCACTAAAGGCTTTTTGAAATTTGTGATTTCAAGTCTGTTCACAGATCATTCAAAACTTATATCTTCATCAAGGATGTTTCTAATATGCTTCATCAAGCATCAAGGACATTTTGAGGATTCAGGATGAACTATAAAAAGTATTAGATTTGCAGTTCTTCAAGACTAGGGTTTAAAATCTGTGTGTTCTGGGTGAAATTAAAGTTTTTCTGCTTTAGTTTTCCAAGTCAGTTTATTCTTAAAATTGCAGAGAGAGATTAGGTAAATAAGTGGTGTTTTTATACATGTTTGATTCTGCATGGAATCCAACAGTTGCACACTAAGATAAGATCACTTTATTAGCCACATACAATTTCTTGCATTAGGAATTTGTCTTTTCGCATACTCTTGCTCTCCATGAGACACACAGGCACAGAAGGGGCAGTCACGGAGGTGTCATTTCACCACCATACAGCAAACTGGGACATTTACAGAACATTGGCTTGATTGTGATTTTAAATGAAAGGTTAGGCATGATGAGGCTGGTTGTGTCCAGGATAAGACCTACAGTGAATGTCCAAGATGACTGCAGATAGGTGCACCATGACTTTAATGATGCACTTATAATGTATTAAACAGGAATTTTGTTGGCCTGTTTTATGATTCCATGCAGTGCTTATTGGAAGAAAGAGATGAGTTCACATTAATTCCTAGATCATTGTCTTGTGTTCTTCTTCCAGATCAGTGTCAATATCTGGCATATGGAAGTCGCATTCTTTCTTATACCTCAAAATCAAAAATACTCAAATGTTTTTGTGGCTTTTGCTTTTATTTTGTAATTAAGATGATACTGTATTATACTGGCAGATCAGCTAGGTACTTGCGAATGAACTAAAGACAAAAGTTCTTGAAGGGCATGACCTGACCAGGAGTTACTGTGTGTACAGGATGTTCTCACAGAAATTCTTTATCTTGTTAAAACTAATTGCATTGTGAAACACCTCTGTTTCCAGTCTAGTGGTTGCACAGATAGTATGACTAGATTTCCCATAAGCACAGCTATAAAAAACTTTTGCAAGGTAAATAGAACTGTTCAAGTACAATCTTTTACCTAAGGTGTGTTTTTTTTCTTGGCGTTGTTACCTGTTTGCAAGAACTGGGGGAGGAAAGCTAACTTTGCAGAAAAGCAGTTTGTAGTGCAGAGGACATAAACTAGCTGCTGGAAGCAAACCTTTGCTGGGAATCTTATGAAATAGTATGCTCAGCTGATTGTTCATTAACAAAAGCCACTGTTTTCTGCTTCACCCATGAATTTCCATTGCCACACAACAGCTTGCATTGCCTTTATGTGTGTAAGTGTATCAGACTGCCTCACTCTGGAATGGATTTCAAGCTGGGGTTTAGATATAGTCAGTGTCCCAGGAAATCCCCTGGACTTTCTCACCCACATATAATAGCATCTAAACTCCAGGTATGTACAGTCAGCTGTGCATTGACTGTCTGTATAACAGTTTCTCCATTGGTCATTTTAAAAGCAGAATGCTCCCACAGAAAAAAGTCACTGTGCTACAGGATTCAACTGCAGTAAAATACTTGGCACAAAACGGACCACCCACAAACACCTTTGCAATCTACTGGCTTGGTCTTATGAACCATGCAGGGCCAGATGCAGATGGACATGCAACATTATAAATTGGGCTAGGAATACTGTCGGGGGATCCGTTGCTATGGTTTGAGGATGTTGAATTTAATGGAGGGAGGAATTTGTAATTATCAGTTTGGAGACCCGCTTTAAACTTGGAATATTTATAGTGCACAAAATTGCAGCACCACTTAGTTCATAACTCTCCCTGTTTGCAGGCAGTTGTAAAAAGGGAGATCAAAGATGAGGATATGCAGAGAGTGCGCTCTTTCCCCAGGGCACGTTCAGACACGTGGGCAGGGTGAGGTGGGAACACACTTCTGCAGGCACAGTACAGTACATGCTCTGGGGTTTGCTGTCTCTCCAGCTTTCTCATAGCATGAAAAAAAAGTTGTACATCTGGGCTTCATCTGCTCGGGAACACCATCTTTAAAGACTTCCGAGTGGTTATTTGAGCCAGACTTCGGAAACAGAGAAACGTTTGCTCGTCACAGAGAGCCGAGTCTGAATTTTTCCCAGGCTTGGCTGGAGGTACTAGCGGGACCTCTTCCCTGCTGAGCCCCGGTGTAAAAGTCTCATACTTTCACACCCTCACAGCTGCAGCTCCATCAGGGCCAGAGGTCAGCGCGCGTCAGCCGGTGCAGGAGCTCCGGGGCTTTTCTCTGGTTTGTTCTTGTAGATGATGGTGCCCTCGATGCCCACGAGCCCAGGTGTGAGAACTCTTCCCCCTGTGCTGTGCTGCCGATGGGAGGTTTGGAGTGAGAGTTGCAGTGCAGATGAAGGTCCCATGTGGCAGTAAGATCCTGGAAGTACAGGAGTGGGCCAGCTTGTTTCCAGACATGTCCTGTCTTGTCTGCATGCAGGGCTGTCTGTGAACAGATCCGGCTGGGGGGGTTACGCAGACGATTTGCACTGCTTGTTAGGAGGAATGGTGGGTGTAGCTGTCCAGGACAGACCATTTTCAGACAATATCATGGAAGAAATCGCTCGGCAGTTTCACGGTCTGCATACCTGCAGTTAAACACTTTGCTCTGTCATTAAGTCAACTGTCAACCCTGAGTTTCCCAGGCTGCACGAAACAGATGATTAAATTCAGAAATTTGGGAATTTTCTCATGCTTGCAAACTTGTTGGAATTTTTTTTTACTAAAGACAAGGCACATTTAGCGAGAGTAGAGCCCAGGCAATGTGCATCTCACTCACGTATTCATGCCACAGGGAATCGCCACAGCAAGAATTTTAATATGGCATTTAAGACGTCAGTGATAACCCGGTGTAAAGATGTATACGGTACTTGCAGATGCAAGAATTGGCTATCTGTAACAGAAAAAATACTATTTTGTTAAATGTCATCAGACTGTACTTTTTGTTTATATTCAAAATTGTATTAAACTTTAATCCTGCCTCTTGGTATTGAGGTATTGTAGTGAATTAACTAATCTGTGTGACACATAGTGCTCGCTTCTGTAGCATAGGTGCTGAATTGCTGTTGATTTTAATTGCTTTAGGAAAGTTAACAAGGGTGAGTGAGACTGGTCCGTAGTTGACTTGAAGGATCTGGGATGTCCAGATAATTAAACTTGCCGTGTGAGTGTGGGGAAGGACATGGTGCCAAAGAATTGTTGACATTTCTCCGAAAATGTTCCATTATTTCAAACCTTTGTCCGAATGCAAATGTTTCTTTTCCTAAGAAGTTTTGAAATGTTTGTGCATTTTGAAAGAAAATAATAGTCTTGGCAAGTTGGGCAATGACCAAGAACGAGGAAAGTCGTTCTGAGATGCTAAGTCAACAGAAATAACGTACATGAACAAAGACGGCTGTGCGTGTCACTGTGTACTGTATCACTCGACCTTTAAGAACACTACAGTGCAGAACAGTAGGTCGATTTTTTGACATTTCCAGCCTTTTCTTGTCTCTTATTTGTAGCTAGTGGGAGCAGATCCTTAAGGGTGAGACCTCTTTCAGTGCTCTGCAGCGATTGGCTGCAAGCACCTGGGGCTGGACTGCAAACAAAGAAAATGATTGGTTGGATGGATGAGGGGGCGTGTCTTGCTCAGCAGCTGTTTGTGGAGAGAAGTGGATGGACTGACAGTATTGCTGCATAAGGTCTCAGTGATGAAGACAGACATTAAGCGTAATTCCATATAATTTGAAAGATAAGTGCAGGCTTATAGCAACGTGCTTGTTACTTGGAGTTTTCCAGTTCAGGTTCAGACTTTTTCTGTGAGTCTGTGCACGTCACACTGATCAGTAAAACTTTGCCACCTCCTTGAGCTCCGACATTCAACTAAGGTCCAATGCATGTTTGCAGCACAATGCCAACGCCATGGACTGGGCATTGATTCCCCTCGCCCAAGTCTGTGTCTCCGTGGATGAAAGGCACCATCCCGTTGGCCAAGAAACCAGAAAATGTCAGCGGAATCCTGACAGCAAGTCCTAACATAAAGCAGCACTTCTCTGAGCCATCTTGGTAGCGTAACTGAGAGAGAAAGCAGGGTAGCTAGTTTTTTATTACTTGCATTGGTGTCAAAAATCCATACAGTTGCTGAAAGGATTTTCAGAACTGTAGTTCGCTCTGCACTAATAATGAGCTAATGTTACAGCTCCTCACAGCCCATCCTGAGCATAATCCATCAGCCACATGTCTGGTCTAATGTACGCTGCCTTTTCTCTGCTTTTTTCTTTGTTGTTAAAAGAAAACTCAACCAAGGGAAATTTACTAGTATGAGTTTTACAGCAGGGCTCAGATGAAAAGAAAACACCTTTAATTTAACAGAGCTACTGTAAACCATCTAAAGGATGTTTAGTTCATCATATCCATAGTGAAACCAGAAAGTCACAGTGTTGTGGAACAGGTAGGCAATAAATCCACAGCCATCAGACTCTTGCCTCAGGGAGAATTCTTATTCAAATTCCTGGATTTGTCAGGACCTCTGCAGTTTTCAATAGCAACAGCATTCACAGCAGGGTGACGTTACAGAGGGGCTAGAAACCTTCCCAAACCATCAGGCCCCTGCACTGTGCCTGTGACACTCATCAGTGGCTATACGTTTTCCCACCTAGCACAATTAAAAGACAATCGCCTCTTTTCCTCCAGAAAATGAACTTGGTTTGTTTTCCCAAAGTGCAGTTTGCCCTTCTTCTTACAAACATTGCAATATCACAGATTCTCTAATAGAGGGTTCACCCTCAGTGTGCATCACGAAGGATGATTCTTTGGTGTTTCTGTGTCAGCTCTTCTAAGATGAAATAGTTATGGAGCATCATTTGACCAATTATTGTGTTTTAATGCAGTGCATGAATAGTGTCAGCAGCTGTTTTTTTCTGCTGTCTGTATCTGGCACACTGCAGCAATACAGAAGCCACACCAGCATGGCTTTCCCCTTTGAACAGGCCTAAGCGCTCTTGACTGTTTAATAATAATGATCATTTTCTTTACACTTCTCAAGCATTTCAAAGCATAGCACAACAGCACACGCAGTGCACACCTGAAGAAAATAAAAGTTAGCAACTTTTGGAAACATGAGTGGTGGTAGTGTCTCCTGTAAGTTTGAACAGTAGAGCTGGAGGTAAGGCCCTGCACATTACTGCAGGGTGAGAAGACCTGGCTCAGCAGAGCAGGACTGTCCTCACACAGTAAGCCTTTAAGGTATACTGTTCAGTGGTATATACGCGGATAGAATAACCTTCTTCTCCCCTTTATACTTAAGGAACTGGAACAGTTGTGAAGATCACTTTCTCTCCTATTTTCAGCAAATAAACTCAAAATGTGATAGTTTTAGAAGTATTGAGATTATAACTTAGTAACACGCTGTCTTAGCTCTCCAGTTACAGCTACATTACATTTTACTGGTGTCATTCACACCAATATGGTGACTTTCAAGATAGGAAAGTGCACTACAGTCATTTTGTTTCTTCTAAATAATAAACAGAAAGGAGAAGGCCTAAAAATAAAAATGGTTTTGTCTTGAACAATTGTGACAGATCTCAAACATCTAGAAATATTCAGTTATAGGTTTTGGACAATTGGATGTTGAAAATCATCTTAGTTCAACTTGATTTGGATGTTGAAAGGATTGTTTGCATAGCTGCTTGATTTATGATTAAGGAATTACAGGCTCTCATACAAGCTGTGCAGTGAAAACTCATGAAGGCTGGAGTGCTTGAGGGCTGTTATTTGCATCCTTGTGTTTAAGGAGCTGGTGGTAAACAGCATGTGAAGGCAGTGTGCTTGGCTGATGTGTGCAGTGAGGAGGTGCTTTCAGTTCATAGGGTTTGCAGGTTAGAACACTGCTTCCTTCCCCTACCGTCTTCTGCACGAGGGATTGGGGTGTGTTTTTCTGGGACTCGGCCGCCCTGCAGGATCCACAGGTGGGAGAGACCCAGAGAGTCGCTGGCTTCCGTGCTCGGCGGCGGTAACTCTTCACTGGTCCCATTCTGCCTGCTGCAGCGAGGGAATGGAGAGGTGTGGGGGCCTGGTAGTGTGTTGCGATGAGGTGTTGAGCCGAGCACATGCCCACTGCGCACTCGGCTGAGGGCCAGGCTGTGACTCATGTGGCCTTTCAGGGCGGCGTGGTGACACGCACTGTAAGGGGGAAGAGGGGGAGGGGAGGTGGTGGTACGCACATGGAACATTAGCAGGCTCTTCTGCTGGAGATGGGGGCTCTGCATTTGCCTCTGAAGGCCCTGCACACGCCCACATGCGCATTGACAAGCAGGTGGGGAGGGGCATGCATCCTCTCCAACACCTGCAACTCGCGCAGACAAAACAGTGTAAAACCACAAGCACACGCCCCCTCCCCCCTCTGAACACAATTCAATTACATGTTCCAGACGCTGGCCTGCTCACTTGGGTGCCTCGCTCCGGCTTTCTTCATTAGAAACAGGCACATTTATTCAAGTGGCACAAGGACATTGCAGTCTTGCACACAGTGTTCTTCAGCACAGCTTGCCTTATAGTCAGTATGCTAAGCTGATTCAGGTTGTATAATAACTTTCTCAAAACCTGAGAGACAGTAACAGCCCAGTAAAATAAGTCCTGTTCTGAGACGTTCTCCACCTCTTACAAAGGCAGATTAAAGATCTGTGGGTTTTTACACAACAATGTTTCACAGGGTTAAATATCAGCAGCATGTTTTTGAAAATCATTTCTAGAAAAGGGTGAGAGTTCTCTTCTGCAGCAGTTGCCTCTCTCTGGCTTGAAGTGAGATTTTCTATTTAATCATGGGGGCTTTCTGTCTTGTCAGGCTTTTCACAAAAAGCAAAAAGCGACTTTTTCGTCAGAATGAGAGTGCACGTCATTGATTGATCAGTCCCCTGTGTGATAGATGGGCAGTACCCGCGCCTGTTAGATGGCACATTTCACAGCAAGTTTCCTTCCTCCCAGCTACAGTACCAGAGGCTTGTCCGGGCTCTGCTGAAGCTGGAGTGTTTTCATTGTCATCAGCATTGCAGGGAGATGCAGAGTATTTTCTTACTGCCTGCCCTCCTATCTGTTGTTTCATCTCCTATCACAGCTGTATGACTGAATTATCCAGATTCTGAAACCTTATTAATCAAATCACTTGTTAAGCCAGACAGAAAAAGTGCAATTAAGCCATAGCTGGTTAACAGTACAAGCCACAAGTGGTATGCAGACAGGCTGGGCTGAAATAAAATAGACTGTTTGCTAATAGACCAGGCAGGTCTGACATTTAAGATGCATGTACAGATACTTAATTTGCCACATGGCACAACATGCACCAGAAGTGCAGCCTGATCGCCCATATTCTCACTGATATGTTTTTGATTACAGTATCTATGCCCATCTTCTGCAGAACTGCAGTTCAGCACTAGTGATTTTCTAGCTCAGTCCTGACATTTAAGTGAGTGAATCAGCTTATCACTCTGAGTGACATTTTCTCTTTGGCAAGTAATTGAAAGTGAAATTGTTGTATTCCAGCCACCAACGAACAAGTATTTCTTAATGTTAATACATTATGCTTGATCTCCTCCTCCCTGTTTTTTTTGTTATTTAGGAAAGGTTGTGGCTTTGTGAATATGCATAAATGTTTTATTGAAGAAAAACGAGTCTTTATTTGAACCTAAATATTGTCATTGCAAAATCCAAAAGGAAAAAGAACTAAAGTACTGAGATATGAGAAGGTTTTATCCATTCTGACCCAGGGTCAGAGTGAGTGCATTACTGTCTGCCTGAGAAGACATTGAAATTCAGAGAGCAGAGTGCTAATAAGGGGAAAGCAGTTCAATTATTATTGGAAATTATTGCACTACCCTGGAACAACACTTCTTTTAACTTTTTCTTCTTAAACCTGCCAGTTTTGAGACACCTAGTTTGTTCATCAGCTCACTCGAGCAGGAGCAGGATGCTTGTGCTGGGGCTCAGAGGTGTGCACTGATCCTCTCTCCCTGCTGTAGCCCTGCAGCGCCACCAGCACAGGAGTTCCTACCCACCGCAAGCTCACAGAGACTCCGCAAGTTGCGCGTTTGTGCAAACAAAAGTGCCAATATAAAGGACTCAGAGCACATGTTAAACTTGAGATTCTGAGGCATGCGGATGACAGAGAGTGTCCAGAGATGTTTGTCTCAGTCATTGTTTTTCTATATGAAGTGACCACATTGTGTAGAGGGTCCACACTGCAGTTATTACTGATAGCCCAGGTGCGCCCTCATGCTTCAGTCCTAGGTGCGATCGGGAACCCATTAGGGCTGTGTTATAATGACCTCTTTGTCCGCTGGGTTTTAGAGTGTTCTCCTTCAGCGGAGTGCAAACCCAGTGTCACAGAAAGCATGCAGGCAGTGCAAAAAAGTCGTTTGGGACACAGTGACTTGTACTCAGGGCCGAGTGTTTAATTTTAATCACGCTTCGTCCCTTTAAAACGACCCTGAGCCTGTCCTTATAGACACTGTACACGCATTACAGTAGCTGAGTGTTGGTGCCTCATCCACAGCCCATTTTGTTTATGTATAAATATCTCCATGCTGCTGAACAGAAGTGTCCAGTGCAGCATTTAGAATCCTTCTGTAATCATTCAGAATTCAAGCTCTGCTTTCTGTTCAGTGATTCCAGTGTGCAGTCCTGCCAAAGGAGAATGGATCAGTAATACCACAGCGGGATACTGCACTGATTCTTAGGTGCCAGTATAACAGTAAGTGATGATTTCACTGTAGAAGGCCTGTGGTTTTTTGGTGGGCACAGCTTTCTCAGATCAGTGGTTCGGAGATGCTGGGGCAAAATAGACTGAAGGGAGTGTCCCACACTGACAGGCTGGAGGCAGTGAGTCTCTTTAATCTGAAGAGAGTGTCCCCACACTGACAGGCTGGAGGAACTGAGTCTTTTTAGTCTGAAGAGAGTGACCCACACTGACAGGCTGGAGGAACTGAGTCTCTTTAGTCCGAACAGAGTGACCCACACTGACAGGCTGGAGGAACTGAGTCTCTTTAGTCTGAAGAGAGTGACCCACACTGACAGGCTGGAGGAACTGAGTCTCTTTAGTCTGAAGAGAGTGACCCACACTGACAGGCTGGAGGACTTGAGTCTCTTTAGTCTGAAGGGAGCGTCCCCACACTGACAGGCTTAAGGAACTGAGTGAGAGGTGAAAGGGTAGGAGTTACAGGCTGAGAGGAAGAGAGGTTTTCTGAGGGGGGCATCCCAGCGCATGGGGGGGCTCTTAGCTCTGCAGTCTCACACTGAGTCAGTTTCCTGAATGCCAGCTGCATCAGCTTCAGCCTGCCTGCTGATCACAGTACTGCCACCTGTTTACTGTAAATACAAGCAGATTCCACCCACACCCCATTTAAAACCCGAACTGAGCGAATTCCGATTGAATCTTTCTGGCACAAGACCAACTGATCGCTTGTTCACAGGTGCAAGTTGCTGCGATCCCAGTAAAACACACAGCCGTGCTCTTAATTCTGCTGAGGCACTTTAACTGAGGAGCATTTTTCAGTTTTGCTCTACAGGTCTGTGTACAGCATCCAATTACTGCACTACCCTGGAACAACACTTCTTTTAACTTTTAGTCCGAGTAAATAATGTGTTTTTCTTTATCTCACCCTGGGGGGACATGAGGAGCAGTCTCAGCATGAAACATGGCTGAAAGAGGTTAGGCTTTTCATGCTACTCGTTGTGAGAGAATACTTTATCACTTACATAGCAGGAACTCCTGCCATTACAGGGCTGTGAACCTTCCAATAAGCTAAGTGCTGAACTGAACCTTAATCATCGTAATGAATCCAAGATCTTCTGATCACTTTGATACTTAAAGACGACCAGGACCACAGACTTGAATTGGATTGGAAACAGGGAGCCAAGATCTACTGCCAGGTTTTTGAAGGTTTTTTCTGATGCTCTTCTTCTGCTGGCCCTTCATTGACACTGCTGCCTAAGAGGGTAAAACTGACAGGTTTGGGGGTGGAAAACATGAAGCGCTCTCTTTCTGTGCGTCACGGGCCTCGGCAGCACAGCCACGGTTACCCTGAGATTGTGCAACAACAACTGAAGCAAAAAAAAAATGAGGCTGGTTCCTTCGAAGGTTTGGAAACACCACTTCCTTAAAACCTGGCAGGTCTGGTTTCCTTTATTTCGTCCTCGGCTGACTTGATTAGGGGAATCAATCAAGTGATATAATAGGTACAATGGCTCCTGACCTCTGCTCGAGTCGGCATGTCGCCACTCACCTGAAACAGGCGGTATTCATGTCCCTCGCGCAGCGAAACCGGCTGGAAGTGTTTTGAAATCCGTGGTGCAAGACGAGATCACTATGGCAGCCGCGCAGACAATGGGCTCATTTAGGCACCCGGGGCGGTGGTGGAAGCAGCACAAAGGGCCCGGGAGACAGCCAGGGAGCGGGGCGCGTGCTTTCTGCCACACCTGCTGAACTGGCGCTGCAGAGAGGCGCGTGTCCCGGCGGGTCCTTTGACCTTGGCACCCTCTGCGGAGCGGGAGGGCCGTGCGATCTCTCCAGCTCTGGAAGGGATTAACTCGGGGCACGCCCCCCTGCCTCTCCTTATCCTGTGCCCCCAGCCTGACCTCTGGCCACTCAGGGGACCTTGAGAGGAGCTGCAAGGACTGAGGGTGGACCCCTGGGTGCTGCTTGGAGAGCCTGGGTTGCTGGGGTCTGGTCTTGACCAACATCTTTGCAATCCTGAGGTCTGATCAACTTCATGGATCTCTACGTACAGGAGATAAAAGCCTTTCCTGCTGTTTCTGCATGTTGCGGAGGTGGAGCTTCACTGATGTCCTCATGCAACCCCTTACTTTGGATCGACCTGGAACAGGATGAGGTCCGTTCAGGTCCAGCCAGGGCCTGTTTCCTTGTGAGGGAAGAGGAAAGTGGTTTGTTAAAATCTGTGTGTGTATATCTGCGCTTCACAGCAGTGGGATCCCAGAGCCCAAAATTAGAACTCACTGCTGCCAATTTTATTAAAGATTATTTAAAGAGCTCATCATTCTTCTAATCTCATTAATTGCTTTAAATAAGTAATTAAGGTTTTGCCTGTATATTATGATATATACTTTTCTTACAGGGTATGTATTAGGGCATTTAGTGGATATTTTAATGTGTCTGTGCAGATGCAAATTCAGATTACAAATTTAAATACACAGCTAATTAATTCAACAAGCTGTTAACAAGCCACCAGCTGATTGTAATTGATACAACCCTTGGCCTGTGAGCTGAAAAGCAGGTGGGTGTGTGCAGGTCTCCAAGTTGAAGAGTGAGCCTGCTTACTGGGATGCTGTATGGCCTGAGCCATAGAAGAGCTTAGAAGAGTTTAGTTTAAAAGAGCTGTATTTTGCGGGGGGGGGTTAAAATATTTTTAATAAATTCTCTATTATTTTTGCACCCTTGCTCACTCTGCTCAGACAGTTTTCTGCTTTGTCCAGTTATGAGCCAGCCCTCCACACACACTTCCTGTCGTTGGACTCTGCAGAGTTAGACATTGTTACTGTACATGATGAAGTGATTGTGGTCCAGATCAGGTGCTGTTGCAATTAGGGAGTAAAAGTCATATTAAACTATTATCTGTAACGGAAAAGTTTATTGCGTGTGATTCTTAAAACAGCATAATTAGGGTTCTTACTTGGGTCTACTGCTTTCAGTAATAAGACATTTTCTATATGTATCTATATAAAAAGTGAACACATTTTGTAAAATTCTGGATCTCTTTTTTCTTACATATTTTCTTCCTCAATTTCCTCTTAGTTTTTTTTTCATATGCTGAAATTTTCTATTTTTAGTTAGCAGTTGCTCTGTGAAAACCGAGAGTGCTGAGAGAGGGGAATTGAGCGGGGACTGCAGACGGGTGACGTGCACACCTGAGATCACAGTGCTTCACCAGTGGGTTTGCGCAGCGTCAGTCTGTCTTCCTTCTGCTTTTTCACGTCAGACTGCAGAGAGTGTAGAAGTCTAGTGTGGCTCTTCCTCGGGGAACGTCTCGGCGAGTCTTGGTGAAAGTGGAACTCTTTCCAGACCCTGCACAGCTGCCGCAGGAGATCACAAGACTATATTCGCGGTGTTTTATCCAGCTAGGCCAGCACAAATACATAATTCCTTCAAAACTACTCATCACCTAATAACTTCCTAATTTTCTGGTGGAAATTGTACCATCCCAGTATTGCAAAGTTGGTAGAGACTTATTCAAAGAGACTCGAAGCAGTGATTGCTGTCTGAGGTCCTTCCACTTTAGTTTTTGATTTTTCTCTTAAAAATTTATTTAACCTAGAACAGCGATCCGTCTTTGTTTTGCCTAAGCTAATTCACTTGCAAAAAAGGTGCATACATCATTTGAAATCTCGCTCAATGGGACATCATTAAAACAAGGTTGAAAACTTTTGCAAGGCACTGTAGGATAAAGACGTTTGAATAAGAAACTGCATCAGCATCCACAATCAGGTGGAGATATGAGCACTTACTTCACTAACTGAATAATTGAATTAATTGGGGGGGGGGCTTTTAGGTAGAGCAAGTTACTCTGTACCTATAGAATATACGCAGGTCAGGTTAACAGCCTTACTCTAGGTCACAGTTCCATGAGATATATAAGAACTGAGTAGTCAGGACCTAATTAAACACATCTCTTCTGATTGACGGCTCCTCCTTTAGTGCAGTGACCCTGGTCACTGTACGTGGGCATTGGTGGAGGGAAGTATGCCACCTACTGGTCTAGAAAACTCTTATCTTGAAGATCTCCCATTCCCAGTACAGTGCTAGCCAGGCCTAGCATTGCTTAGCTTTTGTGATCTGAGCTCAGACTACTCGATGGTAATGGTAACGTGGCTCTCAAAAATCTGTGTTTAATTAAGGAAACGGGGGGGAGGGAGACATTCTGACGATCCTGAATCTAGTTTATAAATTACACATTATACTTGGCACTCCTTCAGATAACATCAGTCAGCTTCATTATCAATTGTTTTTATTTTAGTGTTTTTTATTATTTTCCAGTTGCTTTCAGATGAATACAAGCACCACATGTCTGGATTTATTAAAAAAAATGACTTGTGGAGAGATAAATCACAGGCAGACAGGCTGAGTGCAAAAGACAGTACAAACGAGCCTTATAGTGGGCTGGTCCCCTGGATCGAGTTTATGAAAGACGCTTTATCAAACTGTGGTTTGCTCAGTGCTTGGAGAACAGTGGAATGATAGTATTCTCTTTGTATTCCTTGCAGTGCACATGGGATTATACAGTGTGCTTGTGCTGGTGTGGCCTCTGGGCAGTTTTTTACAGCCCCTTTGCAGCTCTGACAGCTTTTAATTCCCTGCATCTGCTCCAGATCCTTTAAGAAAGGGCTTGCAGTGCCACGAGATGCTGGCGTTTTCTCTTCTCCAAAGACGCCTGTCTCTGCTCCCCCAGTTGGAATGTCTACAGCAGGGCACTCCTGTCTGGGAGCAGAATTTGCATCTCTCTGAAGTCATTTGCCTGGAAAGGTGAAAGGCTCAGGCTCCCAAATCCAGACATGACTTGTGTCTCCTAAATTAAGCCGAGACAGTAGTGAAATGCAAAAGCAATATATTACCAATTCTTGTAACATCAGTCAGTATAGCAGTATAACATTGCCTATGGGGGGAAAAACACAAAAAATCCCCTCTTGTAGTGTGTACCATTAAACTGCATGTGTGTGTAGTCTATTGCATTTTTATGTTGTATTTTTCTGTGATCCTGCTGCAAATTTACATATGTGCTATGCAGTGTCATTTTTAAATATTTTGCACACATTAGCTGTTATGCAACAGATTTCTAAAAGACAGCATGGTTTTTACATCCATCAGTCCATTTCTTAACAGCTTCTTCCAATTCTGGGTTGCCGGGACAGCTGGAGCTTATCCTGGCAAGCAACAGGCCCAAGGCAGGGTATACCCTGGATGGGCCGTCAGTCCATCGCAGGACAGACACACAGACACACAGACACACAGACACACAGACACACGCACACACTCATACTAGGCCCTGTCTTCCGAGTATATAATTAACCTCCCAGCATGTTTTTGGACTCTGAGAGGAAACCAGAGCACCTGGAGAACCCCCCCCCCCCCCCCCCCACAAACACAGGGAGAATACAGATTCCCCACAGACGGCACCCAGGTCTGGAATTGAACCCAGAGCCCCAGCGCTGTGAGGCAGCAATGCTGACCACTGCTCCACCATATCAATGGATCGCACTAAAATTAGAACTTTTTGTCGTCTTCGGTTTTTATTTAGGTGAAAATTGATTAGACATATTTGTACACGTGTTTTAAGGATGCAGAGATGGTCTATTACATAACCTTCCACTCTGTTCCAGTGCAAGTTTTTTATGCAGGCCGGTGTTTCACTGTGTACTTGTTGATAGTGGGCTTTGCCTGGATCGTATTCTGGAGTGGATGGGGAATGCGAGGTATCGGACTATCCTTGTCAGCCATTCCAATGGAACATTGCTGAAGCATCAGTCGCCACTGCTGGTTCTGCTGGTAATGTGTGTGGTCTCTGACGTCACAGGTAGTTAGCAGGCATCTGTCCTAGATTTATAATTACTTTATCTCTTTGAATTGAAACGTGGTTTACTGAGCTAGCGACCGAATGCTGAGGCAGATCATTGGCTAGCAGTGATGTAAGAGCCATAATAAAGACTACAGTGAGAGGAGCCCGTTTGTTCTGTTTATCCTGTTTTATAGTTGGTAGTTAATTGATCCCATATCCAGCCCTTTCTGTAAAGAAAACGGGGTATCGGCATCAACAATATAGCTGGTTGGCTAGCTTCATACTCCCACAACTCTTTGGGTAGAGACGTGCCTCCTGTGTTGTATCCCGTGGTTTGTGTTTCACTGTCGATTCTGAAGACCAAGTCCGCTGGTTGGCTTTAGTCAGTCTGGTGTAGGACGTCCCTATTAGCCTGGGCATGTCCCTGGTCGCTCTTCTTCGGACTGATTCCAGAATAGCGTCAATGATTGTTCCCCATAGTCTACGTGGAGTGTTACTAGTGCATTTTAAAACTTCACATAATCAACAATGACAACACTTTGTGCCATTTTTGTTCATTCCTTTTACTTTATCTAGGAGATTTCTATGATACGTCAACATAAACACCTAAGACTTTTTGGTAATTAGCCTCTTCTAGCTGAGCGTTTCCCATTTTGCATCCTCAGTTTGTTTCTGTTATCTGTGTGTAATGAGCTGCTCTTGCTCACGTTACACATCATCTGCCAGGTGTTTACAGAGTCTTGCATTTTACCTCCATCACTGCATTCTGCATCCACAATGTTTGCCGATCCTCCAAATGTGATTTAAGTTGCAGATAGTTGTTTGTTCTGCACTGTATTGGCCTTTTACACTGCTGAAAATAGTGAGTTACAGTAAAGACTGTCTGTTCTTTTTATACCCCTGGAGGGAGTTCTGTGTCGCGCTGTATATACCTGTTCTTTGTTTCTCTCCTTAAACCGTTTTCCAGCCTACTTGTATTCTAGAGCCGATCCTACAGGTACTCTGAATATCAGTATAGCGGGTTAGTGTACTTGTACTTTACTGCATTGAGCTGAAAGGTGCAATATAAACGAGCAATACTTGGGAAGGGTTGATGAAAGACTGTAAAATTTGCATCATATACCTTTAAAAAAAGATAAGTGGCCCTGGAGTTTGAGATTGCAATGTATATAATAGAGATGCATGTGTTTATACACGTTTCCATCTGCCTTTCCTCAGTGCAGGTGAAGAGTTGTAAGAAGCTACAGGTTTAATGCTCATTTAAGCATCTTCACTGTGAACCTCGCCTGCGTGTTTGCGCTCCGGCTGCAGCGCAGAGCTCACGCCTCGTAGTGCTGCTCTCGGAGCTGAGGCTTGTGCTGTTATTCCCAGGCTGCTGCTGTGAGAGGGCGCCGCGGTGATCTCAGGCCGTGTGTGTGCGCTGTGTGTGCGCGCGCTGCTGGCCCTGATGACATCAGCAGTGTGGCTGGCAGCGTGTGGGGGAGGGCCAGTGTGTCAGTACAGGGGAGGGGGGAGGCCGGCCTCTTTATTTCCAATAAGCCCTGACGCTTTCACTGGTGTTGCTCACTGGCTGGGTGACTAAACTTTGATATTTGTTTTTTGCAGAAGAAAAGGGAAAATTGCTGTGTTCTCCCTTGCCTGCTTGTGTACTAAACATCACATTTTCAATCACCTCTGGGCTGATGTGTGAACAGGAGGGCTTTTGCAAATCATTTAGGGACTGAAAGCCCTGGGCTTCAGGAGGAACGGCTGAGGGGTTTGAGTTCCCTCCCTGAGGACAGCAGAAAGGACCGTGTAGGACACGTGTAGGAGTGTCGGACAGCAGAGTGCCGCAGTGGTACAGCTCTGTGTTCTGTGTTACTGGTCTGCTCTGGGAGTCATGGTTCCAGGGCTCTCTCAGGGTATAGGCATCTCAACAGGCACCAAAACAAACAGTGAAAGTTAACTGGCCGCAATTTATTTTCCTCTCCGTGATCTTTCCAGGAAAGGAGAGGGGCAGAGTGACACCTCCTCAGCCAGTTTCTGATTGAGTCTTGAAAGTTCAACTTGAGTAGCGACTGAACAGATTCGGGCGAGATGGGGAAAATCCAGGCTGAGCTGAGAGCATCCCAGTGATGGAGGTGTTGGGGTTCCCCGGTGAGGACGTCTTTGCTTCCGGGCAGGCCTCCTGTAAAGGAAGGATCTCCTCCTCCAGCACGCAAGACCAGCCCCCCTTTCTTTCCGAAGGCACGCGCTTCAGATGGAGCATCGGAAATGATCTTCCAGTCTGCCCTTGTATTGTCTTTTGCGAATGCGGGCCGAGCCCTTCGCTAGGGGCTCTTCATGGTAGACCCGAGCGCTAATAGTCCCGGGTGCTTTGAAGATAAAAACCAGCAAAGTGTGTTAAGAGGCTCCATGTTTCCTTGGCGACCGTGAGCGCTGCTGTCAGAGAAGAGTAATTCTCTCATCCCTTTTTTTTCCCCCGTCCTGTGCCATTGTGAAGCTGTGCGTGTGGGAGGGGAGGATTAAAGACGAGCTGACAGCTGAATTACAAATCGCAGCCCTGACAAGTGTCTCCCATGTCCCTGTGCCCTACAAGGCGCTGGCCTTCCGGCGGACCTGTGTTCCGGTGGTGCTCCCCGTGGTTTAATGCCAGTAGAGGGCGAGCTCGTGCCCCCCAGCCTGGCTCTGCTGCCAGTGCAACTGGCCAGTGGCTTGTTTTCAGTGCAGCGCTTTCCCATCGGAGTTCTGGAAGCCAAGACCTTTTCCTTATCTGGCCTGAGATTTTGTCTCGAAAGCCTTCCAGTTCTTGAAATTGAGCACTAATAACAAATATCTGTTATTAAAACAAAATTGCAAGGTACAGTAGAAGTAGAAATTAAACTCAAGATTTTGTACCGGAGAGGCCGGAGGTGAGCCTGTCTCCTGACTCACCGGCGCATGCAGAGATTTTACATGACTGGTATGAAGTACTTGTGTAAGGGCCTCCACTGTCCCTGTGCCCGTGAGGCTGAGCAGGATCTGCCCCGGGGGCAGGGGCAGGTAGGGAGATGAAGTGATGGAGCCTGAGAACTGACAGCTCAGTGGAAAGTGAAATTGGTCGAACGGAATAAATTTGCAGTGAGTTTCAGTCAGCCCCTTTATTTTTTCTGTGCATATCCTCTGTTCCCAGTGAAGCCAGTGCTTCATATCCCAGCAGTTATTTACTCTTTCTGAAAAATAGTGCACTGTTCATGTTTTTGTATTTTTATCCTGTAATATCTTTTCCCTGTCCTATGTATTTGCATGTTTTTTTTGCATAATACCATCACAGAACAGATGCGGCTGTGGAAGAAGGATTGTAACACTGCTCAGTTTTGTGTGTCGGTATTGAGGTCCTTCCTGAGTAAAATGAAAACGCGCCAGATACCCCTGAGGACAGGGAGGAATTTGCTTTCCGATGAAGGCTGATAGGATCGAGAGAACCCCCCGCACACACGTGCGCGCTCACTGTACCCGCACTGTCCTCGCCGCGAGGACTGTGGGAGGAGGCGTCATCCCCTCTCACGCTGTCGACGGCGTGCGTAAGGAGGAACCCGCGGCACGTTACGGAACAAAGAGGGAGGTCGGACGAGCGGCGTGTGGGTGGTGTTTTCATGACGCCGAGCCGTGGAGGGGATTACCTCGTGAGGGGGCGGCGGACTGCGCGCGCGGGAGAGAGAGCGTGTTGCTGTAACAGCTCTTAGCTGAAGGATTTCACCTCCCCTCTCCGGCTCTGAAATTGTGCACCGTAACCCGAGTCTGATCTCCAGGGAAACCACAATCGTGACATTTAACTCTTAAAGGGGGATTTGTTTTCTCATTACGTCCTTCCAGGGCTCAAACACACCACTCATCTCTGCAAGATTAAATCCCTTTTTTGTGGCCGATACAGTATGGCTCAGTCACTAGAGAAATGTCAGTGGTTTCACCCTCATGAAAAGGTCATTATTCTCTTGACATCGGTTCACAGTAATTGAGTCTAGGTCAGCATTTCGACAGTTTGATTATTATCACACTTGGTATTATTGCAAAGTTACTTTTCTTGTGTAATTCTTGGCAGGTCACCTTTAAAATTCCTCTCTTACAATTTGGGTGTAACTCGTCATGTGGACTCTGGTCAAAGACAAACTCTTCTCAAATTTGGAATTGATTATTCCTCATGTGTTCAGAATAGTGACGTTATTGACTAAAAACACTTAAGGGAGATCCTCACTTACAATGTCCTTTTTCTTAGATGGCTTCAGTTTGGTGGTCAGGTATTATATCCATCTCCAGGAACTGCTAACAGGCTAACATCCTGTTGAGACCCTTTTCATCTTTGCGACAAGTGGAAGCAGGGAATAAGCCAACATCTCTTCTTAAGCCTCTAGCAGAACTGGTCTTGCAGTTTTTCTGAGGCCTTGTTTAGGATTCAAGGGTTCTCTGATTTTCTGCAGCACACTTCAAGGACCAGTTTATCCTCAATTGAAGCATATAGTGATGTGAAAAATCAGATACCTACAGTACCTCTTTACCTCTTGATTTATGTCCTGAACTGTTGCCCAGAGCCCCTGATATTCCTGAAGCCAGCCTGTAGTCCGGATGGGATAAACTGTTGTCGAGCACCAGAGCAGCTTTAATGGGAATGCAGAGCACTCCCTCGCCATTGTTAGTCCTGGTTTTGGTAGTCCACATCCTTCTATCCATTTTCTAACCACTTTTTCGAATTCAGGGTCGTGAGCGAGCCAGAGCCTATCCCAGCAAGCAACAGGTACAGACCAGTCCATCACAGGGCTGGAAATCCATATCTGCGAAAGGAAAAGACTGACGTAAAGAAGCATTCCCTCTTCTCTACCCTAAATAAAAGCGGGAACAGTATATGCCCCCATTGTTCCGTGTTGTCCCACAGGACGTTTTGTTCATCAGCAGAAAGCCAACGCTGAGGTGAAGGCAAAGCTTGATAATCAGCGATCAGCTGCTGTCGGGCAGGAGACGAGATTTCACAAGCTTGAGTGAGGTGAATGCAGGACAGGAAGAGCTAGAAATTGTCCTTCCCACCTGCTTTTCAAGGTGAGCTCCAGCCACAAAGCGAGAGGCACCACCTGAGCACGCAGGAAGCGATTCCTTTTGTTTTCCTGTCACTCGTGTCCCAGGTCGATTCAGAGAGGATCGAGTTCTGCCCGTTCGAATCGAGATGATGGCTTCAGACCTCCTGCAGCTCTCCCCCCAGACACGCGCTGGCACTTCCTGGTGTGTCTCGTTCAGACAGGGTGGGGCTGAAGGAGACAGGGCTCAGTGGATCGGTGCCGGGGTGCAGCACGCTGCAATCTGGACAGGAAGCTTCCCAGCCCAGGGTATTGGCTCTTAACGCTCTGTCATGAAGTGAGCAGGAAGCAGCCATTGGGCTCTCAGGAATGGTGCAGGCGTCTGTCTGGCAAGTGACCTTTGAACCCTGCACAGGTCCCACCTATGTTCTTCACCTTTCAAGCCTTCCTACGTGGAACGAGCTCTTAATAATGTCGGAATGATAAAGATTTGCACAGCTGTTATTTTTTTTTAGCTGAAGTACAAATTATCATTCAGCCACAGCAAGGAAACAATGACTTCCTTGTGCAGCTCCAGTGCTGTTCTCATCATCAGAGTGCCCGGGGGGCTGTTGCATTCCCTACAGCACTGCATTGTATCCGAAGTGCTTGAAAATGATGTTCACAAAACGTCTGGCTTGGGGACTAACGTGTGACTTTGTTAGTAAATTCAATATATGGGAATGTGGGAGTTTCTACGAACTTGCAAAAACAACCCTGTGCTTCCAAATACATTACAGATTGATGTTTCCCTTTGTAGATGTCCAGCCACAAGATAAGGAGATAACTTGAGATAATGACCAGTAACACCAGTGTATCCACAGTGCAGCTAGCAAACGGAGCCTGTGACTGACCCGCCACTGACAGGCAACAGAACCTTAATTTGGGTGGTACAAGTTCAAGAGGCACTTGGGAAAAAACAATCTTCCGCCCCACCACTGCCAGCGGCCCAGCATTTGTTTGGGCTCTCTTTGGGCAGAATCTCCTTTTACAGATTTTTTCCAGTTCTTGTTTTCTTGCTGCAGGAAATCAGTGCAGATGTAACGCAGTGGAAAACCTCAAGGCGGGTTTTCTTCCACTCCGAGCTGCAGGGCAGGCAGTGCCTGTGTGAAGTGGGTGTGTGCAGCATGCTCAGCAGAAAGCCACATGGTTCCTCTCAGGACCTCCTGCTTCCTTCTCGGTTTCCTCCTCTGCCCTTATTTGGTCACAGGCTCCTGGCAGTGCAGAGCACACTTCAGGCTCACAGTGCCCTCCGTGTGCTAGGAGGCCCTGCAGGACTGATGTGGTAAAATCACTTCTTCCCATAATGGATTTTTATGTAGGCTGTTGCAGTATCTTTTTTTAAAGTGAGCTAATTCACAAAGGAAAGACCCTTTATTCTTTTGTCTCACTGTTTCCTTTTTTTCCATTTTAGTTGTTTTTCCCTGTTTGCTTGCTCAAGTTTGAGCATGACCTCAAATCTACAGAGAAGCGGACAGCCTGCTGCAGGGGTCTCCCCCTTCCAGTAGGGTTTATAGGCAGCCTTTAAATCATCACCCTCTAAAGGCCTGGAGCAATCTACATATGATCAGTTAAACGGGAGGTGTTTCAGTCTTTTAGAGATTATTTGGAACAAAAATCAGAATATCCTTATGCCTTCAAGAACCAGTGTTTTATGAAACATTACTTGCTTACTTGATCAGTTGCTGTAACAGGAGCTCCTAATCTTGAAATAACTGAGTTAGGGTGAAAGAATAAATGGACCGGGGCTCTCCAGGACCAGGGCCTGGGGCACCTGCACTAGCGCATCAGCATTCTGCACAGTGCAGTTCGCAAAATGCCTGTTTGCTTCATCTGAGATTAACAAAATGTTGATCCCTTAAACCAAATGATGATTGCATGAGACACATTGTTCAGACGCAGCAGGTGAAATTCTGGGTCTCCTGCGTATACATCTATACTGGAGCCTGCATGGCTTGAATCCTCCCTCGATATAGATATGTGATCCTTTCTTTCTCTCAGGCTTCCTGGAAAGCGCTCTGCACCTCTTGGCCCTGGACAGTGCGTGTCAGGTCACACCACAGCTGTCATTCCGCCCTGTTCTCTCGCGGTCTGTCACTCGGCAGTGTCGCCCAGCCTGTCTCTGCCTACGCCCCTCTGTCGCGTCCCTGCTCTGTGTCCCTCGCATTCTCGCCTCCCTGCCCTCTCTCCGTCTCGCGCGTTCCCGCTCCGTGCTCTCTCACTCCCCACCCTCCGATCCAGCCTGGCCGGCGCTCTCCAGCCCTCTGCTGCGCGTGGGCTCTTCCTGCGTGCGGATCGCAGCGCTCGCTCTTTGAAGAGTGTCAAGTGTCTGGGCATGTTTTTGTTTCCTCGCCTCCTGGAGCAGAAGCGGAGAGAAGGGAGCTGTTCACAAGCCCACAGGCTTCTTTAAAGGCTCCTAGTGACATTTTAACTGGTTTTGTTTCCAACCTTCTCTGAAAATTAGTATTTTCCTGTCTAATGATGTTTGGAGTGGCAAAGCTCAAGTAATTAGTTTCATTGATATTATAATGTGGCGCAGGGGTCAGCATTGCTGCCTTGCAGCGCTGGGGCCCTGGGTATAATTTCTGACCTGGGGTGCTGTCTGTGAAGTTTCCACGTTCTCACCGTGTTCATGTGAATTTCCAAAGTCCAAAGACAGTTAGCCCTTATACTGTATGAGTTGGTGCGTGTCTGTGTTTGTGTGTGCCTGCCCTGCAATGCGCTGGCGTCCCATCCAGGGTGTACCCTGCCTTTTGCAGGGAAAGGATTGTCTTCCCCACAACCCAGAACTGGACGCAGCGGTTAGAAAATGGATGGACATTGTAATGTGTGTTGCTGGGCAGGTAAAGGTTTGATTCCAGCACAGAGATTTGTAAAGCCCTGCTTTCCTGTTTCAGGAGCAGAAGTGAAAGTCCCATCGCTCAGCAATGTGTACCGTTTCAGGGCTGCTGAGCAGTAGGCTGTTGTTTGCACGTCAGCCTAGCGCGGTTCCTGTCCGCTACTTTGTCTTGAGTAAATGTGCCGAGACAGATGTGGAGGTTTCTGCTTGGTCAGTGCAGTGTACTCGCCAGGCCCTGCAGACAAGTCTCGCGCCAGAGCCCACGTCTCCTTCGCCAGCTTTCTGTTCTCGTTATTGAAGGTGCGGTGTGAGGTCCGCTCGCGACCAGCTTTGCACTGAAAGCCAAGAGTTTTTCAGGTCTCCAAGCCATTCGTAATCAAAGTTACTGTTTTAAAATGTAAACAAAACTGAGACAAAGCTTGGTTTTGCTCTCCCCTAGTTGCAAAATGAGCATCTTTTGGGATTAAAACAGAGCTGCACAGCACATGCTCCCCAGTGCTCATTTTTTTCCGTTTTCTGGGTCAAGCTTTCTAATTATTTAACGCTAATTATCTCATTTCTGCTCAGCTGGATAAGTATATGGGCACGGCTGCTGTCTGTGGACGTACAGGACAATGCATACTGGGGTGCTTTGGAGGAATGCGCTGGCACGTGTGATGTCGACCCGCACTGGCGTCACGCCAGCGAGGGCCGCGCTGGGCGGGATGACACGGAGGTCTGGGGTGCAGGAGGTGGGGTTAACCAGCCAGGTGGATCGCCAGGCTGCAGCGGCGAGGGGTCCTGTAGCTCAGCGGCAACACGCCACCCTAGCAGCACGCGTTGGGGGACAGAGCACTGCTGAATGTCATCATAAGACATGAAAGAGAAGGCCCATCTGTGTGCCAATCCCACAGCGCTCCCAATCCAGCAGGGATTTGCTTAATTAATAGAGCAACACGGTTGCTCCCAGCGCTCACTTGTCATTTTGCTGTGATTAATTATCCAGTGGGGCCTCGGCGGAGGTGTTCATTCATGTGTGTGTCACCTTAGCATTTTCCTGATGATCAGACTGCAGCTCTCTGTGTTACCAGCAGTCCTGCTGATCAGACTGCAGCTCTCTGTGTTACCAGCAGTCCTGCTGATCAGACTGCAGCTCTCTGTGTTACCAGCAGTCCTGCTGATCAGACTGCAGCTCTCTTGTGTTACCAGCAGTCCTGCTGATCAGACTGCAGCTCTCTGTGTTACCAGCAGTCCTGCTGATCAGACTGCGGCTCTCTTGTGTTACCAGCAGTCCTGCTGATCAGACTGCAGCTCTCTGTGTTACCAGCAGTCCTGCTGATCAGACTGCAGCTCTCTGTGTTACCAGCAGTCCTGCTGATCAGACTGCAGCTCTCTGTGTTACCAGCAGTCACTGATGCTATTTGAATATGCCGTCCACAGTTTGTGCATTTCTTTGTTACAAGGTTCTATCTTTTGTTAAGAAACTCTGCCTGCACACAGCACACAATAAGGAGCTTCACAGACCCCAGCCTGACCACCTTTGAGCCACTCGTCAATCAACAGCTCCCAGGCAATACAGCCCTGTACCAGCTCTGCACTAACTCTTAAAGAATCCTGGTTACAGTCGACTAGTGTCATGAGCCAGGCTCGAACCCGTGACCGTAGAGTACAGCCTGCACTCCACTTGAGTCTGCATCGTTTGGGCCACTTGGGAAGGTAGTTTTCCCAGGTCTGGCAGTGTCTTGACAACGTGGCAATGAAATTAATGCATGCTCTTAAAACGAAAATCGGTTGAGCTTGAGGATGGTTTTGCATTTAGTCACAAACCAGTATGCACTGTCTGTTAGCCCCAGCCCCACAGCAGCACTGGAAGATAAGTCTTTTTTTTTCACTCTGATTCATCGGTTTCTGATTTATTATAAATGGCCACCGAGATCATTTCCCAAAAGTGAGAGCTGCTCTCTGCTTTTTGCTATATGTGGTTAAAGTGATCGCCACACCCTGTCCTTAATCCTTAATTAGATCAACTGAACCACTGCTTGCCGAGATGTTTGAATGTTCAGTTAAAGGTGAGGAGATTTTAAAAAGTACAGTTTAACTCTCTTTAGTATCTCCTTAATTGAAGCCTTCGCCCAGCACTTTCAGAACAAGTCCTTGACTGTAGAAAGATTGATGCAGGGCTAATAGCCCGTGTTGTGTAACATGGTATAAACAGCAGCGTTTCAACGTAATGCGCTGAGCGGGATGATGCAAGACCCTATGCCCCCAGCAGTGATAGAATCCAGGTGCGATCTGAGCAGGGGGATCTTGAAGGGGTGCTGTGCTGATGCTTCAGGGCTCGGGGTGCCAACACAGGGGTACAGAGGAGTAGAATGAGCTCCAGAGGCAGGAGAGAGAAGAGTATTAGCAACTGAGTGACCAGCGAGCGGTGTGAGAATGCACAGGGGGAGAGAGGTGAGAGGAGAGTGAATGATGCATGAAGGTCTAGGACTCAACAAAAAGCCATCACTTTCAAAGTATTTGCCCCCTGGCAAATTAAGACAGAACCAAATGAACCTATTGTTTGTGCACCAGACAGTAACTCCAAATCAAAGCAAAGGATAGATATACAGACCCTTTAAAAGTTTTCAAATATTGCTGGATTTCAAATTATACTTACAAATCTTTTTTCAACCAGTATTTTAATTGCAAATTCACATGCTCAGACAGACAAATGTTGAAGACACGATTAGTTAATTGTCAGCAGTAAAAAAACAGCTTGCATAAGTATTCAGACACCATGCATTAATATTTGCTAGAGCCACCTTTTGCTTGAATAACATCTTTAAGTCTTTTGGGGTGTCTACCAGCTTTTCACACTGGTTAGGAGAGATATTCGCCTATTCTTCTTGGCTGATTTTCTCCATCTCATTCAAGTTTCAGTCTGTGCTTTTAGTTAATTGTGGCCATTTAAAGACAATTGATGTAAATTTCATGGGAATGGTTTTTACTTTGCACTTTGTTATGTGGTTGCTGTTACGTGATGATGAATTAGTCATCTGACGCCTTATCCTTTAGGAGAAAACTCCTCCTGTTCCTAAAATACCGTCTGCTAAAATTATCCTTTTCTTGGTGGTTTTTCTGATGTCGGCCACCTTTCGTAGGCTGATGTGACAAGCGGACAGTTTTTCCTGCCCATAGAAGGTGCAGGCTGTGCAGGAGGAGAGCTGCCAAGGGTGTCCTGTCAGGCTGGTGCCTCAGTTGAGATTGGGCAGGATGTAGGAGGGGTTGCCTGCAGAGGACTGTAACCGTCACAGAAGCATGCCTGCAGCCTGCAGGAGTGGGATGCTGGAAGTCAAGCCAGACGTGGTGCATTTCTTTGTATACAGTGAGAGATGCTTCACCTCAGTTTAAATAGGAAGCACCCAAATTAGATTTCCTAAAACACTTCAGCTCCTGCTGTTAAATCAATGCCTTGGAAAACCAACTCCTGGGATCTCACCCAGTTTCTTCTGGCTTTTGTTTAAAGGAACTTCTGAATGATGTGACTAAAACGCTGAATTGAATCATTGATCGGTTTAGCTCAACAGTTTTCATTGCTGCGGTAGGGTGGGCATTTGTGGGCCAGGGCCTCTTGATGGCCGCTTGTGCTTTGATCCCTTCTGGGGGAAAATATAAATGTTTTGAAGATATTTTTCCAATATTAGAAGAGCAGAGCCATTTTGTACCTGTAGTAGGGATATCAGGTTTGAACATTAATATCTGCAGCAGGTTCACCAGAAGTTACAAAGCCAAGTTTCCCATCTAACTCCTTTTAGTGCTATGTGTTTTATCCAAGCTTAGTATACTGTAACTGGCGTTTCATGTTTTCAGTGTTTATCTTTTGCCGTGTGGCATCCATTTGAATTTTGCCTGGTTTGTTGTCCAATTGATCCGTCCTGCAGTTGAGCATTTGATTTTTCTGTATGGCTGTGCATTTATTTCCCCCAGATGTAGAACAAGACATCCAGACATCCTAACAACATTGTTTTCAACAGAACAGAGATGTATGTGATGTATAATGATCAGAGCTACAAAGTTTCAGATAATTCTAATTAAATTCTAATTACAAATACGCAGGGGGCAGTGATTGTGTTTGGCTAAATGGGACCTAGTGAAGATGCCATTGCTGCCAATAGCAGAAAACCCAGAACACAGAGTATAATGAATTTTCATTTAGCAGATGTCTTTGTATTGAGAGCGTGCAGGGGTTAAGCATGTTTGTCCCTCTCGCAAGAAATCCACTAATTTATTTTTCTCTCTCTTGCAGGAACAGTTTGAGACCAAGCGAAAAGGTAAGAAAAAATGATCATATTGATTTGTTAAGTCTTTTAATTGGACTTTTATTTTAATGGGGAAACTGCTCAGAAATCTGCTTTCGGTGCTGTTGCAGTGGAGTACAGACTGGGCCCCCTGTCACCGCAGTGCTGTATGTGCAGATTGTAGCTAGCTGGGCACGCTGTTCTCACTGAGACAGCTTCTCCAACATGTGAATGTCATGAACGTGCTCTTAGAGAGCATGTTGCGCTCCCTGCCGGTCTTGCACTGTATGCGAAGACTGCAGTACACGATCAGTGTTAAGATGAGCGTCGTCTTTTGTTAGCACAATGGTCTGTCAGTCTGCACATGTAGATTGCAGTAGGAAATTGATGCCTTTGGGGATTATCTTTCTGAGAGGACCTTAGGGGTTCTTGATCATCCCTGATTACAGCCTGTCTGTGCTTGTGCTAGCGCAGACGTACTAAAAGAGCCTTATCCTTGCATAAACCAAAGGTTCAGAAGGAAGTGAATTAAGACAGCTCTTCCACCTTTATCTTAGAGTGGTTTTGCAAACCTGAGAGCTGCTGTCAGAGAGTGGCGAAGTGGCGGGTGGCATTCAGCAGGAATTCTGCAGTCCTTGGCTCGGATCGTGCAGTTGAACGTGTGCACATCACAGGCCTGAGGGGCAGTAGCCACGGTGATCCAGATCATGTCAGGACACGAGAGGCGCCGGGAGTGCCGGTGGCACCTCGCTGTCCGCCCGCGCCTTCATTTGCATGTGACCGCCAGGCGACTGCAGGCAGGAGAGAGCTGGCATACCAGCCTTTTGTGCCACAGAGACACTGCCTTCCACATGCAAATCACTCCCTTGTCCCACTCCAGGGCCCCCAGCCAGACCCTGCGCTTTGCATACTGACTCCTTGTGCTACAGGGCACAGCTGGACACTCCCTGCCCCCCAGAAACTCCCTGCTGCTGTGGGGTTACAGGCCTTGATGTGTGGGCTGTTCCCCTGGAGATATCACCTCACCCACCTGTCTGGCCAGCTCTGGCTGGATCAGTTTAGAAAAGCTTGCATACGTTACACGAATTCTTGCATTACATCTATCAAGCCATAAGCATAATAAACATTCAGGTTTTCTGACTTGACTGGAACTGCGTGTCCGTGTGTGTGTTTGTATTTAGCCAGTATTCCTACAGGGTATGTGCTGGCCAAGTGCCTGGGTGTCTGACATCCCTGGTTGCATCTAAGTGCAGATAGATAACAGCATTCATGTATTTCATTTTCTATACTTATTTTTCTTTCAAGCTCATTTTGAACATGCACTGGTCATTAATACTGCATTTATATGCCACTTATATAAGTACTTTATAACATAAATAAGTGACTTCAGAATACAAAGTCTAATTTTATTTTTTGAAGACAGTTTTTTTGCTCTGTGTGACCTTTTGTTTGCCAGTTTCCCTGTACCATGTGCAAGGCCAAGCTGTGGGACGGGGGGTTTGTGTCTCCTCAGTTTTGTGCAGGGGATCCAGGCTTTCTCAGGGCCCCACTTTCTCCCCAGGTGAAACTTGCTGTACTCTCTGTCTGACCTGCTCAGCAACCTGTCTCACCTGCTCAGAAATCCCAAGTCCTCCGAGCCAACAGGTTTCCGTTCAAGACTCCTGGAAGTCATTCTCGTTCCGCGAGTCCTGGAGCCTGGCATTCAGTGTGCTCTAATGCACTGTGTGACTGGCCTTTATTTTCACAATGACAAGTGAGGGCAGGAGTGGGCTTTTTGCCTATTGTGTCAACAAGACAACATCTAACAAAAATGTCTGTTTCTTTCAGTTTTCTATGATTTCTTTCCCCCTTGATCACCATTTCCTCTTTTCTTGGCTAAAAACTGGGCCTTTCTGAGCAACTGCCTTAGTAGATAACCTTCAGAGATGGAGCATGGAGTCAGACTTCTACTGAACTTGCTGCTTTTCTTGTTGAGTCACATAGGAAAGATGGGGAGATTTTACCAGTGTCTTACAGTTTCCCATCTGAGGTCTACCATCAAGTTTTCAGTGCATTGTTATTTAAGGTAATTTTACACACTAGCTCTGCACTTTCCGATTGCTGGTTAACTTCTTTAAGAAGATGTTTTTTTTTTAATTTCAGATCTTTGGTTTAATGCGGTCAGCTCCAAATATCAGGCTCTAGTTTGGCGGCATTCCAATTTTAAGTGCCTGTTGCAGAAATATTAGTACGTAAAGCAGCTGCGAAGCTACTGATGGGAGAGAGAGAAAAATCTTTTTTGGTTCAGATTTTGTAGGCTGCTGTGCAGAAAAGTTGGAGGGAGTTAATTTGTTTGACTTGCAGGTCTGGTTTCCTGGAAGGTTTTTTCATGTATATACTACGTCTTAAACTATGTCTGTTAGCTAGACACTCGGGTGGAAGAGACCATTGTGTGGTTATCAGGGCTCTTGGACATCAGACAAGAGTGTCTTGATTCAGGAGACAAGGGGAGAAAAAAGGCCAGCAGTAAGGATGTGGTTTGTAAAATGCTGGAGAGATAAGTACATCCCAAGAGTCTGCTCTCTGGAGTAAGTGGTGGGTTGGTAAAGGACAGTACAGTGTTCTGTGAAATTACTAACTGCATCCCTGCTGATCTGTCCAATCCACCCAAGTCTGGGCCCTGACAGAACAATGGCTGTCTCCTGCCCAGTGTCAATTTCATCCCACTTTCCCAGCCTCTCAGCGGTCTCCGGGGGGAGGCAGGCTGTCTCCGCGCGGAACCAGCGAGGCTCCCAGCCCATGCGTGCTCCCAGCTTCCTGCCGCCCGCCGAGACAGCGTGACTCTCCTGTCAAGGCTTCCCAAAAGCCACAGCGGAGCTCCCAGCTGGAGCTGGGGTGGGCAGGAAGAGAGCCGCGCGGGGGGGGGTGTCCCGGGGAAAGGGGAGGGCCCAGGCGTAAGTCTCCCACACTGAGCTTTAACATGCGGCCAGTACAGCTGCAGCAGAACTCCAAGCACAAAACGGAGCAGGCACAAACACTTGGCTTGGCTCTTAATACCGCCGTCCGCATCAGGGCCTGGAAAACCTACACTCACTTTTCTGTCATCGGTGCCTGTTGTGTTTGGAGAAGACCTGGACTACCGTGTCTCATATTTTAATACAGTTGCATACTGTCTTTTTACCCCATGTCCATTCTTTGTGAATTGAATGTAAAATATGTAGCAGGCAGTTCAGCATGTGATGTTGTCATTCCTAATGTGCGAGATTGAACTGCTAACTAACGCCAGTCCTGCTGTATCTTTCTTAGTGTTTCTATTCATTAGCTGCTCTTGGATTATCCAGCCTCGTGTCATAAATCCAGTGGGTTTTTCCTGCACAGAAATGAAACAGGCATGCAATCAGTTATTTGCAGGAAGAACTGGACACATGGCTTTGCTTTCACATGTTCTTGCACACTGTTTTATGCACAGGGTTTTTCTCTTACGCTTTTAATATTTTGCACAAGGTCTTAACTATTTAATGCTGCATGAATCCGTACTTCGTTGGACATGTTAAAGTTTAATTTTGAGAACTTGTGTTTTTGGTCCTTAAAACCAGTGGGTGCAGTACTGACACTAATTGGCCAAAATATTGGAATCCCTTCCTTAATTTTGTGTCGGGTTTCTGCAGGCAGTGAGAACAGTTCGAATGAGAGGTGTAATGAATTGCACAGTTACCATATCCGACAGTTATGGTTGTGATGGGAGTAATGCACTGTAGTACTGAGCTGCTCGTGCTGTTTCACCTGTTTGCAATAGGATTGAGGTCTTCACAAGTGTTGGGTCCCCCACACAGTGCTGGTGTTTTTTTGCACTTCACTGCTTTTGGAAATCGATTGCAATAAAGACATAATTAGCACTCAGTTGGTTTTGTTCTGCAGACCTGCAGCAGCACCAGGGATCCATGGACCACAGTCTAGTGCTGGTCCAGGGGCACCCTTGTGTTTGCTAGTTTCTATAATCCATTATCCAAAACAATATCCAATAGGAAATGTCCAATACAGAGCAAGCCCGAGCTCATCCCGACAAGCAGCGGGTGCAAGGCAGGGTACACCCTGGATGGGACGCCAGTCCAGCACAAGGCAGACACAGACGCGCTCACTCCAGGACCAGTTTTCCCAGTAGCCAATTAACCCATCAGCATGTCTTTGGACTGTCGGAGGTAGCTGGAGCACCTGGAGGAAACCACCTTGAACGCAGTGAGAACATACACACTCCACGCAGACAGCACCCCAGGTCTGGAATTGAACCCGGGGCTCTGGTGCTTTGAGACAGCAATGCTGACCACTGCACCACTGTGCCACTTCAGGGTGTATGATCACCAGTCCCAGCTGCTACCAGTCATGGACCTGCTAACTTGTTTAAAACTTTTTTTTCTGTATGCAGTCAAGCCTATGCACTAATCACTGTGCTGCTGAATGGCATGGTGTGACTCATTTAACTTTTGTTTTAACCTTTTCTGTAACTTTTCTTATAAATCACTGACATCAAATACTAGCAATTTTTGCTAAAAAAAAGTAAAATAAGTCATACAGAGAACAGAAAACGTGCTTTCATGCTTCACATCTGCAAACAGGAACACTTAAACTACCAAAACAGCCCTGTCTATAACTTGTGTTGACTTTGCTAATCAAGGCTTTATCTAGTCTTATATCCTGTCTGCAGTATGCTGGCAATGATCTTAATCAGTAGTAATATAGCCTGAATTTGGAATAATTGTTACTAAAATCTTGTGGTCTGCATGTTACCTTTTCGACATAAAGATCTCGTAAATAAACATTTAAAGGGAATGACGAGAATTTAGATGTGTTCAAAGTTATCAGTAATTCCTGTGTGAAAGGGCTGAAAAAGAGCATTGGCACCAGCAATCCGAGCAGGGGTGGTACTTGTTTTCTGTTACAGGGCTAGAAGACCACAGTAACGCTGGGCACTGCTGTTCCCAGGAGTTCAGCTCAGGGAGAGCGTCTCAGTGAGGTTAGGTCTGACTGGGCACGGGCAGTTGATTGTGTGCGTTAGAGATGTGAGAATATCTCAGTGGCTGAGGCAGCCTCGCTCACATGGCTCCCCAAACAACATGTGGTTTAGCCCATTTCATTTTCCCCGTGAAGTGTGTGGGAGTGGGCGCTATGCCCAGTTTCACATGACGGAGAGGAGACTTCGTCACAGGGTAGACACAACAGGACATTGTCTCCAGAAAAGACTTTCAAAAGGCTATGTGTGCATTTTTTGTTTCTTAATTTAGAATTTGTAGCATTTCACTCTTATTGTGACCTTGTTTAGCCCCTACGACTAACATTTAAGTTTTAGCAGAGGCCTTAATATTTTATTGGAATTTTAGTGTTCCATCTGGTAGGCTCTGAACACCTAAGTTGAAGGGAATCCTGTGTGCTGTACCTGTTAGACGTTTAGTAGGCAAAGAGCTGCGATCTGTTTGCACTGGGGATTCTTGCAGCGTCGAAGACACCCTGGAGTTCTTCCCTCTGCTTCTTGAGCTGTGTGAACCTTTCCTCCCAGCTTGTGCAGCTCCCTGTGCTCTTCTCTGAGCCTCAGCGAGACACAGCTGTGGGAGGATTTGATTCCGATCTGGAAAATGGACTGATTACAACAAGTATTTGAAACCTTGATCATCTAGAAAACACTAGTAGATGTGCACAGTATGTGAAAACTCTATAAAAGCTGTATTTGGAAGAGATACAAAGAATTTTCCTTCCATTTGTAAGCAGGTGCATAGGGATCTTTCCACAGTCTGTTTGGTCATATCTGAATCTGCTTTAACACGCCCTAATGTTGTCTGTGAGCCGAAGGGCCCAGTCTCCTTCTGGGTTTCTCATTTTACACAGGCTTGGGTCTTTACCTTTGACCCCAGAGATCTCCTGTCCTGCTGGTTTTAATGGGGACTTTCCAGTGTCAGTGGCTAAACGCGTTTCACGTTGATCTTGACTTGATTGGTTAGTTGGGTAGTCAAGAGCTCTGAGTAAATCCCAGGGACAGATGAATGGATTCATGTCTGATTTAATTTTAAAACCTTTCACTGAAGTCAAGTGCTGGTAGGTCCCACCATTGAGTGCCTTTGTTGTGTAATCTTGTATTGCTTGGAATTAGTTCTAAAGATATTTCATCTGACCCTGTGGATAAGAGATTTCCAAACATCCTGTGGATCTCTTATTATCCATTATCCTTAAATCCATGTGGGATGTCTCAGCTCTTTCAAAGTTGTGTTTTCAGTATAGCTCACACAAGGCTGTTTGACTGCAAGTTGTTTACGGCTCCTGGAGATGCAAACTAAAATCCCCAAAATTCATTTATTGCCAGTGGGCCACCAAAGTACAGTTATCGTGCCGTTAGGATTTCAGTACAGCTGTAATAAATGAGTGTAACTAAAGCTTGTTTAAATAAAACTTCAAACAAGAAATGGAATGAAAAGTATTTTGTGATAAAAACGTATGGTTAGCATAAAACATATAGTATGCTAAGGTTAAAGGCATGTTAATCTAAGATCAGTTCTGTTAAACATTAACGTCCCTCTCCCACCATTTAATAAGTGAAGCGATTCTGACTCCACTGTCTCTTCCTGATCGCACAGACCTCGATTCGTGGCCAAATTTGTCCTTGTTCTCCTGTCTCCTGTTGAATGGATCTGTGAGTCTGTGCCCATTGTAATGTTTTTTCCCTGGGATATACATATGAACTCTCTTGTGAAACATCAGTGTGCTGCAAAGCAAGATCTGTAGTTAGAAACTCCTCATTCATTTATTGAAGCTTTGCTGTCTAAAGTGACCAGTCTCATTGCCTTCAGTACCCATCAGCGGGGTTTCAGACAATTTGCCTTTGCTCCGATTACTAAATGAGTCCTGCAACAGCCATGTCAGGCACTTTGCCTTTTTGTCTGCTTAGACTGTGGCAGCCTGTAACTGCCTACCCGGAGCTGGATTTTGCAAGCCTGTGGAAAACTGTCAGCAAGCTTAGGTTGTGAAGTCATGGCCTTTTCTGCTGCGTTTGTGTGAATTGCTGGCACACTCGCTAGGAACTGAACAGAAATTTCAGATTAAGCCACAGGCCAGCTCCTATTCCAGACTGTTAATAGGTTCTTTGCCATTTCACACCATTCCTGCGCAATGGTTGCGTCTTCCAAATCTCGTGTCTGAAGAGGTTTCATTGTACTGCGATTCGAAGTGATTTTTTCTGCAAGTGTTTTTGGCTCAGTTGTGAAGGTCTGAACTATTACAGCGTGCTGGTAGCTTCAAGTTCCTGCCATTTCCATTTCTCTCTTGACATTGAAGGAATTTCTGAAGTTTAAGATGAAAGGATAAGTTCGGCTATTCCAGAGGAAACATTGCTGTGAGAAATGAGTTTTACAACGTGCTTTAAAAACTAAATTAAAAGAAAACACTTTTGAAAGTGCATCTTAGAATATGATCATAGCTGCAAGACACTTGAAAGCTGTGAGACAGGTTTACTAAAAAGCTCAAGGAAATCAGCTCTCTGTTGTCATGAGCCAGGTGTGATGTTTTCCCCCTGAAGATCTGAAGTCACCTTCAGATTGAGATAAAATAAATACCTTTTCAGTTTAAATAAATAGATACTTTTTCAGTTTATAGCTCTTGAAGCTGAATCTAAAAGCCCTTAGTTGGTGCCAGCATGTTTGTAATGCAGTGTAGTTCACACAGTCGTTTGCTGTGGTACCACTGTATGGTATATTTGCAGTTTGCCACTGCAGCCAATTCTCTTTATTATAGATTCTTATATATAAATGATGCTTTGTTTCTATATAAGTAATGTAAACTGTATAATAAATACTACTTATTACTATACATGTGTGTTACAGTATACAAACTGTATAATTTATGTTACACTAAATGTGTAGTTTAAATAAATATACATATGTGCATACTGGGTGTGAGTAAGCATAGATTTGAATGCGGTTTTAATTAAACCTGCAGTACACAACATCCCTTGGAATCCAGCACAGTTCTTGAGTTTTCACACAGCCCCAGACAAATTTGATTGCAGCAAGAAGTGATCAAACAGGTGAAGCTGGAGACCTGCCTGGAGCAAAAGCCAAGCGCTGTTGTGTGTGTGTGCGCATCGTGTGGCATGGGGGGAGAGGGGAGGGAGTGTTTGAGCAGCTGTGGCAGGGGCAGCCCCTCCAGGTGCACACTGGGAAGCCAGGGGACCTCCCTGCCAGGCAGCTTGAGGTCTGGCCAAGCCGGAGCTCAGCCTTCTGCATTCAGCCTGGCTGCAGCAGACCTGGTGTTAGAAGCACATCAGGACTAAGCTGCTGATACCAGGCAACAGCAAGCTCTGTTATTCTTTACAGATAAGAACATGAGAAAGGTGACAAAGAAGAGGAGGCCATCTTGCCTGTTTGTGGTTAATTTTTCCAAGTATTTCATCCAGCTGTTTTATGGGGGGAAAAAAAAACTAGGGTATCAGCTTTAACAACATGGTTGGGTTTGTTGCTCTATATTCCCACAGGTGTTCTTTGTGTTTACATTTACACTTTTTCCAGCTGGGAGGCCAGTAGGCTGACAAACCTAGCTATATATTTACATCAAGAGGGTAGTACTTCAAAAGGACAGTGAAACTGTAGCAGTTACATTACCTAGTGAAACACAGTCAATGTAGACTAGTGATTTTTAGAACGAGAACTTGTCCTGTGAACTGTGAACTCAGGTAATCTAACAGTGGTCTTGCTGAATTAATAAAGCTTTACGTTTTTTGTTATTTAGTGTCAGTGTCTCATATCATGAAAGTACAGGGGAGCTGTTTTTTCAGCAAGTAAATGGCAAAATTAGCTGCAGAAATGAGGAATGGAGCAGTCTAAAATACTGTGACGAGGCGAGAGTGTGCCGAACAGGGGTGACACTTCTGTCCAGCAGCAATGATCCTTTGTATTTCCTTCTGCCAGTTAGGTTCAGGTCTAACCTTGAAGATGCAGGTGGTACCAGCTGGTTCTGAGCCCGGTTTGTCTGAGTATCTCTGCGGTCTGACTGGCTGCCATCTCAGTGAGGAAGAAAGAGAGGACCCGCTCTCCCAGCGTTAATACTGAAAGCGGCAGGAGAGGCGCCTCGTGGACCTGCATCGTTCCTGTAAAGAGTGATCTTAGCCTCCTGCCCCAGCTTCCCCCCCTCCTCTCTCCTCTCGCTGTGTGTCACTGCGCTCCGATCGCTGCAGCGGCTCCGAGCCGATGATCTCAGCCTCCGAGCTCACATGACGCCGTCTGACTAACAGAGAAAAACAACCCTTTTCCAACACGAGCTGCTCGCAGCTTCCCGGAAGGCTACGGAAGCTCGGCGAGCTCCGAGCCAGCGGCCGGCTTTGTGAAGCGGAGACCCCTGACACGCTGATGTCAGCCTGTATTTCCATGCGCTGAGTTCAGCTGCTGGCACGCGGCAGCTGTCCTGCCCTCCAGATTAGGGGTCTGTTTGTTTCTGGGACTGACGTCAGCGTTAGAGGGGCTGTGGTGTGGGGGGGGGCAATTTTATGGCTTTAACGGTCCCATTGTCGAGCGGGCCCAAGATCTCTCCCTCACCAGAGGCCTGGGCTGCTGTTGGCCTTTTATGGTGAGGAATAATAAAGCCTTTTAAGTCACTTGTGCAGAACAACAGGAGGAACTTCCCATCAAGTAAGCCCCTTAGCATGGGGCTATAAATAGCACGTCAGGGTTTTGTTTTTGATGACTCAGAAGTATTTCGTTTTGCTCACAGGTTATAGGAAAAGACTGGATTCCAAATTAAGGCAAAGTTCAAAGCATAAAGGTCAGCATTGGTCTTGAAATGGGCATCACAAGGGTCTGAATCATGTTTTTGCTCAGGCTGTTTTCACATAAAATACCCAAAGGAGAAAACAATCAATGCAGCTGCATATCTGCACTGCTGTGCACTTTGTGATTGTGCACTGCTGACATTGACTTCTAGCAGGCTGCTCATTGAGGCTCAAGTGTTGTTCAGCAGTGTAGCCTCTGTGATCTTATTTCTTTTTCAGACATTTTCTTTTAAAGACCCAAATCGTATGGGCCCAAAATATCAAAAAGTCTAAACATAGGCAGCGTTTTCAGGAAGCCGAGAAGCGCTGCAGGAATGACTGTCTCCGGATCCTCCTGTGCGTCGGTTTCTCCTGCTTCTCGTTTCCCCTTTCCTCCTGGAGTGTGGGCGACGGTCGACGCAGCCGGTCGCCCTGCAGACGCAGGAAACCAGGGGCCCAGGAAGCGCGAGGACATCACAAGAGAGGCCGGGCTGTCAGAGTGACAGGGCTCTTTTTCGGCTGGCGTGCAGGAGGGCTATTTTAGGCTCTACCACATTAAAGCAAATTAAGCATAAAAGAGAGCTGGTTTAATCACTGCATTATGTGCTGCAGTTCATGTCTCTTGTCACATTCTGCAGGGCCTGACGCAGACACTCTTGCAATATGGCGGATGTTTACACATGGGTGTAGAGAGCTGGAGGGAGCCGAATGGCTTCAGTATGTTTAAGGGCTCTGATTTTAGTGTGGCAGGGGACCACCTCATCCACCCATTCTCAGAAAGCTTCAGGAAGAGCTCACTCTTGTCCTCGGGCTTCCTGGGCCCCTGGTTTCCTGCGTCTGCAGGGCGACCAGCTGCGTCGACCGTCGCCCACACTCCAGGAGGAAAGGGGAAACGACAAGCAGGAGAAACCGACGCACAGGAGGATCAAGAGATCTGAGCCTTCCTGAAAACACTGTTTTTAGACGTGCTGATATTTTTGGCCCATCCGAGTTCAGTCTTTAAAAGATGTCTGAAAAAGAAACAAGGCCCCAATGCACTGTTTGCGAACACTTACATTTTCTTTATAGGGCATTCATTATGAAACCTGCCACACACACACAAGAAGAAAACGCCCATGAAACATCACCAGACACCAGACACATTTGATGAAAATCTGTATTCGATCGCCCTGGACTTTCTCTCATTATCATTGAAGATGAGACAGATACACCTTGGGAATAAATACAATCCAGTAGGTCATTAACACATTCTTAGATACCTGTCAGGCATGTGAGGGGAGAAATTCGGAAATGGAGAGAGCATGCCTTAAAAAGAAAGCAGCAGACAACCTGCAGGTGCTTTGAGCCTTGCCTGTCCAGTTCCCTTCCTGAGCGCTGGAAGACCAGATTCATGCATAGTGAGCGTTTGGCACAGGGACTGTGTGTGTGCTGTAGCTTTTGAGCATTGCCCTATGTTTCCCGTTACAGGCTCCCAGAATGAAGTGCTGTTAAGCAAACCACCCTGGGTCACCTCCCTCTCCTCTTGGCTTTATGAGCGTGAGGCCATACAAAACCTTGATGGCCAGCCAGCAGGACGTGCGTGCTCCGGGTCTCAGGTCGTGTCCGGATTGCATGGCCTTGTCCATAGGTGGCATCCCTGTGGAATTGCACCAAAGGAAGAATGCAGTGTGAAGTTATGCCTGACTGTGGCTAGCTGCCGCCAGGACTGAACAGCGACGGTTTTGATTAACGCCACATAATTCCCCCACCGCGCTTTGAAGAACAGTCTTGGAAAATCAGATCAGAAATATGGCAAGAATTGTTTCCAAGCACAGAATTACTGGCATACTTGCCCTAGTGCCTCCTTTTCAAGTTATGTGGTTTCAGATATCTCTAGGCTAATAAAACCTCTTCCTGTCTTACAACAGGTGCCATAAAAGAAGTCAAATGCTTGTGCTTTTGTCAGTCAAAATACAGCAGGTGGGGCTAGCACTAAAACAAAACAGTTTCATTGCTGGCTTGTGGAGAAAACTGCATCCCACATACTGTAGTTTGGATTCATTGGACTGCTCTGACCTATTGGGCACATGTGTCCCCTTTAAGGTGAACTGTCGCAGAATAGCCATGATAATGCTGGAATCAAATGAGATTACAGGCACAGGTAGGCGTAAAGCTGGAGACAGTGGAGAGTGGCAGGGATATCTCAGGACTAACTGGAGGGATGTGGGTTCATGGCATCGCTGAGCAAGGTACTTCACCTGGATTGCTTCGGTCAGCTCAGCTATGTGAGGTATCTCTGTAACTCAGGTTGCATCCTATCCAAAGATATTAAGGTGTGATTTTCAGCTCAACTTGCTTGCCCTCTGAAATGCCAAGGACACATAGTTTAGCAAGGTCATGGGTTCAAGAACTGTTGCAGCTTTCTTTGATGCAACACAATGTGCAGGTGTGATCAGAAAACATCTGACTTGTTATTGCAGGCCAGACGAAGGAAAATACACACTTGGGCCCAGCAATGCTTGCCCTTGGCCAGCTACTGGCCACCACTTAGGGGAATTCTAATGGATTTGCATATGGGCAATGACCCAGTTCAGATTCGAACCCACATCTTCTGAAACTACAGGGACTACCCAGCATTTTACACAGAAGCCTTCTCCATCTTTCAGGGAGCTGTGATTACAACACTCTCAGAGTACTGCAGAGAAGAGATAGAGACAATCTGAGAAATTACAGACTATAGCCAGGTCATACTGGAAACTGAATGGTGATAAGTTTCTAACTGTTGAGTCTCACACAATACTGTGTATTGTACAGATCCATTCAGTTCAGAAAATCTAGAGTTCTTCAGAACTTGTGGGGAGACTATAATGTAATTTTGGACTTTGAAACTCAAGAACAGTTCTAAACAGGAGGAAGCCATTTGGCCTGTTTTGTAGTTAGAGCTCTGAAGTTCTGCTCCAGGTGTTTCCTGAAGAAAGAGAAGGTGTCGGCTTCAATCACATGGCTGGGTAGATTGCTCTGGACTCCCACGATCTGCGATCCCATGATATTTTTTGTTATATCCACCTTTTTTGGAAAAGCATGTGTGCGTTTCACATCTCTACCCACGGCTACATATCCTGCTCCCACACACGGGCAGCAGCAGGCTGGCCCCCAGGAAGCACGGCGCCGTGCTGCAGCTTCAGCGCTGACTGGAGGAGAGGCGCGATCCTTACCGACAGGCGGCTGCAGGGGGCGCTATCACGGTCACTGAGCGCTGGCAGAGCCCTGGCGGACTCATCCCGCCCGATCCTCTGCACCGCTCAGCCACTTCCTGGGGGAATCCTGGTCACAGTCGGCCAGTGATGGGCCCCGAGCTCGAATCCGTGATCTCGGAGCTCGGTTGAAGAGCAATTTTATTGCTTGAGCCACTTGGGAAGGGTTCATGTTTCACCCTCTTTTAAAAAGCAAACATTAGCTTCAGCTTTTTTTCCTCTTTAATTACATTTCTCTGCTGCCTTTCATTTAGGCCCTGAGCTGCGAAACACCCAAATTTCACAAAAGGTGGCACAAAGGCAGCAAGGCTGAGTTACAGCTTCGTGTGACAAAGACCTCGAGCCCCAGAACAGGACTGCCTGGGCTGCTACCTGTTGCCATGAGCCAAGTTGTGTTTGACAGGTATTTTCCACTGGTGCCTGTTTTTCTTTCCTTGACAGCAGAGACTTGTTTGAAAACAGTCACCTGAGCTACAGGAAAAGTGCATTCCACAGCACTGCTCTGATAAGATAAGCCTCCTATTCTGAGCTGTAAATCCTGCAGACAAACATTAAAAAAAACCCACAAGAGCCAAATGCCTCTGCAGACAGATCCTCGGGAAGTTTTCCACAGTCCAAGGTTCAGCGTCTTGATTTCCAAACAGAAAAGGCCCTCCCTTGGAAAACTGAAGTTGCTGCACAGGTGTGCGTTTGGAGGGTGTCGTGTGTGCTCAAACACTGCCAATATTCTTGACAAAACAGGGGCAAAAGCAGTTTTACTTTGTATAAAACAAAATCTCAGCATTTTTGATAGATTATACTTGCACAGTGCTAATTAACTATTATGTTTTGACCTGGGCTCTGTAGTCAGCTTATCCGACTGTGCTCATTATGATTTAGCTGATTTATCCTTAACGACCTAGCATAATGATTAATAACTGACGCGTCATACGAGTGAACTTCACTTTCAGCTACTGTGGCCCTCAAAACATGACTGGGGGGAAGGGCTTTCTGCAGCAGTCATTAAGATGTAAAATACAGGGGGTTCACGATGTTTTATGCAAAGGCAGAATCTGCATTTATTCAGTTTAGTTTCTTGTCATATGCACAAGTGTAATGAAATGCGTATTTGCATGTCTGCTCCAATACAAAGACATTAAGGAAACACCAAAAAGAAACACAGAACAGCAGCAGCAACATCAACAGGTTAAATAACATACATCTAAGAGAAAAAAAAACCCATCAGTGTGAGCCAGGGGTAGGGGTAGAGTTCAGTAATCTGACAGCTTGTGGGAAGAAACTGTCTCTGAATCTGGACGTTTGTGCCTTTATGCTCCTGTAACTCTTACCAGAGGGAAGGGGGGAGACAAATGAGATACCAGGATGCCTGGTATCCTTAGCGATACTTCCAGACTTCCTGAGACAGCGAGTTGTAAAAATGTCTGATATAGAGGGGAGCTGTACTCCCATGATGGACTGGGCATATTTATTGAATATGAATTTGACAGAGGATAACATGCGATAGGTTCTGAATGCGTTAACAATCATTCATTACAGGCGCCACAAAGTTTCTAACAAATAATCACATTCAAAATGGGTGTCAAGATATGAAAAACAAAATAAATGTCAGTGCTCCATATTCACCACAGATGCCGTAAATAACTTTATTAGCAGGAGCACAACATCAAGGAATATGTTCTCCTGAACAACAGTACAAAGCTTTGTTAATGGGCACAGTGGGGGAAGAGAAGGACTTTGTTAATGTGAAAGGTTATGAGACAAACGCCCCCAGCTGGCGCACAGAAATCACAAGACCATATGCAAGAGACCAAAGGAAAACACAGCACACAGTTACATACACTAAAGATGGAGTTGATTAATTTCTGCCCAGTAATATTTGTGCCCTGTGATATAAATACCAGCTCTTTACATCCTGAAAAGACTAACCTGCTAGATGGATGTCTTTGTGCTTCATTTCATGCTTGGTGATTTTGCCAAAGCTGTTTCTAGGACAAGACTTCTTCTTTTAACACTGCAGGCTTCAGATTCATACTAAAAGCACACAAAAGAAGTACCCAAATGTCTTACGAACGACAAATTAGAAGATGAAAATATTTTCGCTAGAAAACACTGGGTGTTTGCGAGATGAATCCGTTTCTGTTTAAGAAGAAGACCTCAGCAGATGTTTTCAGGGAGAAACTGGCAGCGCAGGGGACAGCAGGTGAGGTGCTGGCTGCCCGAGAGCTGTCTGGGCAAGAGAAGGAGAGAAGTCAGTTAGGGAGAGGCGTCGTGGCTCCACTGAAAGCTCTCCTGCTCCCAAGGGCTCTCCGGCAATTTCCTACAAACCAGTTCACTGCTCTGCCACCAACCCCCCCCCCCCCATCTTCTCCCTCCTCCCTCAAATCTCACCTGGAAAATCCCCGTTTGTCCCAGCGAGGCCTGATGGAAACGAAAGAGGTGTGGGCGGGAGGGCGTTTCTGGAGCAGGCTCTGGAACGAGAGCACAGCCCTTTCCAATCTGGGTTTCCTGTGTTTACGCACAGCTGTGCGCTGTCCCAGGTCAGCGTGCCCCTCCTGCCTGCCCCTGGCACAGCAACAGCTCTGCGCTGCCCTTTGCTCCCATCTGAGTGGCCGGCCGCCGCCTTGGAGCTCTTTCAGCGGGTCGCAAACACCACCTTTCCTGTGACAGGGCTGCACCTGGACCACCAGAGCTGCAGGGCTGAAGGCAGGAGGCTGCAGTTTTAATGGCCTGTGGACAGGCTGGGCAGCAGAGCTGCTGAAATGACCTGCCAGTTCAGCTGGATTCGTTTAGGACCTTCTGGGAAAGTGTCCTAAAAGACCTGAGTGTTCCCTGTAAAATATGTAGGATCAGAATGTCCTAGGAGCTTCACTAAACCTTAACTTTAGTGGCCTTTTCCCCACTATCTGCTGCGTATACCCCTGTCATCCCAAACTCTGTCAGTGCAGCACCCCCATTCCACACTGGAGCACAGGCCACCGCCCTCGACCATGGAGGTTCACACCAAAAAAAATGCAATAGTCCCTTTGCATGACCACACAAACACATTAGTTCATGTTTTCTTTGTCTCCAGAGATATACAAAAAGATCTGATGCAGTCTTCCTTAAGTGTTGATTCTGGGATGACATAGAGGCCTGGTCATGTTGCTGCCTCACAACTCCAGAGTTCTGGACTGTCTGTGTGGAGTTTGCAGGTTTGTCCGGGTTTGCATGTGTTTTTACCAGGGTGCTCTGGTTTCTTCCTGCTGCCCGAAGGCATGCTGACTGATTTTTTAATTGGTTACTCTGAATGGTCCCTTTCTCCATGGCTCTGTGGGGGACAGCAGTGATGTTGTGCCAGTTCCCCCAGCTCCAGCTCTGTGTGCTGAAGAACCCCTGTATCCTTGATCACATTATTGTTAAAGCATGAGCTAAGCACCCTTACTAATCCTGATATTATGCTTAATCATAATGCTAATGACTTTCAGGTGTTCTTTTCACCTGCAAGTGCAACAGTATTGCTTTTGAGTTTTTCACCCAGATGTGGAGTTGGGAAGGTTAAATAAAAGCAGAAGGTGCGTCAAAGGGACGTCTTGACAAATCTAGAAATACAAATGTGTGAGTTTGCAAGCCCGGACAAGAGTTATTGTGTGTTTAAACAGGGAAGGTTCAGTACCAGGAATCCTATCCAGAGTTCCAGCTGGAAACAAAGAACAGCTATCGCGAGTGCCTTTCGAGGAACAAGGTTTTCCTAGAAATCCTGGAAGGTGAAAGGTTGGGAGCAGTGTGGGAGGGGCTGGAGTCTGTTTTCAGGGGGAGAATCTGACAGTTCTCTCCGTCTGCATTTTCTCACATGAGCAACCCCATGACTTGTGCTGTGTCAGTGGGGGGTGTCCATGCAAACGTTATTCTCAGGGGCAGGGGGTTGCTGGGACCAGTTGTCACCTGTCTTGGGGTTTGACTGCAGCCCTCTGTGCTCAGAAGAATGTTGCAATAGCTTAGTCCTTGACAAGCCCTTCCTCTTGTTTGCAGGAACATGGCACGACTTGAGTGCTCAGACTTCAGCACAGTTTTAGCTGTATTTTTTCCAGACGGACTAGCCCCCCAAGATGTAGGTCTTGCACTGCCTACAAATTTCCTCCTCATTTGTGGAACTAATCATCTCTCTCCTGCGCCTCTCGCAGAGTGAAGTGATCCAGGCAGCTGGACGTGTGGCTGTAGCACAGCTGCTCTCTGCAAGCATGGCCTGACGCAGGCGGCAGGGAGGAATGGTTTGTATACCGTGGGCACAGATGTGCAAAATTCAAAATCAAATGCTTCTGTTTTAGGCCTAGGGAGGGGCAAGGAGTTCAATTTTAAAAAGACAGGGCTTCTATCTGACACGATTGCATTGTATTGATTAGGATACTTTGGGGGGGTCTGGTGGTTTTTCGTTCTTCCTGAGCCTGTCAATATTGCGCCAATGTGTTTTGAAAAGCCAGGTGGCACAGTGGTTAGTATTGACTGATTGCTGCAATGCGGCCCTGGGGCCCTGGGCTCGGTTCTGGACTTTGGGTGGAGTTTGCACGTTCTCCTGGGTTTTCTACCACAGTCCGGAGACGTACCAATGGGTTAATTGGCTTCTGGAAAAAATGGCCCTGGCGTGAGTGTGCGTGTCTGCCTGGCATCCTGTCCAGGGTGTATCCTTGTGCCAGATGCTTGCCGGGATATACTGCAGCTCCTCTGTGATCCTGTATTGGATGAAGCAGTTAGAAAATGGATGGGTGGAAGTATACTCCCCCATCGGATCTCCCCAACAGAAGGCGAGATCTTAGTGATACATTTTGAAAGTTTGCTGTGCGTTAATGTTGGGGCTGGGTTTTCCTTTTGTTTACAGTACCAGTGCACAGCACCTGTCTGTTTACAGCCTGGTTATCTTTAATCGATCAGACCAGATGCTTGGCTTCTTTATCTACAAGAGCTGATCCACCTGCCTTAATGGACACATGCACTGATTAATAGACCAGTACATAAACAGTTTCACTGGTATGGCGGTGGAAACTATCAGCCACCCATCAATGCAAATTCCAAAATAAATAAAAATCCTGTTCTTCTAACACTACTTTGATTGATAGAATTGTCGTGGATGTTTTAATGATCCTTTTCCCAGCAAAGTCCCTTGCTTTCCTTTGGTTCTAAAGATGGGATCCTTGTTAGGGAGTGAAGAAATAACATTGGTTCATAGAAACCCACCTCATTACAAGGAAATCTGCACAGTTTGTTTCTGTCTGAGCACAGTATACAGAACCTGTCAGACGAGTGCATGTTTCCGTGCTGTACCAGTATCTGCTCTGGGTAACTGTTTTACATCTTTAGTTTTCCCTCCACATCGTGAAGGCTTGGGGGATCGCTGTCCTGTTACTTCAGGAATCTGGACTGTGCTGGTGGTGGTTCAGCCCACACGTGGCATTTCAGGATCAGGGGATTTCAGCTGGAAAACTTTACTGAGACGTGCTGCTTGGAGGGACCAATCTACCCTGTAAATCCCCTGAAATCTTTCTCTTCTCTTCCCCCTGGGACACACGTTGTGCACAGGTGTCATTCCAGTTATGAGCAGGGGCAGTTTGAATTACAAGCTCGTGATGCCCTGGAGCTCTGAGGGTGCGAGTGTCGCCTAAAGTGTCTAATGAGTCAGACTGTGTGCCTGTGGTGCCATCCAGACTGGAAGATAAAGAAAGAGCAGATCAGGGAGATTGACTTCACCTCTGAAAACAGTGAGAAATTGCATCACCTGTGAGCATTCCTTTGTACCTTGAAATATGCTTGAAGAGCAAGTGTTTTTCAAAAGCTGTAATTGGCCAAATGCCTGCATTTGAGTTTGGTTAAAGGTTTCTGTCTGGTAAGCTGGGGAAATTGGAAGATACCCGGTTTGGAGGACCAGAAAGAGGAAGCCCTGCCCTGCTCACTAAAGCAAAATAATATACAGGAGATGGGGGAGGTTCGCATTATTCACTTGTGCCAGCCTTAGATAACTGAGTGGGAGCTTGGAAACATGCAGCAAAGCACAACTGTGTTCATTTCTTCACCAAAATAACAAAGCAAGCTAGAAATAGGTGCTCCTGCCTGCTACAGAGGAGGGAAAAACTTATTCAGCAAGTAGGGGCTGCTCCTGAAACTTCCCAACTTCAGGGTGGCCCTGGAGACTGGGCGTCCATCTGTCCTGACCGATCACTTCCCTCAGAGCGCCGCTCGTGTGAATTCCCCATGCCGGTGACTGGGAAAAGCAAATGGAATTTCCCCCCTCCTGTGCACAAGGAGAGCTGAGACACAGACAAAGCTGCCAGCCTCTCGAGCACCGTTCTGGCGCAGCTTCGTGGGGAAGACCGTGGCTCAGGGCAGCAGGAAGCCCAGCAAGGTGACTTTGGCAGTTTACACATCCAGGCCACAGACCCGATAATCCCCTGCAGTGCTGTATTAGCCTCATTCAGACGCTTATCAGAGCTCCTGGCGCGGAACCAGTGTGACCCGCTGGCTCTCAAATCATGCCACCTGCTGTGCCCAGGCTTTCTTAGGCCAGGGTGGCTTCGATTGCCCAGGTCTGCCCAGTGCATCAGGGACGCACACGGGCGCCTCCACAGGCTCCTGGAACTGTGCGCCTGCCCCTCTCCGAGATCCGCCAGTACCCTCGGGAATGCGGTCCGCGAGCTCTGGTGTCCGCACCCAGCGGCTTTCCTGCACAGTAACAGCTCAGGGGCAACAGGAGGATCCAGAGCTGAAGAGATGCTTACCGGCCTGTCAGAAAGCGCTGCTTGACGAGTGGTGTTAAAAAGCAGTTTTATTAATTACACTGTTCACTTATAGTAAGTAAATACATTCTGCTTTCTTTTCATTCGCTACTCCTCGTTGTCTTGTACTTGTATGGTCTTTTTTATGATTGATGCAATATTTGCTTGTCTGAATCTAAAATTATCTGTCCATTGGTAAATGCGCTTAACGTTATTCCTCATGCTTTCAAAAGCAGAGGATTCCTGCCGTTGCTCATTTTTTTTATAAATGTGCAATTCAAACTGCCATGTATTCTCATAGGCTGGGATTAGTGCTAATCTTAGATTGTTTCACCTACATTACTAGCCCAGGCTTAGTGCCATTAGTCACTGCTTAGAAAAAAAATCAGCCTCAATATTTTCAAGCACTTTGCCTGCCATCTTCTCTCTCTTCAAGGGTCAGTTCTTTCCTGCCCTGTAGCACATGTTCATTTTTTTTTCTTTTTTTTCTGTTTTCTGCTCAAGTGCTTCTTTGCTTTAAAGGGTCACTATCATGAGAAAAACAGATTCCCACAAGGCACAGTGTGTGGGGATCAAAGGGAGGTGGGAAGGTGTATTAGTAGACTTTCTGTAACCTTGAGTAATCATTGACAAACTCTGTGTGCTTCAGTGCATGGGACAAACAGCCCAGCCACCCTGTTGTGGGTGCTGAGTCACTTGGGGGTGGTGTCAAGAAGACAAGACTCTTAGATCATTATGATGCTACCAAACAGCTGTGCCACATGGGCAGACTGGCCTTCTCTCATGTGTGAGCTTTACAGTGGTAAACAATTTCCACTAGGCTTCAGAGCATTGTGTGACACTGATATATTTCCTCAAACGCCTTTTCCCTTGCTGTTTCCTCTTGCTGACGACGTGAACAGGAAGCAACTTCATTACCATAAATGCACAAAAACAGTGTGCTCCTTCAGGTGTTTTAAGGTGGAAAGATAAAATTGAAAAGAATTCTCACAGTCTCAGGATAAAACTTGGCACAGGAAACCAGAGTGCACAGTCTGATATTTTCACTTCTTCTCTGCTCGCCTAGAGTGTTTCCAATGTGCCTGCAAAAATGTCAACACTACAGTACCGTTTTTTATTAATCTGAACATAAAGTAAGTGCTCAGATTAAATTGTAGTTCACCTGCAGCCGTGATGTGCAGAACAGTGTGACAGAGGAGAAAAGACAGAGTTTGCACAGTGAGAGCCACTCTGATGAAGTAACAGTGCAGCTTTTAAGCACATCCCCCTGCACATTTTAGTGCTTGCAAAAGCTGTTACCCATGTCCTCTCACTAATCCATTCACACATGACATGCCAGGTCAGCAAAGTGCTGCTTCATCTGCGTGTTTTTCACACTCAACGGGAAATGCAGTGCAGCTGCAAGCAGTGTCCTGGGCTTGTGTTCGCTTCAGCATTTCCCTGAATGAGGGTCCCAGGGGTCTGCCCTGTCCCAGCTAGAGCAGACATGGCGTGCTCGTGCTGCAGTGTCTGACAGACGTGTCTCAGGCGCGTCTGTTGCTGCGGAGATGGCAGGTAACCCTGTCGGTGTGTCAAACCTACACAGGAGCTGAGAAAGAAAACAATGCAGCAATTGTGCATGTTCAGCTGGCTCTGGTACAAGTGCAGAAAATTACATGAGGTTATAAATTTGTAGTCGCCCATAATTGCATGTGATTTAGAAATTTGTGCCGAGAAAATGGTGCTAATGATTATACATTCCAGACAGTCCAGGTTTGCAGAGTCTGTTCTTACACACTGTACTGCTGCTTTGTTGTGCTTCCTAGAAGCTGAGTATCTACTTATACGGAGGTGAAGTCTGTGTACAGAGCCGCCCTGGATATTTTCCTGGTTATTAATGGCTCAGGCAGCGCTGCCCCAGATAATCACCTGGGAACATACCGTCTTGCCTTGCCTGCTTTAGACTGGATAACCACTTGAAAGGTACCGCCGTTTTGAGCAGGGATTGTCCTTTCCATTCTGATTGTCCTTTCATCATTTCTGCTGATTTGTACCCCATCAGTGCCTTCAGACTCAGTTAGGAGAGCTAAAGAGAACACGGAGATAAGGTTCTCGGAGCCCATCGTCCTGTTTGCTCTCCAGAGGCACGTGTCCTGTTCACCAGCTCCAGGAATGGAGATGGTATCCGCAGGTGCTTCACTGGAGCCCGTAGGACAGCCTGCCTCTGGGAGGTCAGAACCACGGACCACTGTAAAAATCTGAGTCTGCTGTCGAACCCGACTCCCCCTCATGCTTCTGCACAGATGGGAAGCAGAGGTAAAAAGTGCACGTGCTTCCGAGCATGCCTGGGCTTTCCCAAACGCACGTGTTGGCTGTGTGTCAGTGGGAGTCAGACTGTGTGTCAGACAGACGGGGCTGTCTCCTCTGTCAGCCAGCTCCTTCCAGGTGAATCCCAGTAGCGTTCAGGCAATCCAGTGCCAGTCGTGCCTCATCCTGTGGCAAGGAATGGCCCAGTTGCTTTCTTGTGCTGTGCCCTGGAAGTTAGTATTTGCCCGATCCATTTAAGGTGCCATTTAAGTTGTAGGCTTAACCATTGAGTTTACTCTGTAATATATGATCACATTCCAGATAATAATTCTTTTCTATCCTGGTAGTATTGAGACTGGTACTCTGGGGGCCATTAACATGCCTGGGGAATATTGCCTGTTCTCAGTTCCTACAGCAGATATGGAGACACCTCCATGTCTTAAAAACCCTGGTATGCTTGATGTTTATTATGTTAGAAGTTATTTTTGGGTGGGTGGGGGGTGGGACAGCAGTTTTAATTAGCATTTTTATTGTTACATGTTACAAGTTTTATAGGAAAACTTTGTTAATGACAAAAGTGCTTTAAAGTCACAGAACTGAAATGCAAAAACTAGTTATGTGCAGAAATATTTTGACAAAGTCTGGAGTTTTTTTTCCTGACTCTTAATCTTTTAACTTACATGTGTTGATTAAGAACCATGTAGGAGAAGCAGGATTAGAAACAGGCCTTCAAGTTGTACTGCTGTGCACCTGTTCCAGTTACTGAGGCACCATGCACGGGCCCTTGAAAACAAATCATGTTTTTTTGCAAGAAGAAACCCATAGGCTGTGTGTGTTGCTCTAATGAAACATTATTTAATAGTGTCCCCAGGGTATAGCTAAAGTACTCACGCTCACAACATTTCCCAGCCACACACAGCCCTGTTGTTACAAGTGATCACAATAAACAACTCCAGGCATGACATCATGAGCATGTCAGCTAGACAGCAGGGCAGCTGTGTATCGTGTCTGACACGCCCCCACCCCCAGGTCCTCTTCACAGAGTGGCACAGAAAGCAGCACAGCTGTTGCTTTAAGGTCACAGACTCAAAGTCACAGACGGTAACTCACAGGGTCGCTCAGACTGACTGCTTTAGTCATCCCAAGCTTCACAGGAGAAGTCAGATGTTCGCTAGACAGGTTACGTGGCTACAGTAGATTTACGATTCCAGCAAGGTCTCATCAGAGCCCTCCAGATCCTTCAAAAGCACAATTCCATGATTTACGCAGGTTCAAGGGGTAGCCGATGATTTTAAGAAGCTCATGAAAGTCCTGACTCACAGCCTTCTGTGGGTCTTTCTGTCTGATATCACTTATCAGAAGTGATCATATACCTCTGACTTGGCATCTGGTTCTTGCGCTTTCGCCATATAACTGAGGCACAGGAGGGATTGCCCTCCATAGTCAGCCAGGTTCGAGACTGAGACTTTGTCTGTATGGGTAAGGAAGTTTGTTTTGGGATGTTCTGGCTGTCCAGGTGCCAATACACCCTCTCCCTGCTTTATGTAAGACTCAGCCTACACAAATTCAACTTCATGTAAAAATCTCCCAGGGATGGAGTTACAGAAAGTGTGCGTTACATATGTAAAGAGAGGTCAGCACAGCTGAATGGCGAGGAGCGAGCATCATCCTGTCTCCACCAGCGTCCAGCAGGGCTGTTTTACACTCTGTCTCCCTCTGTTCTCGCACACATGCCGCCTCCCCAGGCTGTCCTCTCTCCAGACTTTCAGTTACTATTTACTGCGGATTTTTTCAGTGCGTGCTCTGGCATTCTAATTATAGGGTTTTAAAAAGTTGAGCAAAATGATTTTATAAGATTTTGAATGGTAAGGCTGTGTAAGTGTTCATGAGACTGCTAAGAAAATGTTGCTTCCAGCTTATGTCAAGTTGTAGGACAGTTCTCTTTCATTGGCTGTCGGTAGCCTGTAGACTCCGCAGAATAACTGCTGCACATACGCTGAACCATGCACAAATAAGAGCGAGAGGTGACAGAACAAAAGACATCATCCAGCCTACTAGCTTATTGATCTAAGGATCTTGTTCAGCTGTTCCTTGCAGAATCCAAGGGAATCTGCTTCCATAGGATGTCTGGACTGTTCCAGACCTCCACACCATTTGTGTAAAGACGTCTTCTGTTTACAGCCTTCAGTGCCTTCAATCCTGGTTTCCATTTGTGTTCTTAAAGTAGGCTTCTAGGATGGCTCTTGTCTGTACCTTGCAGGATTTTAATACTGTGTTAAGCTAGATTCAGGATGAGAAGGAAGAAACTGTATTAACACAGATGAATAAAAACGTACTTCATCTTGAAGTCCCAATTTTGATTAAATATGTATCTTTCTAAGCCAAATTTCAAAAGCTGTTTTGTGAAACAGGTTTGTTTTTTCCTGTTTACTGTGGTCCAGTCCAGTTTTCCACAAAGTGCAACCAAGCATCTTCAAGTTCAGTTTGGAGCTGTATGTGTATGAAGTAATGATCCAGAAGAGCACTAATTCACTCCTTCATCACAGTGCTTCTGTTATGAGTTGTCATACGTACAGCGACTAAACTTCAGCAGTCGGTGACACCCCTGTTCACTGCAGTGACGACACGGTGTCAGTGTTCATTGTAAAAGACCTGCTGAAATGTCTGGTCTTTGTTTTTGCAAGGCCTACAGGCACGTGTCTTAATAGCATGTGGCTTTTATTTAACATACTAGTTGTGGAGAAGTGTTTACTGACATTTAATTTCTATTAAAAGTAAATGCCGGTCAGAATATTTATTGAAGCTTTTTGTTTGCAGAATATTTTTCCCGACTGAAATTTTGTGATTTTGCAGTAGTTTGTGAGAAATGGTAATAAGCCTCTGTTGTTTCTGACTTTGTCTGCCCACAGTGTTTTCTCTATTGCTGGGGCCTTGAACCGATGGCAGAGAATGTCAACGACTAATAACATAGCGCAGGCCAGGAAGCTGGTGGAGCAGCTCCGAATCGAGGCTGGGATCGAGCGCATCAAGGTGAGCCTGTCTCTGGCGGAGTGCAGCACCATGCAACACCAGCATCGGCATAAAATGAATGGCCTGGGTATTGCTCTGAGATCTGCAGCTCAGTACCTTACACAAAGTGGAGCACACCCCGACACCAGAGTACCCAATGCTGGACCTTAATAATGTCACGTGAGGTTCAGATAAAGGAGAAAACAAAGACCTTGTGTTAATCATTTAAGCCCATTCAATCCTCAGTGCAGAAGGGTGATATTTATACTTCAGGCACAGAGGTGTGGGGACTGTTTAGCTCTGTTTGGGGTTTCTATACTGTTCTTCAGTTTAGAACAGGCAGTTATTTTCTTTGGTCCCATATGCAGAGAATTTGGAATGGAATTTGGTTTTTTTAAAGACTTGGGTGGATCTTGCAGCAGCTCCCACACCCACAGCGCAGAGGCGTTCTTCGTGTGCCACACCCACGGGCACCTGGCAGCAGGCTGGCGCTGCAGTCCGCCCTGGTCTGCCCGCCCTGTCTGGGCCAGTCACGCCCCACGGTGACCCCTGTGTTGACCTTGTCACCCCCATTCAACTCGTGGACCTTCCCTGAAAGCCAGGGGTTGGAAAAAGAAGAAATGAAAGCTTGAGCGTATGTGTGATCTGGTTGAGCGTGGACCACCCTGTTATATATACGGTTGTGTGAGAATGGAGAGAGTGGAAACTGAGCTCCACAGAAGAGCTGCGCCACAGCGTCACCACCGACCTCAGAGCAGGAACCTCATCAGCTTTTGTTGGCAACCTGTGGCCGTAAGAGCAGACAATTTAAGGCCAGAAGGTGCTGCACGTGCGGTTCACTGCACTCAGATTCATCACAGGTCCAAGGTTTTTAAACTTTGGAGATAAAATTCTAGGTGTGCCCTAATAAACAGAAATATGCAGAAGCTGCACTGTAGCCAACCCCAGGTCTGGTTCCCAGTCAGAGAGGCAGGATCTACTCAGGCAAGGAGTGATGGACAACAGGAAGGACAGATTGCAGAGCCGTAAGAGCAAGAGCTATCTTTGGAGTTCACTGACTCACTGTGGCCTGTTACTTTCAAACATGCAGGTTGAGAGATTTGTTTGTGATTGTTTCAATTTTGTGGATGTGCTGGTAGCTTGTTACATTTTAACAGATTGTGCAGACGTTCTCGGCCAGTGACGGTGACGAATGATTCCAGTGGTTGAATTATGGTGTATGGTGTCTCATCTTGATATGTCATTCGAATTAATATGAAAGGTCATATCAGCAACATCACAGATACGGCCGGGCTCTGCCACTTTGTAATACTGCAAGTGACAACTTTGGCAGCTGGTCCACAAGCCAGGAGTGCTAACGGGAACCAGCAAGTGTAATCCCGCCCTCACGTCAGTGTGATTCCAGCGCGGAGGAAGGCTGAGCGCTGACATCTGTCTCTCTCTTCCTCGGCAGGTCTCCAAGGCAGCGGCCGACCTGATGAACTACTGCGAGCAGCACGCGCGCAATGACCCCCTGCTGGTGGGAGTGCCCGCCTCCGAGAATCCTTTTAAGGACAAAAAGCCTTGCATCATTCTATAGCTCCTCCCCTCCATCCCTGGTCGACGCCCCCTCCCCACCCCCCCAACACACAGACACACAGACACACTCGGAGTCAGGGGGTGTTGGGAGTGTTCTGTCAACACCACCTATGTAACCTATGACACATCTCTGAATTAAAACAACACTTTTGAGACCAAGGGGGAAAAACAAATTGCACTTGAGTGACAATAGGGGGAATCTAACAAAAACAGCAACAATATAGGAAAACTCTGATTCTGTCTCATTGGCGATAGGTGAATTCTGGGCCTCAGAGAGATTCACAGTGATTTGTAAAAGGTATTCACTAACAAGGGAGGGTCAAAATTTTAGGGGCAAAAGTGGGAGTTCCTAAAGTATAGTTTGAAGTGATGGGTGTCTCGGACGGCTCGGAGTTGGGTCTGATTGAATCTGCCAGCCCTGCGTGGCTGGCTGGCTCAGTCAGACAGCGGCGTGGTTGCCTGGTGTTAGTTACTTCTCCCCGTCTGTTAGTTCTGCCAGTGGCTCTTATTTGTGGAAGTGTGTTGCCAAACTGCTGAAGATGCACCGTCCCTTTCTCCTCCCGACTCACGCAGCGGTGGAGACGGTCAGAGGTGCGTGTGCTGCGCTGCGCTGCTTGAGCCCGGGGCAGCTGTGGAAGCGGATGCCAGGTGCTCGAACCCGGGCGCGCTTGCCCGCCAGCCTGCTAGTGCCAGCGCACACCTCTAAGATTCTGATCCCTGCAAATCTCCGGAGGGGGCAGCTGCAGAATCTTGTACATAAAAACAAAATAAATGAATAAACAATGCCTTACGACTGAACTAGAAAAGAGTCCACAATTAGGTTAATTCAAAACGTACACTTTTTTTAAACAAAATTCAGCCAAGTACAGTTCATAACATTTTTTTAAAATGTTTCTACAAATACGGTTATTCAAAGTCCAGATGTGTGAGGCTGTAGATCGTATAGTATAAAGTTAATGCATCAGCTCATAGTACCAGATCCTAAATAACACATTTTGTTTTTTGTGTAAGAGAAGTGGAGCTGAGTTGTAAAGAGACGTTAGTCTAGGAGGAAAAACAGGAAGATCGATCTCAGACTGGAGGGCAGTGGGATTCGGAGGCCTGGCACAGAGGCATGTTAGAGCGAGACAGCACCTTTGTAAGCTGTAGAGGACCCGTTCTGAAACTGCTGAAAGCTGTTTCACCAAATTATTTCACATCCACTCCGCTCTCGACGTACACTGTGCGATCTTGTGTCGTGAAACACTCCCCGCACGCACACAATAACAGACGCCTTTGTGAGAACAAGCTCCAGGATTGAGTGAGAGGACATTCGGAGTGAAGGTTCACCCTGGGTCTGGGTGGAGACCTGAGTTTGTGGCACCTGGACTGTTGTTTGGGAACAGTAGACATCTTCGTGCAGTGCCAGCCTCAGCATCAGAACACTATTTAGCCAGCCCTGTCTAGAACTGTCACTGTATTCCTCTAGCATGGCCTGCAGTGTTAGGACAGCATAGGACGTCCGGCCTATAGCTGTAGACTTCTCATTGCGGTGTCGCCTGCACCCATAGAGCCATAGAGCACCTGCTGCTGGGAAGAAACAGCCATGGCCAGGCTTTAAACAGCTCCTTGGGCCACCCAGACTGTTTTAAAGAGGACCTTGAGAAACCAAGGTCAAGGCCATGTCTGGGAGCCCTTTTTCCACGCTATCTTCCACGCTGCACAAAGGTGACACCCCTAACAGGGTGTTGCCCATTAGGAGAGCTGAATTAGAGTTGGTGAAGATAATTCTGCTTTGCGTTGCCACGGAGCGTAGCAGCACACCCACTTCGCCTCCCTTCCGCCGTCAGTGCGTTTTCAGAGCCGGCCTGCCCGGTTGCGCCACAGTGCCCGGTGGTTCTGGCCGCTCAGCGCGATCAGAGTGAAAGGTGTCGTATTTCTTCAGGGGTGAGCCGCCAACTCCACTGCTGCACCCCACACCTGGGGCACGAGCAGCCAGCCCTTTCCACTACAGAGGAAAAGGTTGCATTTCCCATTCAAAATGACAGTTTATGAGAATTCACTGTGACCTTTTTTTAATTTTTTGGTGCTCTCTAAAATGTAAATTGCCTGCCACATGCAGAGGATTCTCCATCCCCCTCCCACACACACAGTCGCCTTCCTTATACAGATTTACAGTTGTTGTTTTTTTTTAAGAAAACAGCTCTAGCAGAAGGGTTAGCAGTTTTTCCTTCCTGTGGAAGCCCATCCAGTATTCCTCTTCCAGGCAGCAGAGTGAGCGGGCTTCGAGCCGTGTTAGTGAGAGCTGCGGAGCACAGACAGGCGCCCGGGAGCACGCTGTCAGTAAAGGGCGAGGGTCAGAGAGGGCCCATCTTGATTGCCACGCTGCAGCTCCCTCACCAGCCACACGCCTCTCCAGCGCTGGAGACGGGGGGACCCGTGCGTGTCATCTTGCAGTCCAGAACTTTTACGTGAAAGGGAAAAATATCCCCATTTTGGGTTGGGGCGTTAGAAAGGTCGAGTACTTTGTCAGAGCACAGCAGCGGAGCTCCACGCTGTCCGCAGTCCCAGCTTCGCTCCGGAGGACCAGCGCCGGCTGCTTCCTCTCAGGCTTAACCCCAGAGATATGCTGGCTGGGCTCAGGGCTCTGGCCCTTTCCTGCAGCCAGGCTGTTCCACACAGGCAGAGCCTTCAGACTGTTCTCATTGACACTTGCTGGTAGAATGCAGATTGATAATTTTCCAGTTTCACCTGGATTTGGCTGGATTCTCATGCACGCCATAAATACAACAAGGCAATAAATAACCGTTCTTCTTTCAGTTGCCCATTGCAGTGGCAGAGTCATAATTTTAAAATTAGACTGCAGTCAATATAGGATGGAGGACTCTTTATTAAAGGCTGAAATTTAGCAAACTTGAAATAAGAGTTGTTTGACTGCAGTTGTTGCCTTGTTTTTCCTTACATACATTATTTGGCAAATGTAGATAAGGGTAATATGTGCTTTTTATGAACAATTGTATATCGCAGCCCCCAGAAAAGAATCATCATGATTTACAAGTTTAAGGCTTAGTCAGTAGGGGGTTTCTGATGGTGAAGTATGTGACATAGAATAAAAAAGGCAAAACTTTGTGCACTTGTGCAGATGTCAGTTTTTTTCTTTTCAATTTAACCACACTCTTCAGTGCGATTTCCTCTAGAGCTCTAGAGCAGCCATGAAGCTTTGAGTCGATTGACTTTTAATGGAGCTACAAAAAAACTTGATTATTAAAACATACATGGTCCTTTACTGAATGTATGTTTGTCTGCCACTTCTATGACAAGCCACGTCCTTGCTTGATCGCTGTAGCCAACAGCAAACCCAGGAATGCTGAAAAGGTTTAGAATATGCAGGGTTAATGGACCACTATAGGGAAGAACATGGCAATACTCCACTGCCTAAATATTTTTTGGAAAAGCTTTTTCAGATCCTGGTAGGACACCTTCCCTTTTCCCAAGTGAAACGTGGATAAGGAACGTGGAAATGTCAGCCAGTGCCCCAGGAACACTGCAGATTTGCCAAGGAATTAGAGCCAAGCTGTGCTTGGCTGCTGCAGGAACACTGACATCTTCAACTCTTAAACCCAGAGGCAGTTGTCCGTTTCTACAGTTTGAAGTGCACTGCTCCTGCTTTTCCTTAATGGGCTTATTGTTTCACTCGTCCTGGAAAGTGTGCTGTCACACCTCGCCGGGCCTGCTGCTTCTTTCCTGTCGGGTCCCACACAGGCTTTGCTCCAGCACTATGAAATTGGGCTCCCCAATGAGCAGGAAAGATAGACGTTTTATGGAACCCCAGAGGTTTGACCCTGGTTGACTGCATATGATTTGTGTGATAGATGCCATCTTTCTAATAACCTTCAGATAGCAGTGGTACACTTGGGCAAATTAAGTGGACAGTGAGTTACATTTTTTTTCCACAGTCTTTAAAGATGCAGTAATTCCATGCAGAAGAAACTTTTACCCAGGTCAAACGTGACCATGAAATTTGCTGCCTGTCAAAAATTAATGTCCAATTAAGGCTTTTCCCTTTGCAAGCAATGCAATCCGCTTACTTCCTGCTAATTCAAGGCAGGGGACATTGCAGAACTGTGCCCAGACACAGAGTGTCGCCTGATGGCCGCATTACTGTTGAGGGTGGCCTGTGGCCCTGTATAGTTCATGGGAGATTCTGCAATGTATTTTTTAACGATAGTTTTACTTTCATAACTGATTTGTGGGGGGATCGGTAATGCATTAGATAGAGCAATTCAGGAAATTAAGGTTCAGAAGGTTTTTTTTCTGCTAACAAATTTGAAACCTTTTGGATTAAAACCCCCAGAGCTCAAAATTCCCAAGGTGCACAGTGGCATCACTGCGTAGGTGACACACCAGCATCTTTTTCCTGCTGGAACATCTAGCATTTCTAGCAAAGTCATTCCCAGTGCTCATGGGTGCAGAGCCGCTGTAGGGCCAGTCGGTGAGAGCTGTCTTGTCTGAGGAGTTGCCCGAACATATGGGCTACACACACAGTACGGGAGGCGTTCCGCTAGGCTGAGCTGATTTATGTCAACTGTGTCACAGGCTGTAGAATCATTTGTCACCTAATGGGAATTATGAGATGATTAATGAACATGGGGAGGTATGAGCTGCTGGGCTGCTAGAGCAGACTGCAGAACTGGAAGGGCCAATTTCTGGGGAGAAGGACCCAGAAAAGGATCACTGGAGTACTTGTGATCTGCAGATCTTGGCTAATATGGCCCACATTTTGCCCGTTCTATACTACAAGTTCTTCAGGCTACCTCTTCTTAATCGCACTGTGTGGTGTTGTTTTTATGTTGAGAAGATTCATCCATTTTGAAGATTTAACAAAAATGGGGATAGTGCATCTTATTAGAAAACAAAAGAACTGCCAAAATTATTTTATTTATTTAGATTTTGAAATGGGGAAGAAAATTATGTATTAAAAAGTGGCTTTGTGTTCAGACAAATGAGCTGTCATGTTCATTGTAGGCCTTCATGACAAAAGACACAACACATTTTACCTGTGCCATTTCTTGTGTTTCTTGTGAAATTTGCCAGTTTAAATTGAAAATCACCAATTATAACTTGGCGAATGGAGGGGGGTGTTAAAATCAAGACGAGGCCAGTCGGCTCTTCAGTGGCGTCTGTCTGGAGCAATAAGAGTGAGAACAACCTGAGCTCCAGTGCACAGGCACTCTCTGGCTAGGGGCCTGGACACTCCAGTTGAAACCATAATAGCGGCTCTTCTGCCAGTCACAGTAACAGCAGGACATTGGTCTTTGGTAAAGTGGAGCCATGAGGCAGGATGCTGTACTGAAACAACCAGATTCAGGCCATTCTCTGCCGTTGCCATAAATAGCCCATTGCGAAAGAACGCCTGGGTTTCTTTAAATGGAAAATTGATTGTAAGTGAAGAAATGGTGCAGAAAAGCCCTGACCTTTCATTCTTAACCTTATTCTTTTTACAATGTTTTTAAAATATATACAGTATATACCTTAAATTGCATCCTTTTGTTTTTGCATAGACTTACAGAAATAACATTATTATCATATTGTACAGTATTTGTAAAATAAGGGTAAACCACTTTCTGTAGTACATAAGAAATGCTTTACCATTGCAGTACTTCACTTATCAATGGCCTTTTATATTAAAAAAGAAAACAGGACTATGGATTCTATGAAAAAATATGGCTTGCCTATAACTGTTGTGGAAATTTTGACATTTTAATGTAACTTTTTCATGTTTTTCTTTGGCTACATTAAAGTGAGAGGGGTGACTGGAGTTCACAGTGTGAGAAGCCGTGTATTGATTGTGGGGCTCCAGTGTGTTCAGGAGCTCAGAGGTCAAAAATGGGCTGCAGTGTGTTCAGGAGCTCAGAGGTCAAAAATGGGCTGTAGTGTGTTCAGGAGCTCAGATGTCAGTAATGGGCTGTAGTGTGTTCAGGAGCTCAGATGTCAGTAATGGGCTGCAGTGTGTTCAGGAGCTCAGAGGTCAGTAATGGGCTGTTGTGTGTTCAGGAGCTCAGAGGTCAGTAATGGGCTGTAGTGTGTTCAGGAGCTCAGGGGTCAGAGTTCCAGGCTGCAGTGTGTTCAGTAGTTCAAGGGCTTCTGTGTGTTCACTAGCTCAGTGTTTGAGAACTTTGGCATTGATTAGGGCCCATCAGTGCTGCAAGCATTTGAAAACTAGTGGACCAGTGCTGATCATGCATGCCCTCCTGTATAGCAGGTCAGTCATTGTAAAATTAAAATCTGCTCTCACTTTACCCACTCTGATAAAACAGAGCCTTTGCATAATATAATAGTGTAGTTTAAAGCCACGTAAAACACACAGAACACATTTCCAAAATGACAGATTGCGATATTGCTCCTTTTTGGAAACCCTTGCAGAGGCAGAACTAAAGAAAGGATGCTCTGGATTATGCAAGAAGCATGTGACTTGTTTGTCAGCTCAGTGTCACATGGGGGCTGTTTGATCACAGGGCCCATTTTGCTTTGTTGTGAGGGGATGAATGTGTGTGCTGGGGAGACTCAGCAGTGACAAATAGTGACCGTGCCATGAAAATGAGGCAGCTCAAAGCTAAATTGGAGGTTTATTTGTGGGGGCATTACTTAATAATAGGATCTTGTATTATGTTTTCAATAGAGTTCTTGTGTTTAAAAAAGCAAGGGAGTAGATCTTCGTAAAAAGTAAGAGGCAGTATTATTGAACATTCTTCTATTCTGCACGCCTACATAATAGTTGGTGTGAGAATTCATGTACCCTCTCAGTACCAGCCCGCAACATACAGTGATTAAGAGCTGGAAAGTCATGATGTGTTTAGTCCAGTTCTGTCTCTCTGAGGAATGGTGCTGTTCATCTAAGCAATTTAAAGGGGTAGCAAGGCAGGAATGCACATTACCCAGCTGTTTTTGCAGTCTTAACAGCTCGGTTTCTCAAGCCAAACAAGAAAGAACACTGGTTCTCCAGCTTGTTGTCTGTTACCATCAACACTAAAATTACCGAGGCTGAAGCTGGGTGAGCAAAATATATTGTAACCCCGACTGCTGAATTCCACTCCACCGAGGTGGTGACGTAGCTTATCTATTTATCAAAAGCTAAAGAAGAATGCTGTACAGTAATTGTCTTTTCCCAGCCATACCGTAGAACACTATGAAATCATAATGCCATGTCTCGAGTCTCTTTTTGAGTAATTTTCTGCTAGCAAAGACTGTTTGGCTGGTGCCATTAAGTTCTAGATTTTCGATCTCGGAAGCTTGCAGGGGTTATTGAGCTGATCAACTAAATGACAGTCAGGCTGTAACGAGCTCTGAGTGGGGTGGCTGCTAGGACAGAGGAAAACTCTGTTCGGAACACGCAGGTCTCCCCGAAGCGACTGTGCCAGGAGCCCCCTTTCGTACAGTCAGCTAGGTGATCTATGCAGTTTATTAACCCAGGATTGCTGTTCTTTGTTGTCATGGGACCTTTATTCAGTGGAAGGTAACTGTGACGAACCCTAACAGTGCTAGCAAATGTGATGGTGGCTGCAAGATGTTAATACAGATTGCAGTGGAGATTTGGAAAAAAATGTTAAATGTTTAGCGATTACTGTACATATTGTACTTAAGAAACATTCCCCAGAGTCTTGCAGCGGAAGTTGTTGAACTAGTAGTGTGTGCTACAGTTGCTTGGCAGGACATAGCATAATTTCACATGTTGCACTAAAAGTCCTAAATTTTGAGAGAGCAGGCTCTGTACTTGCTCTGAATGAGTACAGGCTGATCACACAGCACGGGAAATCTCTATGCCCCTCTTAGGAAGATGTAGTAAGATAACATCGTAGGCAAGAATGTTCTTAGAGGAAGAACTGGAAATACCCGACTACATTATCCAAAGACCAAATTCTCACCCAGTGCTGCAGGTAGCTGGCCCAGAGAAATTCAAATGCAAAACCCCGTGTCAGCCTGGTGCGTTGCTGTAACCAGGCAACAAGGGGCAACATGGTGAGACCGAGCAGGTGAAAGAGTGAAGGGGAGGGAGCCTGACTAGCAGGGCTCCAGTTCCACGAGATAGCGACCAGCTCACTCCAGGCGCTTGCAGTCACTGACAGGTGGTGGGTCCAGAGCCGCAGACCGCAGAAAAATCATAAAGGTCGATTGGATTTTCAGCAGAGGTTGCTGTGCTTTCACAAAAAGAAACTACTGGCAAGGATTCTGCCTGATTTGCAGATAATATTGCTTTGTAAAAGTTTGGTCTCTTTTTTTTCTGTTTTTGAAAGTGCAAAGCATACAATAAAAAAGGACTTCTAACTTTAATCAGGCAATAACATCTGAAAGGCGCGACTGTAATTGTGGCACCTCTGGGAGTTCTTTGTAAGTTTTTTTTTTTAATTTGGTTATACCAAGTTTTTTTTTCTTGCTATGCTGTCAGTTAATTAGACCTTTAGTCACCTGCTGAAGCCCCTTCACTACATCACGAGTCGTTCATGCCTGAACAGAGAGAAAGAAGCCGTTTCTCTATCCGTCTTCACACGTGCAATAATGTTTTGTATTGGAATAAGGTATTTGAATTGTTGTGGAAGATTGTTGTTGTTGTTTAATAAGATAATAGTTTTCTGATGTGGGGATGTTGCACTAGTGTTTTGTGCATGGTAAGAAGTACTTGCTGTTGGCTTGAGCCTAGAAAATGAAAAAGGCAACACTCTATGGCTGCTTTGCATCGCATTCACAGATCCCAGCAGTGCCCGTCCTGGTCTTTATATATTTTCACTTTTAAACCCGACAGCTTTATTCCTGTTTTGATGGATGGGTGTAGGTTTTTGCTGGGGGGGTTGTCCAAAATGAACGTTAGACCAGAGATTCTAGCCCCCTCTCGCATCATGATTTCTTTTCTCTGTTTTACGAAGAGCGGTTTTTGTGTATGTAAATGTATTTTATCTTTTTGCCTTGGATAATGACAACAATACGAATAATAACTATAATTTTTGTAACAGTTCTTCTCTGATGTGCCATAACCCATGTTTCTTGCACACTGATTTAATATTTTGTGAATTTGCTGTTCCAAAAATAAGTAGATAACATTAATAAAAATGACAACCAAACTGGTCTTTTTTTTTACTGAGCAATGTGTCCCACTGAGTTTAGAGCTCATTGAAACTCCACGTGAATTTCATGTGCATCATCCACATTCCCGGGATTTTTACTGAATCGATATGGATTCTAGTTTTTATGCCTTTTAGTAAAATGTTCCCCATTCAAAAGTAAATGTCTGTTAATATTGCACGTAATTGCAGATCTGGCCCTTCAAACCATCCACTTCTTCATTACAGTATGGGCACGAATATGGGGAGGAGGTTGAAGCGTGTTAAACTGGTAATGTGCTCATGGGGAGAGAGCGTCTGTGCAGTTCTGATTTGGATGGAAAATCCTGAAGCACGCTGTTGTGTTTGGGGATCGGAGAGCCGCAGGAATCCCAGGGAAAGTGGAATGCCTTTGACGTCAACCGTTCCGCAAGGAGGGCCTTCCGAATGGCTCCTGGGTGCCCCGGCCATGTGGCCAGTGGCCACGCAGGCTGCGGCGGTGACGTCTGGTTTCCATGGAGCCGAACAAACAAGCACGACTCCAGCAGAACGGGGCCTCGTCGGGGAAAGGGCAGGGAGCCAATGCCGCCGGAAGTCGGTCTCGGGACGGCGGAGCGTGAGTCACTCCGGTCGTGTACGTCTGCAATCCAGCACTCCAGTCAGCCCTGAGCTGGTCTCCCAGGATACTGACAGTCACCAGGCTCAGTTGCCTAGCAACTGCTCGACAACCAGAAGCCTGAGGTTGGCGGGGTCATTTTCAGGAGACTCCCCTAATTGCTCCTCCCCTGCACAGCACCCCGTAGAGATGGCTGACGTCACAGTGGAATGCCAACAGAGCTACAAAACACTGTCGTCAACAGCAGACACACGTTCAAGTTGCTAAGAAGCACAAACACACTCCACACGTCCCCTTGACACCCTCGCAGGTCAGTCCAGTGGGGGGGTGCAGCACGAGGCAGCTGAGCTGTGGATGAGGAACGCCTGACTGGTTAAGGAAGCTGCCTGGATGACGGCCTCCTTTGCTCACCCTCTGCATTTTGCTGTTTCAGGGGTGTGCTGAAAACTTGGAATCACAATTCTCCACCTTAGGTCTTGTGCACATTTATTTTCACCTGGAAGCAAAGTTGCTAATACGCTGCTACGTTCCTGGCTTCAGAGGTCTATATCTTTGTGCGCATTTTCACACTCCAAGGGCAAATTGTTGTCTTTTCAATGGTGCATTTTGTGAGTAACAGAATCCCAACATAAAAAAAAATCAGAGTGGAGAAAAAATCCATTCACACCACGTATTCGTTCATTAAAGGCTTCAGTTAAGTAAGCTTAGCTGGCATGAAGGGCGATATGGGCACAGTGGTTGGCAGTGCTACCTCGCAGCACTGGGGCCCTGGGTTCAACTCCTGGGCTTCCATCTGTGTGGAGTGTCTGTGTGGCTTTCCTCTAGGTACTGCAGTTTCCTCCAGCTGGCCCTGGTGTGAGTGTGTTTGTCTGCTCAGCGATGGACTGGCCTCCTATCCAGGTTGTACCCTGCCTCGTGCCCGTTGCTTGCTGGGATAGGTCCCGGCTCCCCTGCGACTCTGTATTGGAAGGAGTGGTTAGAAATGAATGAATATGCTAGAATGAAAGTGAGTAGGTCTATGAGCTTCCAAGATTAGTCAGAACTTCCCTGACTTATGAGATGACCAGAGGATTGTGAGTTCACGTTTCCACCGCAGACACTGCAGTTACATTGTGAAATAAAGATATGTTTCCCTTTTATGCACCCAGCTATACCCAGGTACCAGCACAGAGCACTTAACTTGCTAGGACAGACTTCCACCCAGTGGGTGTTGTGCTGTCACCTTAATAGTGCAGAAAGGGGGGGCACTGTGAGGCAAGACTTTAGTCTTGACAAAGGGTTTAAACTTGAAGTCAAATGATGTCTTCAGGAAACAAGGCTAATATAAAAACAGGAAAGCCCTGTGCGTCATGTAGACATGCCATGTTACTACACATTCTTGAGGCTATTAAGGTGCAGGGGTATATGTCATTGTTACACAGGCTGTTATTAAAAATAATGTTTAATTCATTTGGCAGATTATTTTATCCAGAGTGACTTACATTTGTACCCATTCATACCGCTGGGTACTCTTACTACAGTAGTCTAAGGCAAGAGCATTGCTTAAGAGTACAACAACAAGTTTCCCACCTGGGATTCACACACATTGCTCAGTGAATTTCGGAGCATTGCATAACACTAAATTCTGTCCCTCCTTTGCAGTCAATTTTTCGGAAGCGACATTGTTTTTTTCCTGGAAGGATTGGCAAGAAGGTGTTTCAGGAGAGCCAAGGAATCGTGTGGATCAGATGTTGTCAGGCTGCTGCTGAGGTGCTCTGCTACTGTCTGTTCGCAAAAAGACACAAAACAACACCGGCACACTGCAGCTGTCCTTATAAGGTAGTGCGCTATTGTTTCCCTGGAGCTCTCCCTTTCTCTTTGGAGTTCCAAGAAGAAAATTCCTTCCTGGTTATGTACAGCAAGGGAAGGGGAAAGCTCTATGAGACAGTTACTGGAAAATGGAGAGAGACGGAGTGGAAGACAGACTGGTGTCTGCCAGAGAGGAATTCATTTGGGGGAAGGAAAGAGGGGCAGCCAAGCACTCCAGGAATGTTAGACATCAAGATGCCGAGCTCCTCCTTCACTGGTCTTCCCAAAGTGAAAACAAACAAAATGTTGCCAAAAGAGGGGATATTGTTTCAAAGCACAGCTCCTTCAACCTAGACAAGTACAAACATTTTTTCCACAGTGCTGGCAGTACAGTAGCAGTAAAACAGACGTTGTCTGAAAATCTGTTAAATGCAGTCGTCTGTAAGTCACTCTGTGACCGTTTAGTTTATGGTCATGTGAACGTCAGTGCTGCATCAACACTGCCAGTGAGTCAAGAGTACCACAGTATAGGGAGAAGCAATTCAGCCCATCTAGCTGTTGTGTTAATCATAGTTAATGACTCCGAGTGCCTCATCCAACTGTTTCTCAAAAGAAGCCGGGGTATCATGTTCAGCAAGAACACAGCTGGGTTGTTTGTTCTAGACTCCTGCAACTCTTGGTGTAACACGTGCCTTTTTTTTTTACAGCAGATCGGGGCAAGCAGGTCCACTCTCTTAGGCCCTGGTTTGCACTCAGTCTCAGACTTTAATGACTAAATTGAATTGATTAGGTGGATATGAAATCAGAATCAGCTGTGTTTGTAATTGAAGGTGCCTAACTCAGTGGCTCCCAACCCTGGTCCTGGAGGAATGTTATTTTGGTTTTAGCTCCAGCTGAGTTCTTAATTACAGACTTATTGGTTTCAGCTTCTCTTTGGGACATATTTACATATTTGTCCTCTCCCCCCAAAAAAACCTGTACCAATTTCTGAGTTGTCATAACTACCCTCATTCAGGTGTGCTGCCTAACATGCAGGCAGGTGGACCTCTGCAGAAGGAAAAAACACTTGTTGCCACTCCCACTATGGGCGTGTCTGCTCAATCTGGCCCCTCCCCATGGGCGTGTCTGGTGCAATGTCACCTCCCACTGTGGGTGGTCTGATTATATGTCGCTGCCCCCCCCAGTGGGTGTGTCTAATGAAGCACCCTGCCCACCTGTGTCTGTTCATCATCAATTCATCAACTAGTAATAGCTGTTTAGTCAGAAATAACGGCAGGTAACTGAAAAAGAAGCTACGTAAAGCCCTGTGGGTTGATTTCTGTCAAACCCGACTGAAAAAGCAATTTAATTGGAAAGTTTAAACAAGCAAGCACATCAGCTAAGTCATGTCTTTCAGCACATAATCTAATGGTTTAGAGCTATTCCCGCATTCGGCTAATAAATAATACTGATAATACACCCGTAAGAATTAATTTCCCTTTTTAATACGTCAGGGGGGTGTTAAACCTGTTATTGAGACGGTTTTTCCTGGGAGATCGTCAGAATAACAATTACTGAGGCGACTCAGACTTAAAATTGAAGAACAGCTGCAAAACCTGTCATGGATCTATCTGCGCTGCATGAGGGGGGTGAGGAAACTGCTTTGTCTGGCCTTGGGCCAAATCTAGTGTTTCCTGTCTTTAATTAAGATAGTAATTGGTCATTTTCTCTTCATTGTGTAAATTGGTATAACTTGAGAAATAATATGCATAGAATCCAGTCAGGTATTTTTAATTCTTCCTAGTGAGCCCAGTCCAACTAACAGAATAATTGTTACTGGCTGAGTGACACGGTGGCGCAGTGCTTAGTATTGCAGCCTTGCGTCACTGTGGCCCTAGGTTCAGTTATGGACCTGGGGTGCTGTCTGTGTGGAGTCTGTATGTGCTCCCCATATTCACATGGGTTTCCTCCTGGTTCTGGATTCGGTTAACCCAGATAGCAGGTGCTGCTACATTAAGCAGATCTAGAAATCCTGCAGGCTCACTGACTCTCCGGTACCAGGACTGGGAGCCTCCTCCTCTTAGTTATCCCAGAAAAGTCCCTGGAATGATGAACTCCAGATGCCTCTGCTCATGCTACCGCAGCAGGAATGAGGCTGTATCTTCAATGCTACCTGTTGACAGAGATGCACTCTTATTGGTCAAGAGGTCATTGGTCTTCTAAGGAAAGTACTCCGAGAGAAATCCGGACACACCACTCCTGGAAGCAAAGTGAAGCCAAGTGGTCTGATGGCCCTGGTGTAAGTGTGCATGTCTGGGTTTATGCCTGCTCCCATCGGGACTCTGGAGAGCTCATTAGAATCACCACAGAAACCGGAAGAGCCTCAACAAGCCCTTCTCAATCAGTCTCGTTGCCGTGACTATGTGCTCTGGCTGGAGATCTGGTCCACCTGCACGTCGTTAATGACCACATCTACCTCATGAGGAGCGAGCTATTTAGGTTCAGGTCTCATGTCGCTCAGGAGCTCAATCATAGAGTTTTGTGCTCAGTCTTAGGGTGTCGTCTCGAGCCTTAGCCTTCCTAGCTCCTGCTCAACCTCCTGTGCTCTGACTGTGCTGCGCTTCAGCCTCACTCATTAATTCCCCTGCTACTTTGTTCCTGTGTTTACCTGGCTATGAACTTGCACTTGGACTGTGTTTCTGGAATTTCCCTCGGATTCTGTTTTGACTCCCTCAATTGCTTCACCTGCACTTAGGTTCTCCTCGCTGTCCCGGACACCAGGTTCGAGCAGTGTTGTTACAGCTCCCGTGTGAGGTAAGTCAACACACTTGTGGGTGCAGGGCCTTACTCATCACACCTATTCTCTCAGCTGCTTTCAACCTTCAATATTCAGGAGTCAACTGAGCACAAACACCAACATCCCATGACCAGCTTTGCAAAACCTGTTCTAGGGAATGCTTGGCGAAAGACCCCTTTTCTTATTTCAGACATCTCGCTCGAGCAACCGAGATACAAGATCTGTTTGTGCAGATGGAACAGCAAACCTTTAACTGTATCATTGAGAAATGCAGCGAGTCACAGGAAACTCCCACATGGGATTTTGAATTTACCCTTAAACTGAAAGAGTTTAACAGTGTAAATGAAGCTTTAAAGCTTTGCAAAATTCAGGGTTAAATTTCCAAATGCAGCAACTACTACTAATTGGTGTCATACCAAGTGATTAGTGATCGGCTGATTTGGTCTTGGAGAATCTGTGCACATTAAGGCAGTGCATTATTAACAGGAGCTAAGCAAGATTAAATAATGTGATGACTTTAAAAATCATGGTTGCAAAAATAAAAATTATACACTAGACATTTATTTTTTTGTATCTCATTGACTGTAATATTGCTTTTTCTAATATTTTTTATATGCTGTGTTAAACATTCAGTACCAAACATGTTTACAGTAACATGAGCAGTATTGCTTTTCCAGATAGGCTGACACTAAAAGGAAATCTAATTATGTACATTCCTTTGCAGATGAGTCTATGTTAAAAAGAGGTGGGTGTTAAATATACAGTATGTTTGTCTAATAGCTGTATGCAAACACAAGAGTCTTCAAACTTTGGACACCCTCATTAGAAATGGAATGATCCATTTTGTCGTAAAGAGCACTCAGTGCCAAATCTTTTTGGAAGGGTAATGCAGAAAATCCCTTTTACATGCAAGTCAGGGAGCTCTGAGACATTCATAGATTATTCTTAAGTTGTGAAATATGCAGAATGCTTAAGAAAACTGTCAGCCTGGTCCCAAGCTATTAACACGGCTTCATCCCAGTTCCAGACGACATGGTGTTATGTTCATGACTTACACTCCATGTACTGTACTGCCTGTAATCAAGGGATCAAGTGCTGTAAACACATTTCATAAGATGCTATTATTAGAATTCTATATTTGATCTTTTCTAGGAATGGACAGTGATTGGACAGTGTTCAATTTAAAGTCTTCTTGTTGCTCTGCAATATCGTAAAAACGTCTCTCAGTATCAAACGCGTTCTGTGTTTTTCCTTTTCCTGTGATTCTTACAAGCATGTTTTTCTCTCGACAACTCAGCTGTGTTTTGGTTTTTCTGTTTTATGTAGCTGGCAGGGGGCGGGGTTGTTTTTCACTGACAGATTTAATCTACCTCTGCTGCAGAAATGTCCAGTCAAAGAAACTCTTCTGTTTTTGGCTTCCTACGTTTTTCTCCAGCCCTCGAGCTGGAAGCTGCTTGCTAACAATCTGTTTTCTTCGCTTCATGCGGCTGTTTAAGCTTCCTCCTAATTTAGGGAGCTGTTTTGTTTTCCTGCTGCGGAATGTGCGTGACTCCTGGACCCATGAAGTTGTGAATAATAAGGAGGGATGAATGTGACTTTTTGTCAATAAATCCCACAAAGAGGCAACAGAAGCAGAGGAAGTGGAAATCAAGAGGTTTGCAAACAGCAAAGTAACAAAAAACAAAACAGGCTTGTTTTCTTGTTATACAGGCAGTGGAGTGTGGCTCCTTCAGCTGCCTGCTCACATTTGTTTTTGTCTCTCAGTCATGTGGCTGTAGTAATTAAACCTTCCCCTAATGACACTGCTTAGCGCCCTCCCAGCTCCTCTCGGTTGTTATCCAGGCCCTGCTGCAGGCACGGGCACGCTGATTTTTGTTTTTCTGTTACGTACAGGGGGACAAAATAATGTCAGATGACCCTGGATTAAAGATGGCAATTTTCCAGCCTCTCTTGCACATGCTTTTTTTCTACAGTCCTAAGGTTAAGCTCATGATGTGGAGCAGGAATGCACTCACACTATCATGAAATCATGATCATGGAAGTTGCCTTCCTGCAAGATGATCACCCGTTGCAGATGGATCCCTAACGCAGGCTGTGTACAAACCCTCATGTTTGGAAAAACATACTTTTCTGGGGCAGAGACGATCATCAGAAATGGCACTTTGTGGTGCCGTGTAGCGGCATTTCACATGGGAACTGAGCTGCGTTCAGCAGACAGGGCCGGAAGGTCCCATCACTCGACTTGTTGCTGTTTTGAACGCTCAGCAGATTGACTGATTAAGGGGTTTAAAGGTGGGGTTGAGCTAATTTGGAATAAGCCCTCCATCTCTCTTCAAGAGTTTCCTTGTGAAAGTTGACCAGAAGGTTTTGAAAGAGGCCACACCTCAGGTCTGAGTTTGACCCCCCAGATCATATTTTAATATTAATATGTACCTCCTCCACAACTACTAGCTGGTGTTAGTTCCGTTTATAAGCATTTTGTGGGCAATCTGACAATCACCTCACCACCTGTTTGTTCTAACTCTTCTCCAAGAAATTTGCAGTTCTCTACTCCCATACTTGGCAAATTTTGCACAGTGGCTTCTGTTTAAATCTACACTGCACTTTTCTATCTAAAGAAAGAACATGCATTTACCATTTCACTATTGAGATAAACATATTGATTTTAAGAGACCTATAAAGTAATGCAGGTTTCATGTTACTATCATGTAACATGTTCATTGCTGCACAGAGACAGGGGAATGACTGTATTTCTCTGCAAACATTAACAGTGAATTTCTTGGCATCAGTATATATTTATAGACTTTGCAGTCATATTCAGAAGAAAATGGCAGTAATTTCACAGAAAGCTAGATATCTCTCAGAGGCAAGCAATCCTTTTGGTTGAGCTGACTAGACCTTCAATCATACTCAGTTCCATTCATTCATTGCAGCATAATCATGAGTAACTGAAATGCCCATTCTCAATACTGCAGTAGTACAATTCTGCAAATGCAGCTGAGTGCTGTGTTTGTGTGTGTGTTGGCAGAGTGAATCTGACTTCACCACACAGGCAGTGGCTTCAACAACAATGACAGCAGGCCTGGAGTAAACAGGCAAGGCATGTGTACCTGCAAAAATATTTTGCACAGACGTGAGCAGAGAAATCGAAGCTACAAAACAGAACACCTCTCTCGAAAGCACTCCGCAGGGTACTGCCAGGAGACCTTTGCCTGCTTTGAATATGTATGTAGGACTTTCTGATCAAAATGTGCTGCAGATCAAGAGAAACAAGGCATTGCGCAAGAGGGAACAGATTTAGGAACAACAGAAGAGCAAAAGGGACCTCCCAGCACTTAGTTGTTTTAGCCTGTCCCTGCTCTGAGGCTGGCTGCTAGTTAACCTCGGGGGTTTTCAAGGAGTGCAGGGTAATTCAGGGTGAGATAACTGAATGTTCTGTGATATTCTGGACTTTTGTATTTACGAGCAGGAAAAGGGACTTGGGGGGGGGGGGGAGAACAGCACGAGTAGCGGCAGAGAGATCGAGAGACTGAGAGGCCGGGCTGGGGCTGTGCACTGACAGGCCACTCCTCTCGGCTCCAGCTGTCCGGCCGAGACGGTCCCACCCTGTTCTCCAGCACGCAAGCCAAACCTCAGCTGCTGCTGTCCTGTTTCATGCACAGGCAGACAAAGACTGTGTTTCCTTGCATTATGTTTGATCTCTTTGTCACTGCGTGGGGTTACTGATTATTTAACATTATTATTATTTACAGAGGCTGTCTGCTGCTACATGTATCCCTTTCTTTTTTTGCATTTTTATTAGCTATTTGAATATTATTCATGTCAAGACTAATCATGTAGATCCCAGGCCATCACAAGTCTTTGCTAATCCTTAATTATTGAAGTGATCTGCAGCTCCCTGGTTAATTAAGGAATTAAAGGTCGGTTCAGTGCTTAGAATCCAGTAGTCACTGTTGATGACTCCTGGTTTGTATACTTTTGCCTTGTGTTTCCCAAATCTTCCACACTGTATTAACACAAAACCTTCCTTGTTATGAGTTATTTTGTTTTTTGCTTTAAAAAGGATTAGATGCCTTTAAGTCCCAATATCTTCAGAGTCTAAAGAGGCAGGTTATGGGTGTGATTGGATGAGCCATCCAGTGTTTCTGATGCCTTGTGTTTTCTTTTACTTTACCAACAATCACTTTGTGCTGGCAGGAGCCAAAGAGAAAGACAGAAAAAGGCATGTGGTTTCAACATTTTTGTCACCGTAGCCTGGATGCCTGGGTCAGGGTAACCTGCTCACTTTGCTGCTGTTTGCTAGGCTAGCATGCCCCTCTCCTTGCGGACGAAAGAGGCGTTGAATGTCTCCTCTGAAAGAGGACAGGGCAACACACAACGTCTGGCTGAAGGGGCTGACGTCTCTAGCTTTTGGCAGCATGAATTTGCATCGGAAAAACGGGCCGAATTCTATTGAATTGGAGCAGCCACCTGTTGAATGCAAATGAACACTCAAGCAAAATGAGGGCGACAGCTTCAGAAAGCTAATTCCTTATTACGACCATGTTTGAGCCAGAAATCTGAAAAGGGCACCAAAAATATCTTTATTTCTTTTAAAAAAACGTTTGAGTTTTAAGCACTTCTGGTAGAAATCTGAGATCAATGTTTGCATAAAACCCTCTTATTATTCTGCAGAGAATTGGAACAGAACCTGTGTTAATTGTCCATTCCCTAAAGATTGCCATGAATGAAGTATAATTGCATGCAAACACTTTGCCATAATTAGTAATTGTGCTCTCCTTCCTTTAGGTGCAGATTATTTAGAAATTAATATTTTTAGTCAGTAATAGAGTATATGGGCTGGGTCTCTGGTTTTATTTGTTTTTTATCTTCCCTGTAAAGTTTGGTGCTGTGCATGCTCGTCTTAGATGGTTGTGTACAGTGCTTTTGGCCACTGGCCACTGGTCAGGGCTGTCCACTTCTGACCAGAGCTGTCCACTCTCAGTCTCACTGTCCACCTGTCCTTTCTGTCCTGGCCAGGGCTGTCCACTCTGTCTCACTGTCCTCTCTCTTGTCAGTCCCTCTCTCTCTTGAGCCTCTGCTCCAAACTGTTTGATTTGCAGTCTCACCTTTCCATCCCAAATTTTCAATTTCAGTTCTAATGACATTTTTCTGCTTGTCTAAAATGCAGACTCCTGGATCTCACATAAACAGCTTGCAGTCCATTATACTTCTAGATGATGTAGTGGAGAAGACATATGAATCATTAAACATGTAAAATATTGAGATATGAATATTTACTCCTCATTACACTCCTTCTGGAGCAGGGGTCCGTGGTGCAGGGGGGAGACTGGGTGGGCTGCTGCAGCACAACTGACTGTCCCCTCTGCCCCAGATCAGAGCCTGGGTGTCCAGAGAGGCAATAGGTCACCAGGGGAGGAGAGCCAGATAGAACTGGGTGAGATTCTTTTTTTGTCCCAAAAAACAAAACAAACAAATTGATCACAAAAAAAGCATGAGCTGTGTAGCCAAAACTTTAATCTCTCCAGGGGCCTTCAACCCTGGGCCCGGAGAGGCCTGGTCCAGCAGGTTTGATAGGTGGCCTTTAAATAATTAACCTTTAAAGGACTGGGAGACCTTATCTATGATTAAATAAATGGGTGGAGTTGTATTAAGTCATTCAGAGATCTTTCAGCCTTCAAGGACCAACAAATTACCTGCTTAATTGATCGCCTAATTTCAATTGATCCTACATTTTAAAAAGAGGTGATTTGGGATGATGGTTTGTGGCTCTCCAGGACCAGGGTTGGTGTAGATCTCGGTATATTTTTCATATCTTTATTTAAATCAAAGACTCCTTTGCAAAACTAAAGACTTTGTTTAAATGTTTTAATGTCGGTTTTCTGCTGTGCAGTTGTTTGCAGTTCCATTGATCTGAGCTCACATTCTCTTTGGCTTATGTAGTTTCAAGGCCAGTCTCCCCTTCCTCATCTCTCCGTAGAGCAAGGATGAGAAAAATAAGTTGATCTTGTTACGAGAGCCCATCCTGTTCTGCACTAAGCTGTGGAAATCTGCTGAGACGAACTGGGAATGATCTGATTGTGTTCGTAGCAGGACGTGATAGCATCCTGACGTGCAGTGCGCTTGTTTGCTACAGGTTGCTGTGACTCATCAGCCCTGAAGGCAACGCTTGCTCTTAGATGAATAGAAAATATCTTTACATCCCAAAGAATTAAGCTGATTTAACTTCTGTCATCTCCGTTGGTTTGTTCTTCTCCTGGACATGTGTTTCTGCCTTTTCGATTCAAGCTCCCGATTGTTTAATTGGTGTAATTAATGAATTCATTGGACAAGCGTCACTCCTCTCTTCAGGCCAGTGGGCAAAAGCAATGACCTCAGCAGCCGTGATGACAGAGGCCCCCGAGCGTTTTGCTTGCTTTGATTCCTCTGAAAGACGAGTCATCCTGTTAAGGATTTAATCGCTCTTTAATGTCCTCTGGAGGACTCTGCAGGAGAATGGCAGGGCCCTAGGCCAGAGAAAAACCATTTAGTAAGCCTAAGTGAAAAGTCTTAAATGCATTGTAATGTAATTGGCTGTTTTCCTTGTTTAATAAGGTGGAGCGCTCTCTCTTACTGGAAGTGTAAACACTTGGATCCTCTTTGCCTTGTCTGGCTGTTAACTTTCACCACAGTAGTCCCCATTGCTGCAGGAGCACCAGTACAGTTCATTTTAAAAACAGTTTAAAACTGAGACCAGGGGACACTGCTTTATAGAAAGGGTTGTGGGAGTGTGGAACAAGCTACCCAGCCACATTGTTGAAGCTTGTTTAGTGGTTAAACAAGCTGAATGGGCTACTTGGCCTCCCCTCATTTGTAAGCTTGCTTGTATTTCAGATTGTTACGCTGTGCAGAGGAGGGCAGGGACAAACTCGCACCCGTGCCTGTGGGATCATTACAAAGGCTGATGAGCTGATAACTGAATGCTGTGTGTCGGTGATTCTAGCACCCCGCCCCCCCCATGCTCATGTCCCGGGGAGTCCTACTCCAGCAGGATCTGGAGGTAACCATTCACTCATCCATTTCTGAACACTTGGAATTATTTTGTCGTGTTCCAATCAAGTGGCTTTGCAGGAACTCTGATCTGGAATACAGAGCACAGGCTGAACTGTCTCATGCACAGCATGCTGGCCTGGGAGGCTGCCTGTCAGGTGCCTCCTACCAGAGTAACATGACAGCCACTGGCCCAGCCCCTGGTGTCATCTGACTGTCACCCTCGGTGAGGTCACACTCTAACTGCAAGGCATGAGGCAACTCGCTGAGAATTTTCCCCTGGTACCTTCACTTGCAGAGTCACTGAGATCAGTTCCCTTTGTCAGCCCGTTTGTAGCTGGTGATTTCACATGAAACTCATCCTCCACTGAGTAATTCTGCAAGGGACTTTACCTGCTGGCAGCTGAGATACTGTAATTCACAGCACTGTTGGTTTAAAACTTGCACTTGATTAGCAAACCATTTGACTGTACCAAGAAAATTGTTACACTAAAAGCAAAAACATTGAATATCAAAGCAGGTCTTTACTGAATTGCAGACCATGCTTTTTACATGACATAGTTAGCATTTGCAGACAAAAACACCAGTATTTTTGCTTTTCCTTACTGGTACTTGTTAACTGAATGATGAAGAATAAAGGTTTCTACAACATTTGCAACTAAAAACAGAATTTAACTGAAGAAATTAATATATAAAAGGTCGACAGCTGATACCAATGGAGATTGAAAAGATACTTACAAAATTACTGTAAGATAAATGCAAATGTGTGACTTAATTTAGTTGGGTTTTTTCAGAAGAAGCAGCAGACTTCTGTTTTTTTATATTTTGATTTCTGTCGGAGTTTAAAATGGTGGGTGCCGACTCAATATATGACAATAATTTGTAACAATTATTTGAATGAGTTGTGTAAGATGTAGTAAACTGTGTGCATTTATCAGCTGCACTTTTAAATGTTTACAGAGCACTGATTCGTTTTAGCAAGTAACCGTAAATATTCCAGTTGGTTTAACTCATTTCAAAACGCGTCTGACACTCTTTAGATAAGAGTCAACTGTACTGCCTGATGATTGCCAATAACTTCTCTGCAGCTGTGTACTGTATCTATATGACTGTCCATAAAGTGTAAAGGAACAATTTAAACAACCAAGTAGATTAGTGAATACATTTTAAAATAAGGGTGCCAGTACTTTTGGCTGTTTATATGTGTTACCTAAAGCAAACTAAGAGTGTTCTGTATGAATAAAAACATTAATTGCACTGGTACACTGACTGGCAAAGATGACAGGTGTTGCAACAAATTGCATCAGGTTTTGTAATGAAACTACTCATTACTGGCAATATTCCGATCTGTGTGCTTAGATAATGCACATTGTTCTTAATGTCTTTCTCTGAGTAAATTTCTTGAGGTGAAAGAGATCTGGGTAAAAGAACTGTAGAATAAATAACAATACTATGTCTATCTGGGTCTAGTGCAACATTTTAACCAATCTGTGTTCTTAGTTCAGGGGCAAGGAGAGTTCATGCTGAAGTGCAGCCACAGGAGTGAAAAGCTGTTTTGATTTTGTGCACAGGAAACTGCCGCAGGTCTCACAAGCTAGGCTCCTTCAGTGTTCAGCAACTGAAGCAAAACAAAACATCTTATCAAGCCACCCAAGCTTCTCTTCCAACTACATGAACAGAATCTCCTGGGCAGAACCTGCTCACACTTTAAATTGTTTTGCAAACAAGCCAGTCTTTAATCTTCATAGAACATCCAGTTTTGTGATCATGTGTACAGGCAAAAGACTCCTATCAGCCCATTCTGATAAATGTTTTATCAGTTAACTGAGGACACCTGTGTGCATCCAGTCCTGTCTTGACACAGCAGGTTTCTGGCTGGTTGGTCCAGTAAGAGGAACAGTCTGTTTCTGCACCCAGCTGATGCAGCAGAAAAAGAAGCTGTTCCCACAGGTGTGAATTCTGTCTGTGTCCACCTGGAGCAGATAAGGGCCACCTAGCCAACAGTAAATGAAGGACCATGTTTCTGACACAGGACAAATATACTGTTCTATATGCAAAATGTGATGACTTTTGATTCTATATCTAAAATATTTTGCTGGCATGAAACCCTGACACACAGCGTTGGAAGAAAGCCACAGCCTTTTCTTCAGGATAGAGCTGCTGTTTTAGTGAGAGAAACGCATCGGAGTACCTCTGCTTTTTCCAGGGCTTTTGTTAAAGTGATCTGATTATACCGAGCACGAGTTTCGATTGCACAGCTCACAACTCCAGGCCATGTCCTTCATCACGGCAGGATCTCAGCAGGGTTTGCATGAATTGACTATTGACTTATGTGGGCAGCAGTCAAACTACACCAGTACAGAAGCCATCCTTCACCTTCATGAGCGTTGTCATTCCAGCACATTAGGCTTCAGAAACTGAGATCATGTTACGGAGGGTGTTGGGGCGTCTCCCCGGGAAAAGCTGTTAAAAATTAACGTTATGTACTGTATGCTGGGATGAGTACACTGTGCAATTGTCTTTTAAGCACTGCGTTTCACTGTAGCCTGATCAGCACGTGTGTGCCAGCTTGTATATTTAAATTTCAAAAACGTAAAACAACTGGGTTTCGTACACCTTTCATCGTTTACAGAGAAAACAAGACACAGCTTCATTACCCAGAAAGTGAAGGTTATTTTACTAAGAAAACCTACCAGGGCAACTACTGCTGAGCACTATGCAGAGATTATCAAGAAATTATCAATAAGAATATCTTAATTATGATTGTTATATTAATTATTATCATAATATGTTAATCATGATGACATAATGAGGAATTAACCATTTTCTAATTGCATTATGCATTTCAGGGGAGCTGGAGCCTATCCCAGCAAGCAACAGGTGCAAGGCAGGGTACCCCCTGGACAGGACAACAGTCCATCGCAGGGCACACGCTCACACCAGGGACAGTTTTCCCAGAAGACAGTTAGCCTGCCAGCATGTCTTTGGACTGTGGGAGAAAACCAGAGCACCTGGAGGGAACCCAGGTAAACATGACGAGAACATGCAAACTCCACACAGACAGTGTCCTTAGCTCTGGAATCGAGCCCAGGGTCCCAGCACTGCAGAGCAGCAATGCTGACTGCTGCCTCGCCGTGCCGCCCCAGGGAAGAGCTCCGAAAGATCCCACCAGCCGTAAGGGATCATGGGAAAATGCCCACAGCCCCTAAGCGCTCCAGTCCTCGCTTCACCTCGGCAACAGGTGTGGAGGTGTGCTCGCTCTGGCTCTCGCCAGGGGAGCCGTGTCGCACTTTTCGTACAGGTATTGAGCAACGGGCAACAGTACTCAGAATATCGAGAGCGTTTAGTCACCCGTGTTCTAATCATGTGTATATGTAAACACCAGTCCTAAACACGCTCAAGGGAACTATGTCGATCTAATGTTTATGCTTTAATGGTGTGCACGTTTATCCAAAAAGTTTTTTTTTCCCCCCTTTTAAAGAATATTAACGTAATTTGCACGGATTCACTTTTGATGGTCTTCATGAGATTGACAAAATAAATTAAGTTTCCGTGCGCAAAGGCAGATAACAAGCGTGCAGTGTGTTTACTGCCCACTCTACACATACAGCCAGCCGGGTTTTGCGCCTCGCATGATATCAGATGAAGTTTAAAAACCCTGATACTAGTCTTGATTTTTCACATTCAATTGGTGTCCGTACGCTTTACGTGTGACGGTGTATCCACAGACTGCTGTATGATGCATGTGCATCAGTCTTCTCATACTACGCATGACCGACGAATTAGTTTTGCCAAAACAAGAACTTATTAAAAATGTCCCAGGAAGGGAGCCAAGGCCGTGTTTAGGAAAAGGGAATGAAAAAAATGGATGTGGGTTGGGCTGAGTGGGTGCGCTGTGTCTGATCTTTTAGCACTGCGTTTCACTGGAGATTAATCACCAACGATGAGATGAGGGGGGAAAAAAACGTGTCAGTTTGTTTGCATGTTTAAGGTTCAAAAACGGTAAAAGGGTTGGGTTTTGTTCACCTTTCATCATTTTCTTAGAAACTAAAAGAGCAGCTTTCATTACGTAGAAAGCGGTGCAGCCTCCGACTGCCCGGGCTCCGACAGTATCATCTCTCCAGGTGGGAACTCAGTGCCAGTCTAACCTGCCCGCCCCGCTCCTGCTTCATGCCTATATCCTTAACAAAGTTTTTAATAAGCACAGTGCTTTCCCAACGAAACTCCCGCGGGCTCGATTCTTCTGTTCGAGGAAATGTAACGGAGACGAGCTGCTCCCGAAGGACAGCTACACCCTTCTCGGCTGGGCTAGGCTGAACCCCAGAACCAGCACGATTCGCCTTTTCTGCATGAGATGCAAGGGAGTAAAATAGGAGGAAATCACCGCTTTTTAACACTGCATTGCAGCTCGGTGCTGTTCGTTGAATTTGTAGTGGTTTTACTATAGTGTGTAGGCTTCGGATATTTCCCATCAACCACCTCCACGCCAGTGCGTATCTGCGTGTATCCTTGTGTCCGTGGGCGACACGAATCGATTGTTGCCATCCAATACCCGACAGAGAATGCATGATCTGTTTCATACTCGGGGCATATAACTACGTCAAAATGCACATTTTGCATGATTCCCTCACGCCGCCAAAGATTTACCTAAAATGTTTGGGGTTTTTTTTGCCTGAGGCACGCCAGTGATTTAAAGAAGCGAATGGCCGTGAGAGCTGATTGATAAGCCGTTAACCAGAACATGATTCAATCTGCCTGTACTTCCCTTCACGAGTTTCTCTCGCCTCACGATTCCACCGCCCTTTTATGTTGTAATCGTACTGTGGTACTGGCTGAGGAACGCAGCTCTCGGTGCTTTTTTTGAGCGGATGCGTTGACACCGGTCTCATTCTCGGGAAGGTTTCGGGCAGACCCGCGAGCCTGTCTCCGGAGTCGTGATGTCCGAGGAGTCGTGACTTGGACTCCCTTCCCCTGAAGCTGAAACCGACCTGCTCGCCCCAGTGTCGTACAACCCCCTCCCCGCCCCCCGTGGAATCCCCGACAAACTACGATTGCAAGACTTGCACACAGCCAAAACGAAACTTAGGGAAATTCGCAAGAAAACAGACAGCGGAGGACGCGTCGCTGCGATCTCATCCGCACTTCCAGTTTATCGCGCCAGAGCTAATCGAGCTCAGACAGGGAGGAGAACATCGTGTAACATACCATTAAATAACTAGAGCAAAATAACGCAAAGAAGAAAACAACGCATGCGTTTATTTGCCCAGCGGCTCTGCAGGATAAATAAACGGCCAGTCTTTGGCCGGTGTCCACGGAGAAGCACGCAGCCAGTTCCTCGAAGCTGCGCGGGTGGGAAGGAGGAATGACAAGCGGGTCAGAAACTGCAGAAACCGAAACTCGAATCTACACGTGATCTGGAAACTACGAAGTAGAAGTCAGATTTTATTTTAACTGGGATGCGGGTGTGGGGAAAAAGTGATTTAGAGCGATCAAACATATTGTGTTTCATTGAGAACCCTGGAGTAATTTCATCACTTTCTGAACAGTTCTTCCCCCCTTAAGACAGGGTAGTAATAATGCACACCTTCTTAAATACGACACAACATGAGCATCTAGAATCATGTTGCAAGTGTATATTAAATTTGCATAAAATATTAGAAAGATCAAAACACGGACATCTGGTCATCATCTCGTTAACAGCTAGTCCTAGGGCGCACTGGGTCAGAGACTGAAATTACGTCTTTGTGCATGTCATAGCTTTTATCTCATTCAATGGTTAGGTGTGAGGGCGGCTGCAAAATCTCAGATCCGGCCCTGGGTGGAAAGGAAGACGTGCAGTGAGGGTCACGATGTCTACGCGCCGCGCCCCGGGTCTGCACGCCTGCTGCAGCCGGACGCTTGCGCGTGGCAGGCCGGGGGTCCCGGGGCGCGGCGCTTTCACGGCTGTCCTTGAGCGTCACGCCGAGCAGGGCCGCGCAGATTCCAGCCCGCTTGTTTTGTATTGTCGCCGTGAAACAGGCTTTTTGAAGTTGATGTGACGCTGCTTGATGTCACCGTCCAGCCCGTCGTCTCCTGACAACATTAGTATCAACAACATGTTGACTGGAGGTGGCCAACTTGCGCACTAAGTCAAGGACACACACTATCCTCGCCCTCCCTCGTTTGCCTCTGACCTTAGAGCTCCCTCGTCTCTGCTGAACACACAGCACTGTTTACGTTTTGTTTTGCATGCCCAGAACACTTTATCTGTGCTGCTTATTAAAACTCGTTTTCATTGACGCCGCGGGCGCAAAAACTCGTCGGTGAGGTTAGCTCGCATGAAGGCTGTATCTGAAAAACAGACGGCGTGGGTTAAGATTAATCTGGCCGTAATTGCCCTGGGAGCTGTAAGAAGACGACTGAACTTCATTCAAAAGACGTTTTCAGTAGTACAGCTCTGCCGAGTCGAGTTTTTCCAAAACGTTTTTTTCCCAATACCGAACAAACCAATGCGAAATACAAAATCGATCCGAGGAATTATTCCATTATTTAAATATAATAATTATTTTAAATGTGTGCATGACATATGATAGAACGGTGCTTGGCTAAAGAACAGTTTACAGTACAAAGTACCTCTGCCCTGTCTGGCATTAAGTTGGTGAGATACAGTATACTTCTCTGCTTTAAGTTATTACAACAGTGGTGGTGGTGCAGTGCTTAGCATTGCTGCCTAAAAGAGCTGGAGGCCTGGCTTCAATTCTGGACTGGGGGTGCATGCATATGTATATCTGTGTGGAGCTTGCATGTTCTCACTGTTTGTGTGGGTTTCCTCCGGGTGCTTCAGTTTCCCTTACTCAAATACTCAAAGCTTCCGCGAAAACTGGCCCTGGTGTGTGTGTGTGTGTGTGTGTCTGACTGCCTTGCAATGGGCTGGTGTCCTGTCCAGGGTGTACCCTGCCTTGTGCCCATTGCTTGCTGGGATGGGCTCCAGCTCCGCTGTGACCCTGACCCAGATAAAGAAATTCCTCTAAAACCATTTCATTTTTCAGTTAATTCCTTCTGCAGGTCCACAGGTGTTCAGTCTCATTGATGTCGGACTTTGGGTCATCCAGGGAAGAATGTGAAAGACTTTATTCATCTTCCAAATAAGTGAAACTGCCACAACCGCTGGCCGTCCAGGGGTTAGAATATGTGGACATTCACCTCAGAAACAGTCCGTTACAATTCCAGTCTGAAATTTCAGCACTGCTTGCATTTTTAAGTGATCACAGCAAAGACATCTTTCCATTTTACGGTAGTGGTTTGTCTTTAATCTGGTACATAATTAATGTTTGTTCTTTGGAGCATTTCCAAGGAATGTTTCAATGTGAACCCTAAACCCTTTGATATTCTCTGGCATGAGACCAGCTTTACTGCAGGTACAGGACATCCCAGAAGAGATTGTTGGCAGTCATTTCCTCTGTACTATAAATACACACTCTGGCTGATTGTCAAAAGGTGGCCTTGAACTTTGATAGGGCTGCTGTATAGTATTCCCAGCACTGGAAGGACTTGGTTCAAATGGGCTTCTTTGCAGAGTTATTGGTCCAATCAGTCAATAAGCAAACAGAATCTGGAGGTATGAATTCCTGAGAAGAAACAATCTTACAAAGGTCACATGTAACAATCACAATCTTACAAAGGTTATGCCAGTAGAGCTGTCGTTAAATGCAGTCAAATCTACAAACTTGCAAGGCAGCTCTTTTAGGTTGATGCTCCTGAAAATATGCTGTTTTAGAAAGTTGTTACAATATCAATCCAGAGCATTAACCTACTGTAGCAATTCTTGCCTCTCCTGGTCTTAGAAGGACGCAGTGCAGCAGGTGTTACTCGTCATCCTTAAATCACCCATTTGTAAAGAAATACGGGATTCCTGATCACAACAGTCACTTGGTTCAGGCGAGCCAGGAATCGCCAGCTGTTTTCCTGCAGACCTGCAGGGGTTGGGAAGGGAATGGAGGGGTCAGCATTGCTGCCTCACAGAGCTGGGCCCTGGGTTCAGTTCTGGACCGGGGCTGCTGTCTGTGTGGAGTTTGCATGTTCTCCCTGTCTTTGCATGGGTTTCTCCTGGGTTCTCCATGTTCCTCCCATAGTCCAAAGACATGCTGTACTGGTCGGCTCTTTGGCTTCTGGGGAAATTGGGCCTGGTGTGAGTATGTGCGTGTCCGTGTTTGTGTCAGTGTGGGTTCTGTAATGGGAATTAAGGATTTCTTTCCCGCAAAGTGAGTTATGTCTCTTTTTTTCCCAATGTAGTGTCAAACTCAAGTGAGAAAAAGGAGGAAGAAAACGTTCAGAAGGCTTATGGAGATCTTTTCTCACAGGAGGCTAGATGCTCCAGTGATTAAGAAAAAGTGGCTTTATTGGGAGGTAACCCACTCCATTACAATATGCACATTCATCGACATCCTGTGCAGCACCCTGCAAGTGAGATGTAAAGCTGAGCTCCTCTTTTAAGCTGCTCTGCAAAAAGAGCTGGTGCTGCACAGTTCGCCTGCCTTTTCCAGTCCCCATCTACCCTTCTGGCAACTAGTAGCTTATTGTTCCTGAAACTGAAAACAGGTTTAGTTACTGACATGCCTCACAAAATAAGTAGAATTGAAGGGGCTGCTATTTCACTGTAGTGACAAGCTCTCAGGAAAGTGCCCTGGTAGTGTGTATTTCTATTCTTGGGATAAAATAATACATAAGGGACAGCGAGGTCCACTTGTGATTTTGGCAATAACCGCTGCAGAGGTGGCCTTGACGTCCTTGCCTTGAGTAGTTATTTTGAGGTAAAGCAGCTATGAGAAGTGTGACATAACCGAAGTGATGCTCAATGCAGCATTGTTAAGGGGAAAGTTGGTTTTTTTCCATGCAAGTTCACACAGTCTCCTCGATGTCTAATATCAGACTTGAATATGGGATCTGTCACCACTACAGAGGTGTGAACAATCCTCCTCTTTCTCAATGACACCGGCCAGCCTGAGAAAAGTGTGGGCCCTTTTCCTCCCGCAGGACGAGGGACAATGAGAGGCTCGTTTTGGGGAGAAAGAAGCCGGAGCTCTTCCTCCCTTGTCCCATTCTTCCCTGCTTGGCTCCAGCCCCTGTATTGTCCCGCTGTTGAATTCTGAGCTCCTCTCTCCCTCCGAATTCCCAGTCCTGCCTCGCTTTGTTCCTGCCGCTGCAGCACAATGCCCCTTTGTCATGGGAGCCGACCGTCACTTCCGGGCAGAAACGGACCCTTCTGCCCGCCCTCTGCCTCCTCGGCGGTTTCGGAGAGGGCCGGGCAAGGTCGGCCGCCAAGGCAGGCCGGCCACTAGTGACCGCTGGGCAAATTTCCTTCATTCTGCTTTCAAGATGTATTGTATTGTAGAGTATTCAGCGTGGAGTTAGCGTAGCAGTTTCTCTCATCAGTCTTTAGCTTAGGAATTTTGTCAAGAATTCATGGCTTGAAAAAGTCATGCATCTGTACAACATTTTGTCTCCAAAACACTTTGTCTCCTTTGGGTTTTCAGAAACAGAAACGTCTGGGCCATGCACAAGTGCTGCATTCAGTGCAGTAGTGCCTTTGGGTGGGGAACGGAAGCCAGGATATTATCGAGTCGAGATTTAATGGTGTTAATAGGATTAGTATTGAAATGTCTCTTTTAACCTACTGCTTCAGGAATTGAAGTGGAATGTCGGACTTGCGGTTCTTTCTGCCAGAGATCTCAGTCTCGCAGCACGCCGGACTGTGCAGAGCGAGCAGTGTTCTTAGAAAGCTCCCAGCCCTGCCTCCCCTGTCCCCTGTCCCCTCCCCTTGCTGCTAGCCAACCCTGCCTGGAGGTCCTTCTGCCTCGGTTTCTAGGAATTGAGGCCCCTGTTCCCTCGTTTTCCCGCTCGCTCTGGGCGGCTCCCAGTGCCTCATGCGCAAGTTGTTTGCAGGTGCAGGCTCATCAGGGCCTCCTCTCTGGTTAATCAGAAACGAGGTGTGCTTGGCACAGCATGTCCCCACAAGCAGGCCTAGGGCTGGTCTCCCCTAGGTTTTGCGTTGTCTAAGGGTCCTAATCTCCCCGTATCTGAAGTTTACAATGGCAGGGGAGAGTAATACCTACAGATCGCTGCTGTGAGATAATCTGGGGATCTAAAGTCTAAATAAAAAAAATCTCAGATGAAGAGGCTGTCAAGACAGGTTAATAAATGGGCTCAAGGTTCGGCTGTGTTCTAGGAATCCACTCTTGTGGAACAAGGGCAAGGTTTGCAGTGAGGCCCCTCACTAACAGGCTGTGGCTTCACACGTGCCACTTTCCCAACTTTCTTCTGGTCAGAAGCACTAGACGACTCCCATTCTCTGAAAGTACAGTATTTCTAAATGTCGAGAGGTGCAAAACCAGGCCTTACTGTAGAAATATAATTGCAAAACAAATGGGCCAACTCTCGTTCCTAACCTTTCTTTCCTTCTTGCATTTTACAGCTTTTTGCTTTTAAAATGGCAGCTAGATCTTATGCAGACATAGAAAAAAAGGTGTATTCTTTGTGCAGTAGCAAGAAACATTGGAAATCAAACTTTTGCAAGAATTCATTGCAAGCAAGCAGAGTCTGCTCGTGCCCTCTTTATTTATTTTCTGAATTTCCTCAAGTTTTTGCAACATCCTCCCCCTTCTCAGACTGACGGAGAGAGGTGGGAAGAGGGTCAAGGCAGGTCACTGGGACTGGCTCCTCAGTCTGTGGGAAGAGCAGCGTCTTTCACACAGATTCCCAGGACAGGCCTGTGTGGCCTGGCAAGCCTGGGCCTCTCCCCTCCTCCACTGTTGAGGAGACTCAGCTGTTGACGGGGGCAGTGTTGTTGTTGTCGGGGGGGGGGGGGGGGTATTCCCACACCTTTCTAACATGGGAAAGGGCTCCAGAGAGAGAGGAAAAAGATAAATTGCTGAGAGAGAGTGGGGGAGAATGACAGGGAAGAAACCAGAGACCCCCAGGCTAGAATATTTGAACTCCGATTAAATTCCATGAGAATTCTGCCTCATCAGGAAAGGCTGTGAGAACTGGAGGCTGGGGATCAGATAACCAGCTGGCAGGAGGACAAGGAAGGAGTCCCTCCGTCATTGTTTCAAGCTGTTAGGGTTGCCGCATTCACCCACTGAATAAAACTTTCTCTTTTCGCTTCTTGGTTTTTGGCCCTTTAGGAAAAACACAAGGCGGGTGGTATAAAAGAACTCGTTGAACTTCAGCCGTTTCTGTGAACTCAATGAAAGAGCTCTTTGGAGAACTGGAGAATTTATTATGAATATTACTATTCTTAAAAAAAAATCACGAATTCCTTGATGCACTCTTCTCGCCATCACAGCCTTTAGTATCAGTATAAGAGACACTAATATGCAGTACATGCTCCCTATGAAAAGGCCATCCTTTTTGGCACAGTGACTCTACAAAGTCAAGGAGAGAGCTAAGGCTCCTGGAGATCCACCTGGTTCACTGTTCAAGGCACGCTGAGGTCACACTAACTGGCTTCAACCCACCTAAATCCGCGAGTGGGTGTCCAGTTCTGTTCACGAAGAGGCCCAGCCAGAGCTGCCTAGCGGCAGAGCCCAGATTAAACCTCTGCCATCTGCAGTATAAGTCCCAAAGTATGCTTCCAGTGTGTCTTCCAGTGTGGTTTTTATTTGCTCAGACATTGCATGATTTATTCTGTTTAATTTACAGCGTTAATTTGTGTATTCCGGAATCTCTATTGTTTTTGCCATTGCCTGGCTTTATTGTAAAGTGCCTTGGGAGGTGGGGTCATGAAAAGCGCTATATAAACCTCTATATTTAATTATTAACAATGGAATTAATGACTCTCCTGGCAACCATTCATTTGAGAGGAAATGCTCTCAAGGAGACATCCAGTTGCTGCCTCAGACGCACACTCTTGAGCAATCAGCTCCCCAGGCTGTGGTGGTTTGTCATCCGACATCAATAAGAAGCTTTCTTCCCTGCAGTAAATCTACTTACTGAGAAAGCAGTTTGCCTGACTTTATCAGCAAGAGCCTGACACACTTTCAGTTAATACGGGGGGCTAATGTCCCCAGCCTTCCGCCCGTTACAAAATGTTAATTGCGCTTCCAACACGAACAGCTGACCAAAGCTGTGCTCCTGAGAGATGATGGGAGCTACAATACAATCAAACAGAATCCTTCACTAGGAGTAGTTAGTAACACCTGAATCTCTGTTTGCTTTGTTTGTGTTTGCTATTATTCAGATAATACAACATTATTTTATAGAAATCCATGCAGGTTCACGTGGAATGTAGATGCGCTCGTCTTGCCATCTGTACATTTTATTTTTTTAGTTTCTGAAACGTGTTTTAAGAATTGCCTGCTGTTGCCAGAGAGCATGCCTTGTACCATTTTAACAGTTGAGTCCACAATCCACAACGTGAAGCTGTTACAATGATCAGCAACACTGGGAAATTCCAAAGACTGGCACATGCTTCCGTTTCTGCAGTCCTTGCCAAGATGTTTGTGAAGGAAGCCATCCCTACACCTCGTCCTCAAATCCAGAACTGACCAGATCTTACAGCACTTGAAGCTGATGGAGTTGCATGGATGGGTCATGGAAAAGTGGTTTGAGATGCTGTGTGATTCTCTGATGCCTGGATGTCTTCTTGCACCAGGAGACAGACTGCATGAGCCGGTGCATGTTCTCTTGTGCTGAGCATTGGATTGCCTTGCAAAGGGAAAAGAGCTGGGCTATTGGGCAGGACACACAAGCAGCCATGGGAAGCCATCACTTTTCACCATCCCCTGTGGCAGCTGGAAGTGTGTGTGTGTGTGTGTGTGTGTGTGTGTGTGTGTGTGTGGGGGGGGGCAAATCCAATCCAATCCAATCTCTCACTGGGAGTGTCAGGAAACAGGTCAAACCAAAAGCCTAATGGTTGTGCACACTCCCCTTCCAAAAAGAGGTCCCAGTGGTGTAAAATTCAATAGCCTATTGAATTAATTCCGGCACGTTAGCACTTTCAAATCGCCTACAATCTTTTAGTTCTGCTCGTTCTATTGTCCTAAATTCTGTATGAATGTCTTTCTAAAATTGTAGTTTTTGATTTGCTTTATGATCTTGAGATCATATGATGAACGCGTTGTGTGTATGCAGAGATGGTTGCCTGTGTGTACATCATTTCGGCCACCTTGTCAGAACTCCTGGTCAGCCAGGGGTCACGGTGGCTGACCTCTTGACCCCTGGCAGGCTTGACCACACTGACGCACTTCCTGGGCTGCTGTTACAGTGAGACATGAAGATGAACCTTAACAGGGTTCACAGGGGTCAGCTTATAAAAATATCCTCTTCTACAGCACAGCTTTGTCTCTTTTCGGTTAATGGATTTTCAGGACTCTGACACAGTCAGACAGTGTGTCCTGAACAGCTGTGTGCTACTGCTGTTTCTCGAAGTGCATGTCCACCTGGTAAAAGGACCCTCACTGGACTTGTTCAGTGCAGCAAACTGCTGATCCGTGCACTTAATCCCACCAGGAGAATTTCTTCCTCTCGCAGCTCGTCAGATCCTGCGGGAAGGATGTTTAGAGAACATGCAGTCTTTCTGTAGATGACATTATTCTGGGGCAAGGACCACAGGTCCCACCCTGCTCCCCAGACACTTCTGATTAATGAACAAGCGATTCTCCTGCAGAGGATTCTTTTGTGCACGAAATCGAGAACGAGCTCCTGTTTCGAAATGATTTGCATTTACCGTGCAGCCTAGCACTCCCCCCCCCCCCCCCAGTGCTCTTCTAAGAATCAAAGGCTCAGTAATTCTCTGCGTGAATTGGTTGGAGTCACTGCATGACCATGAAGGAGGGATCAGATCAGAAACGATGACTCAAACACAACATTAAAGCATCAGGTCTATAAGATCGTTGTAGTCAGGTAATCAATAGGAGCAGCGAACGAGGTGTCGTAACTTGTCAAGGGCTTTCATCGCTCGGAGGCAGAATTCATCCTTCGGTCTTTAAGACTCTCCAACCAAGGATCATGTATCGCTTTTTCAGAGAGATCTTTGAGGTCGAGAGGCTTGGAATCCTACAAAGAGATGCGGTATTGTTGAAAACTTCTCCAGTTTCATCAGGGACCAAATGCCTCCACAATTGTAACCTTTAGCTATGTTATTTATGAGGGGATTTCACAGCTGTAGTCAGTGACTGGTGCTTTGGGATGCACGGTTAGACATAGCCACAGCATTAGACATGGGCAATGGCTGATTTCCAGTATTCTCCAGGTTGGCACGCTGGTCTGTGAATCACACTGTGTGTGAAAGATAAGTGACTCACCACAGAAAACACAACCTGCACAACACAGCATGACTTAGGGAAAAAAAATTCTGTGCTTGGCAAGATTTTCTAGTGTACATTTTTAAAAAATAAGCAGGATGTCTTTGTAAGGGAACACATAAATACATGTATGCGATTACTGGTAAACTCACTGAAAGCATTTTCCAAGTCATTGCTTGTGCACCATGGCACAGCCTTTTAACGGATGTGATATGAGAGAGATCTGAACAGGGCTGCTATTTCAGAGTTTTTTTTGTGCAAGACCTTCAGATTTTAAGTTGTTTTTTAAGGTGTCGGAGATCCATGGTTGGTCTTTGGTAAATTAGGATTAGTGAAATGAACACCTCATTCCTCCAACGGTCATCACTGCAAAAACAGAACTGGGAACTTCCTGCACACATCACCACCGTTCTTGTAAGAGGTTTGGATTTTGGTGTCGGTACTGCTAAAAGTAGGCAACTCAGATGACCACAGCCCCAGAAAGGCACCACAGGGCAGCTTTCAGCAGACGCCTGGGAACTGGACTCTGCAAGGCTGAGTAAGAATCTGTGCAGAGACAAGCTGTCTCTCGCTTGGCATCTTTCCTCTGCAATGTGCTAGGCTCTTCTGGTCTCTCTCCCAGAGAGTCACATTTTAACAAGGGCACTTCAGGCTGGAACACGGCGTCCTGCCAGATTCTCTCCTACTCTCCAACCTGCAGCCCTTGCTCACCCGACACAGGAGGCACTCGCGCGGGAGCCAGCGCAAAGCCAATTACTGCCAGGCGAGACTGGCGCGAGGATGTGCCGGGGAGGCTTGACAGACCAGATGAGCAGTGCAGTGCGAACCTGATTATAGCAGTCAGCCTCAATAAAAATAAGGCACGGGCCGTGCCCTCACACACTCGCACACTGCCTCTGGTACTCATGCACAACTGCCCATGTGCACTAAGCACACACCAGGGCTGCTCAAGGCGTTTACAATGCTGAGACACACCTGAGTTTCATTTATCCTACAGCAAACAGCCCTTCGGAAATGTCATTTCATTTCAAAAAAGATTTCCAGCCCACTTCTGAATTGCCAGGATCCTTGTAGCTGTCACTCCTTTTGGGGTGTTTGCAGTAGAGCAGCTTCGTCTGCAGACTGCCGAGGGCTTGTTATCTGGCTCTCCTGCATTTAATTGTTGGAAACAGAGCATTGAAGCATTGCTGACACACGGAAAGCCACGCCCTGAGAAAATCTGGTCCAAATGCAAGTCTGTAGAGACTGGTATTCAGCCAAACCTATGTATGCAGAGCACTACTACCCTGCCTCTGCAGAAATTAAGTGGCAGGATTATGACAGAGGCTTTAATAGCCATAGGGAGAAAAGTCTCATTCTTGGCAGGTCGCCTGTGTGACACATTAGTCGTGTCTCCTCTCCTACTGGCTTCTGAGCCCAGCTGACGACCTGAATCCAAGGGTTAAAACACACTATTGACCTGAAAATATACCAGAAATGTGCACAGTACCTTCTTCCCTTTCAGGTCAGGGTAAAGGTTAAAGATTTAAGATGGGTAAAAGAGTAATTGTGGCTCCTGCTATCTTTATGCACCCACTGTGTTGTGAGTTTCCTATGTCTATTGGGACATAAAATATTAGGACCCCCTAGTCAGTGACAGGCAATTTTTTATTTAAAGAATGCAAATTTCCTGAGCCCAGCAATAGCTTCTGGTCCAGCTGTGTGGAGGGTTTGCAGGCTATGGAGTGGACAGTCCTCCAGGATGGGCTGCAGAGTTGCTCCATCCCACAGGACCACAGAGGGCTGCACTGATCTCCCGTCTATAGAGCCTGCAGCACAGGGACCATGACCAGTGACCAGTCCTAAAGCCGTTTAGAGAGGACTGCTCTTTTTCTGGGAGGTGAAAGTCAATAGACTTTGGGTAGGGCATGTGATGAGGTGCTTGCTTGCTTAGTCCAGTTAGTCCCATTCTTGAGCCCAGGTGGAGCCTGACTTGAAGTCTTGCTACTGGGGGTTTTTCCAGATCGGCTTACTTGAGGGCAGATGTGTCTTCGGTGGGTTAATGTGTCTTTGTGAAGTGGCAGATGAGGACGGATTTCAGGCGCTTTCGAGCTTGTTGTGGGGTACGGGGGGTCGTGTTAATGTTTCTGGTACAGGGAGTGAGGTGGAGTGGAGTGTTCTGGTGATGCATGTGGGGGGATTCAGCTGGGTGTCTGCTCTGTGAGCATGTGATAATCTTGATCAGACAGGGCACAGTATTCTGCTGCCGAGAAGGACAGGCAAAGCAAGGTGGGATAGAGGTGTATGACAGACTTCCATCACATTACATCGACAGAGGTACCCATATGTCAGTCGTCTTGGAAACTAGTGGAAACCAGTGGAACATGCAATTCAGATAACATTACCCTCTTCACAACATCCACTGGAAAAAAAACACTAGAGAAAGGGGATGACTGAGCTGCAAGTATTTCACAACCTTGTGGAATATAATGTTTCAGATAGTTGTTGCTTGCAGAAGGGTTATATGCTATTCAATGCAGATTCCTAATATTTCATCCAATTAGTGTAGTGTGGGTTCAGGCAGGAACTATGGTCTGCTGATGGTCAAGGAGCTACAGACACATTGCACAGAAAACTAGAGGAGCGATTCTATACTGTACACATGTGCAGAGACCAGTGCTCTGCAGGGTTTTGGTTTGGCTCCTATGCCTTTAAGAAAGTGAACTGATCTCACTGTGATCCCAAACGCTGACCCTCCAAACAGGGCTTTGACTCTCTGCCAAGATTCTTGGGAATGGGGACCTGCCAGAGGCCGAGACAGAGAGAGAAGTGGGCAGGGCAGGGCAGGGCAGAGCTATGACCAGGCCACTCTCTGCAGGCACACACCCCACACTGCTATTTTTCCCAGACAAGCAGTGTGACCCAACATACAAATCACCAGAGCCACGCCAAAGCTGAGCATCAGTGCTGCTGGGTCCCACGACTTAGACTGTCTGCTCCCAGCGCTGGCGTGCCTGTCTGTTTTGTCTGTGGGCACTAGCGTGGTATGGAATCTGATTGCTTCGTACGCCACTGGGAAAGTTCCGCCTCCTGAACACACTCGCCACCAATTATAAGAGCTTTCTAGCACAGCTTTAATCAGCTTAGGAAAATCAAACTCTTTCAGTGTAAATGATGGGCTCCTGATGAACAGAAAATATACTCAGAGTGAATGCCTAATACATAATGAGCTACTGCTAATTGCCTTATTAATGTCTAGGGCTGCTCCCTTGCAGTGTATGATATTAAAGTCAGGCTCCGTCCTTGACAGGTTGCTAAAAGCAAACCTGTATACAATGTACAATGCATTGTTCTTAAGCATTTGTTTGATTATGAAATCTGATGGCCTCCCCCTTTTTTTTTTAATCTTGATCATAGATGCTGACGGTGGACATTTTTCAGAAAAGCCAGGATGCAATTGTAGTTTCTCATAGCTACTCAACCACCCAGACAAGCAAGACAGGTCAGATGTCAGATGACCTCCTCTTTTCTTTCCCCCTTCTTTCTTATGCTCTCAGCTACACAGAAAAAAATGGCTGTTGATTTCTGCAGGTATTCCTGCAAGAATTTTTAAACAAGTGGCATCACGCTTATATTAAGGGTCAGGTTTCTCTGGCCATTTAACCTTCAAATAGCAAAGGCAGATAAGAAAATAATGAAATTATCCACACCATGAAAATGCAACAGATTAAGGGTTTGTTCTGTGTTGTGCAACAAGGAAATGCATACTGGATACATTTTTTCCATTTACTTAAGCTCAAGTAATGCACCAGAAAGATCATTGTCTGTGCTGTTTTGTTCTGTAGTAAGACACCTGGATCTGATGATGGGGTTTTTTTATTAACGTGTTTTTGTTTTGCCAGAGATTTGTGCCCAGTATTAAAGGTTGTTTGTTACAGCAGCAGAGATAACAGCTGCCTTTTCCATCTGTGTAGTAAAGGAAGAGCAACCGTGTGGGGGTCTTGACTAACAGCACCTGACTCAGCCGAGCTCATTCCACAGGAAGCGCCACAGACTCCCTGTGCTGAGCGAGCACTCTCACCAGCTGAGCCCTGGTGCTTTCTCACCCAGGCCATCCACCCATTCTCAAAAGTTGCAATTGCCTTGGTCACTTCTTAACTTAGGCCTCTTGCTTTTCTCTGTTGTACAAACTCACACCTTTTCAGTTTGTTTTTCAGATATATTTTTGGCTAAAAAGGATGCTTTTGAAGACCCCTTTTTATAACAAGTTCTATAAAAACAGACGACAGACCTCCAAGTCTCGTGACTTCGGAAAAACGGAGCTAGTGATCTACTTAAATGGGTAAATGTGACATTTTTTTGTCTGCTGAGGCAAAGGCTTCAAAGGCTGAATTTATAAGACAACAAATTTTGCAAATCTGAATCGAATCTTCATGTGATCACAACAACCACCCAAACCAAATCTAAAACACTAGATTTGAGTGGCTGAAACAATTTAATTCTCCCTATAAATGGGTGCGTCGGTGTCTTTAACTTTCTTTTCACACAACAGATAATGGTGGAAGTTCTAGAGGGTCTTCTTGTGTTGAAAGCCCAGAATGGTCCTACCAGGCATCCTTCCAGAATAGCCCAAGTTAATGAAATTCCAGACAGGCATTGCTACAGTCATCCCCAGGCTGTCAGTCTGCAGGGGCCTTTAGCTCTGGTCCTCAATGGAAATCCAGTAGGTTTACAGGCCTTACTAAATCTGAAGCCGGAGCCCTGGGATAAGGGTTACTTTGGGTCAATGAAGTAAATAAATCACTCAGGTAATTAAGAACTTGGGTTGAATGCAAATTAAAATTTCCTTCAGCACTCCTCCTTGAGGACTGGTGGCGGATTGAGGTGATCAGATCACTACCCCCCATCCCATTACCAGAATAAAGCGAGATAAAATACTGTAATAATTCAGTGACGCGTTTGGAGTACGAGCTGCTACCGCCGATTCAAGCAGAATGTAACGCAGAGAACACACACACCACAAAAGCCTGGAATGCAAGTACAGCAATACAACCAATACATCAGATTCACAGCCCATCTGCGAGCAGAAATCATGCGCACGCTTGCTTTGAAACCGACACAACAACAAGACCAGCACAGCAGAGACCAATGACCACCCTGTTTGAGCACGTTATTTCAAGAACAGCAGGACACTCCCCACTCGTGGAAGTCCATAAGGTATGCGACCAAAGCCTTTCTATGGCTCTCCGACACTTGGTGTTCAGCCAAGCGTGCGGCTGCATTTTCCCAGTCACTATAGCCTACGGTCAGTCCGGACTGATCACCACTGTCCCCAAATAATTTACATGAGAAACAAAACACTGTACCTTTCGAAGGGGAACACAGCAGCCATTCTCTTGACACACACTCGCCATTTCCGACTTTTCTTTTGAAGAGGGTTTTGGAGAAATACCTCTTTTGGCGTTTATGTTGATTTTCCGATGCTGCAACATCCGCGTCTTGGTTTTGACACGATTTCGGGACCAATTTAGCCCAGTATGGCCGCATCTGTTCATCTATTTCACCCCAGCATGCTGGGTCCGAGCTGTAGGAAGCGGGAGCCGCTGTTGTGGCCTCTGTATGCTCCGCGGCAGCAGGTGCAACAGCCATGGCGGCGGCTCGGACATGGCACGTTGGTCTTCTGGAGATGGTGGTGGCGTTTCGGACGGCTCTGCCTCTGACTCGTGTTCCTTTGATCCCGTTGCCGGAGCTGGCTCGTCCTCATGAGCGGCGTGGATGTAGACTGCGCCCAGGCCAGCGCCAGCTGCAGCTCATTTTGCAACCGCGGTTGCTGTATCACTGGCTGCAACGTTAGCCGTAAACCCAGGATCGGGGTCGGCTCAGCAAACTTGAAATAACCAGTCACTCTGGGGATCTTTTTAAGTAGATCCTCCTCACAGTGCTCTTTTAACCACCGTGCTTTTCGTTTTTGCGCCCCACTATCATACTTTCTATCGCACATGTTGAGGCTGGCTACCGTAAACTCGCACCAGAGATCACCCGATGAATCCGCCAAAATAAATTTGAACTGCGAACCCATTCCATCTTACCAATCATTGCTTCACAAATTATTCAACGGTTTTATGGACCAATGGGGGCCCACATAAGTAAAAAAAAATACTCTGGCCAATCGGGGGCCCTTGATCAATCCTGGGACCCTAGGCTACAGCCTAGGCTAGCCTGTTCGTTAATCTGCCCCTGGTGAAGACCATAACTGAGAGGACATTCGTTTAGTGATTGTTTAATACTCTGAAAGTCGCTCATCCTGTAGGTTTATTTTTGGTGAAAGGATGTACTGTGATAACGGAAGACCCCCCATTCCATTTGTGTTCTGCTGTTTCACGGCTGCTGGTTGTGTTTCTTGTTCTGCCAATAAACCAGCACCCTGGAAGTGTCAGTTGCCTCTCGTCTTTGGTTTCCAGCATCGAGTGCTTAACAATCACAGGAATGGAGATAATCCAATACTTTCCCCGCAGTTTTCTGGGAATTGTACGCTTTGGTCTGGTATCACTCTTTCATTTGAAAAATTAATCCTCCATCGAGTAAAAAAACAGAATTCACACAAATGTCCTTGTTCCAAATGTTGTGTTCAGTTAAACGCTACCATGTTTGTAAAACTGTCCGATGGGTCAGGATAACCGTTAAGCGGGGAATTCTGTCTAAACCAAGATTGTTCCCAAAGCGCAGTTGTTTTAGTAAAGACCTGCTACGAAATCGGTACAGTACAGACCCCTTTCTATAGCGTAGTTCAAAGTTAACGCACGCCATTCTGGAACACTGTGTTCTTTTCTTTTTTATTGACTGAATTATGTTGTTAGGTCACAGTATTGTATTCAACAAATGCTGTGCGACTCATTTCATGGTAATTTGGTAGAATACAGCGTCTGACTATAGTCGAAAGGTTTTCCCTGTATTATTGTAAGGAATTCTAATGGAAGGGATCCTTAGTCCTGCTCTGCCATGCACAGTGTCTTGCTTATCCTGAAGCAATGCCTGAAATTAAATTAGAGGCCTAATACCAAAGACTAGTTTTCCAAGCCCAATGGAAAGTGAGTCTTCTGGCCAATATTGTCACCTTTGATGCTTTTATCACGTAAGGGTCACTTTGAACTTATTCAAAGGAGCCTTATTGTAATGTTTGTCCCAAAGACAGAACTCAAGAGTACTTTCACACATTCTGGTCTCTAATAGTCCAAAACATGCTTATCTATAATAACATTTGGTAGTCCAGGATGAGTGAGTATTAGGGGTCTGTCTGTGAAATTACTGGCTCAACCCATCCCCCACCTCAGTCATGTAGCTTGTGCCTTCAGCACCTGGATTTCAAAAGATTTTTTATCTAATTATGTTTTTTGAAATTTAGCAAAGCTCACATATGAACTGTACTGAATAAAACAACAGCAGAACCATCAGCTAATGTTAGCAAAACATTTACCTGCTTCTTTCTGCAAAAGAACTGAGTTCTGTCTCAGCCCTGCTCTGCAGAGTAACACTGTTGTTTGATGAGAAGAACTTTTCAAAGTTCTATTTTTTAGTATTTTTCATATACTTAAAATTCTGAGTTACTCAAGACTTGTAGGTTTGTTTCCTCCAGAGAGGTGTGTGGTTGTTTACCTTTGAATTATTAATGATCTAATTGTACTAATTATTTGCTTAATTTCCCTAGTTAAACCCTCAAGTGATTATTTCAAGAAGGGCCACTGTACATTCAGCCTTTCCAGTCCACCACTGGCAGGATTTAACACAACTAGCGCCTTAGCTGTTATATTGATCAATCATTAAGGAGCTAGCTGGAGCAGATTTCTCCAATTCAGTGGATTGGAAGAGCCCCCAGCTGAGAAGCTGAGATCTAAAGAGAAGTAAAAAAAACTGCTGGACTATGGCCTTTGAAGGAACAGAATTGATGAGCCCCATCCGAGACAAAATTATAGAAAAAAAAGTCTTTAGAGTTTATGAGCCACGTTCACAGAATATAGGCTGTCTAGTGCAGAGGAAGTAATGAGTGTGACCCAGGATATCGCCTTCCTGTCTGGCAGGAAATGCACTCAGCTGTGTGACCTCTAACACAGGTCAGAGTTCACTACGGCCAAGTGACAGACCAGCTCCATTAAGAGGGCACAGATGAAAGCAGGAGGGGTAGGCGGGTGACAGGCTCTGTCCCAGTGGGTGTTGCAGGCAGAATTGCATCCCTGCAATTAGAGCAAGCCACCCACATCAGAACATAGATCCGACACTGGTGTCCATTTCCAAACCTGATCCACCCTGCTGGGGGGAGCCAGTCTTTTCCTGAAAGGAACCAGCTCAGCTCTTTTCCCACATCTTCCGGGTCTCAGGATTTAAGGAGACACGGGAGAGACCTGAATTGTGGGCCTGGAGGGTCTGAGCCGGTGCCCTCTCTCTCTCTGAAAGACCGGGAGCATATTCCTGAAGACACCTGCGCCCCACCCAACTCAAGACACAGCCTCTGCTGGCTCCAGACCTTGGGGTTTCAAGTGCTGGGTGTCTGCCTGTAATAATCTGCCTCAATCATCAATTAGCCTGAATAATAAGCCCGTGGGTGTTAGTTCAAGCTATTTAAAACATGTGAAGCGCTGCCTCAGTGGCTTTCCTGGGGGAGGCCTGATGTTCTGTTTTTGTTCTTTAGACAAATTTGTTTTCTGCCGGAGAGCCTCTGTGGAAAATGCCACCTTTTTCCCTCAGTTCTGAACACAAACAAGTACAGCGCTGACATTTTTTAATAAAGGCTTTTGCCTGGGATGTTTATACAGCAGGTTCCCCTCTGGGTGTTGCCAAATAATTATGTAGTTGCCGTCCTCTGAGTGTATTGTTGCAGCAGGTCAGCACAGAGTTTCTGTAAAATGAGAATTGTTTTTGATATTGTTTTTTTCAGGAGACGAGATCACTTCGTGTTTCTGCTGAAAAAGAGTTGTTTCCTATGCACGCCCGTGCATTTCATATTTATTTAAATAATGCAAAGTTCCTGAGCCCAGCGATAGCTTCTGGTCCGGCTGTGTGGAGGGTGTGCAGTCCCCCACTGAGTCTGTGGAGTGGACAGTCCTCCAGGATGGGCTGCAGAGTTGCTCCATCCCACAGGACCACAGAGGGCCGAACTGATCTCCCGTCTATAGAGGCTGCAGCACAGGCGCCCTGACCAGTGACCAGTCCTAAAGCCGTTTAGAGAGGACTGCTCTTTTCCTGGGAGGTGAAAGTCAAGAGACTGCTGGGTAGAGCAAGTGATGAGGTGCTTCATCCTGTATACTTCAGCAATACGAGCTGCTGCCCAAGCAGAATGACTGAGGCATTGCCCCTGAGAGGTGTATATTACAGGTGTGAACAACGGATTAAATACCCAGCTGTGCTGAAAGGTACTATAAAACGTCTTCTACAGTCAAGCCCTTACTACATAGCCCAGGGGCTGGTATGAGGAGAGTCTGGTCGGCACGTTGCAAGGTGTTTCTTTGTCACCGAAGCCCACCTGAATCAGTCACATGGCACAGGGTCTTTACACACCCCTTTGCACACAGGTTGAAAATCCGAAAACGCCGCGAACGCCGGTAATTCGGATTCCTACCCAGCAGCGCCGAACTGCTGGTTTCAATAAAAGGAAAATTACAAAAGAGAGGCACGTTGAGCTCCACGTTTTGCAAACCGTGCAACTTTTTTCTTAACCGCCTGCACGAACCATCTTGGGTTTTTTTTTTCTTACCACAGACATAACCAACTGGTCACGTTAGAGGGATTTAACTTGTTTTTAAAATAGCTTTTAAAATGAGTTACAGATAAATAAAAGGCGTGTATAGGTGTTGCTATCGAGCAGAGTTTACCGGAACAAGTCCTGGCCCTGCCAGCGAGCAGGCTGGCCATGCTGATCCCAAAGGGTGGAGTTTTTAAGGTACCTGAGTATCCGTGAGCCAAACACAGGGTGCAGGAAACGGGGCGTTTTAACAAAACCAAACCAAAACAAGTTTGTAGTGTGGAGTTTTCTTTCGGAGTGAGCTAAATTCCAATTATATGACTTTAAACACGCAGCGTGTTTTCAAGACACGCTCCTGTTTTTCTTCATATTAATAAGCGGGTTTTTGTTATTAATTATGGATTTCAATTCAACGGATGTTGTACCGGGGCAGAACAGCAGTATTCACCCACGTCTAGAGATGATGGACTTTTTCTTAGGATTCCAGACTTCCCCAGAACAAAAATATTCAGATATTTATTTACCTTGGGGACTTTGACATACATTGTCTGGACGGCCATTCAAATAAACAGGGTCTCTGACTCAGTCGTCCCCTTTGAAGGGGGAAAAGCATCAGACAGTCTCGGTAGTCACTTTCCCTGCATGTGCGAGATCAGACAGTCTAAATAACTTAATTTGTGTTTTCATCCGCCAGCCCCACGCCTAGACTGATTTGGAAATTATTTCCACACACGGCCAGACAGGCAAGCCAGCTGTGGCGCGATGACTCCAGCGGTCTGGGGGCGGATATCAGCCCTGTAAGAGATTCACCACCGCCTTCACACTCGATTTCTATAGATAAGGAGAAAAACAACAACAAAAAACTTTTTTCCCCCTCATTATCCCTAGACACGCAACGGCGCTGGGTGTCGTTTATCCTCCCTCTATAACAGCCGCCAAAAACACCCATAGCATAACCTCAGCGTCTGCTAGAAACTCGGCATGAATGACATAAGAGAGAGGGAGAGGGCTGGAAACAACCGTACCAGGAAAAGAAAAAAAACACACGAGTCCGAAGTTATTTACTTTCCATTTCTCATAAAGGATTCTGTTTTGCCGACCCCGGAAAAGAAGTTATTTCGCGGGTTTGCGGTAGTCTCCGTCAGCTCCTTGCAGACTCCCAGCAAACACGCCTGTCCAGATATTCTCCTAGGTGGAGGAATAGGATTAGTCTACAGTGTGGCTTCTCACGGGGCTGTGCTTCTCCGTTATAAGCACAATTAATTAGTCTTTGTTTAACTGGGGAAGATCATTACTTCATGAAAGGTCTACAATACAATCGCACCGGATACAGCAACGTTGCAGCGACAATGGCAACAGAACAATAAATTCGTTTCGGGAGTCAGTAGAATTATTTTTAAAGTTATTTACATTGATCAACAATAAAATCACATATCTCGTCTTTGAAACCGTTCAGTGATACAGCGTCAGGCAGCACTTAATCAAGCGGCATTTAAGTTACAATGTCACCCAGACGTTCAGCTGCAAAAGGGAATCATAGTTCATTTGCGAAGTGTTTATTAAAGATGTCGTACTCGGCCAGTGCTCCATTGTTTGTATTTGCAATATAACTGCTTACTTCCGTTTTGCTTTACAGTACATAAAACACAGATGTCTGATACCAAAGTCTCAGGAGCTGCAGACACTTGAGTTTTCTCACAGACTTAAGACCTTTGAGTAGATTACAAGGCCTGTTTATGCATTACATAATTAATTAAAACACATTTTTGTGTTTCTGTCTGCTTCTTTCTGAATTCCAAATTAAAAATGCAGGAGTTTCTTTTCAAAAAGGTTTAAATGGTGACGTATGAGATGCAGGAAAATGTAGTTCCCCACTCAAATCTATTGTTTTTTTTCTAAATTACAATTTGAAATTGTTTTATCCCGTCCACCTCTTTTGTAATAACTTTTTTCCGATACTGGCTCGCCTGGGAGCCAGAGCCTTTCCTGGCTGGCAACACCTGTCCATCACAGGGCGGACAGACACATGAGCACTCACAGCAGGGCCAGTTTTCTCTGAAGCCCTAGTATGTGTTTGGACTGTGGGAGGAAGCTGGAGCACCAGGAGGAAACCACGTGAACACAGGGAGAACATGCAAACTCCACACAGACAGCACCCCAGGTCCAGATTTGAACCCAGGGCCCCTGCACTGTGAGGCAGCAGTGCTGACCCCTGCTTTATTTCATTCATTCTCAAAAGGTAAGGGGCTGCATAAGATGAGCATCTTGGTGTGGTGTTGGAGTACAGCTGTTACTGTCACCTGCCACCTGCAGATGTTCTGCATATTTGTGTAAAGTGCGTCTCTCCCTCTCCTTGTTCTGTGACATTATTCACGCAATCCTGGTCCCACAACACCACAGCACAGAACACGCGCCAGGTAACCTGACATCCCCATGTGCGAGAATGCTGAGAAAAAAACACGAGTGTCTAATCCAATGAAGCCAATAGCTGACCTTCTGACGTTCTAATTAATTAATTGCGTTTGTATGGTGCTTTTCATCCTAAAGCACTTCACGATATAGGACAGGACCCACTTCACACCCCACCAGAGCAACACGCAGCAGTCCCACTGCACAGCCAATGACAAGGAGAGGTGAGAAATTGATCCACTCATTGAATTATGGGGATCTGTAGGGGAAACAGATTGAACAAGCCCAGAGTGGATTCCCAGGGGAACTGTGTTAATGAAGTAGCCAGGGCCTCAGTTAAACACTTCATCCACATTAACGGCGGTTCCTGCAGCAGTGATCCCTGCTATTGGAGTTACCATTAAGAGTTTTGATTCAGGAAAAAAAAAGAAAGCCCCGGTGTTCCTGTTCGACTGGGAAAGGTCATTGCGTATCACTGTGACCTCTGACCTCTCATGGGTCTGTTGTTCTGTTTTACGGCCGGAGGAAAAAAAAACATTTTATTACTGCCAGTCACGTCTCAAAATGGAAAACAAAAGGTTGTGTGATAGGGGGCGCTAATAATAATCAAAACAAAGCCACCGCCGTTACTGTTACTTCGCGGTACCGGTCCGGACGTCTCTGGTCTCGTGCAGTCCGGTTCCCTGGGAGCAGCCGGCTCGGAGCGTCGGGAAGAAGCACTCAGGTAGCCAAAGCGAACAATTGACATATTAAATGTTGCATAGCTAGCCTGTTACTTTATGAGTTTGTGTTTTTGACTTCGCAAAGTTATGAACTGGCTGACAGCGTTCCGCTTTCCGAAAGTAAAGGGTTACATTTTGGTAAACGTGTCTGGTTTTGGAAGTGTGCCCCTTTGACTCTATAGTCCGTCCAGGCTTAAGGGGATAATATTCCTGGTGGGAAATCTGTTTGATGCGCTCGTAGTCGCCAGAAATCGCTTGACAACAGACCGCGCAAGTCTAGTTGTTTACAGCCAGCAAAATATGTTCATGTACACTTATCTCAGTGTAGAATATCCTTAATTACTGTTGCCACACCTAACTGACCCTGTAGTGTTCACACCTGAATAAGGCTCCACGGCCGAAACGTTGTGTTTCCTTTCTTCTCTTTTCAGCAGGGAATAAACCTTTACTTGCTCCTTTGCAGCCTATGCGTGCTGACGCAGCTCCCCACCTGAACCACCTGCAGTGTTAGACAAACATGAAACATTGACAAAGAAAATTAGCTATTAGCTGGCGAGATTGGAAGTGAAAATACTCAACAAATTCGATATAGGAAAAGTAAAAAATATAAAAAACCTATACTGCATCCTTGTTCTTCATACGTTTCCTGACTTTAATTTCTTCACATTTCCTTAATAATTAAAGAAATTAAGTCCATTCAACCCAAATTTTAAGTCTAAAGTTGGTAAAAAAGAGACCTAAAAAACTGCTTCACTGCAGCCCAAGTTTGAAGAAAATTGTCCTGTAACGGTGGTTTGGTGACGCAGTGGTCAGCATTGCTGCCTCACAGCGCTTGGGGCCCTGGGTCCAGTTGTGGACCTGGAGTACTTTCTGTGCGGAGTTTGCATGAGTTTCCTCTAGGTGTTCCAGTTTCCTCCCACAGTCCAAAGGCATAATGGAGAGTTAATTGGCTTCTGGGATAACCGGCCCTGGCGTGAGTGTGTGTCTGTGTGGCCCTGTGGTGGACTGGTGTCCTGTCCAGGGTGTACCCTGCCTTGTGCCTGTTGCTTGCCGGGATGGGCTCCAGCTACCCCCCCAAAACGGAGTTGAAAGACGTGGTTAGAACACAGGTGGATGTCCTGCAACAAGAGCTTTAAGGGCCCATATTCGTTTCCATACACAGAGACAGAATATACTGTATATGTTCAGCTTTTGCTGCGACGCCCTCAGCACTGAGCTGCTGATGTTGGATTGGATGCTCACTTCTGTTTTTGCAGACTTACAGCAGCTCTGGCCTTTATCGTCTGGGTTTTCCCAGCGTGACTCAGCCCCGGCTCGAGCTCCGAGCCGCCCGTGTTGGAGCGCTCTCTCATGGGAACGCTGAGAGGGGGCGAGTCCGGCTTCCTGTCTGGAGACTCTCCTCGCTCTGTGTGAACGGAGCCGTGCCGGCGGTGGCAGCGGGGGTGGGCCCGGAAAGCAGCCCCGCCCTGCGCCCCCCTGCGGGAGTGCCCAGCTAGCTGACTTTCACAGGGCCTTTTTTCAGGACAGTAGGTGACTCGCCAGAAAAGGCTGCAGTCTGAGATTCAGTCGGGTCAGATCTCTCACCTCCTCTTACTGTCGTCTTAACACGTCCTGCTGTGAGCACAACTCTGTATTGTGGGGTAGTTTTGAACTACAGCAACATCTTCCTGCCTGTTTTCTTTTCATCGTGGTAACACTGTCAAAAACCCTCTCCAATTGCAGCCTAATCCACAGTTGCACCCTGAAGTATCTCTGGCTTTAATGTGGTCTACCATGGTGAAAGCCGAGTAGGCTACAGTGTGGTGGAATAAAGTGAAATCATGATAAGATTGTGGCAAAGCAAAGAGAGGTGTCATTCAGCATTATACAAATATGGGGAAACCAGGCTAAAGCAAATTAAACTCAAAGTATACACACAGTAAAACCACGGAAAAACTAAAGAGTACCACACCATGCTAAAAATACTGGAGTAAACAAGCATATGGAATTGTTTAATCCACAGGTCATTGGAATACTGTATGGGTGTATTCTTTGTGAGCTTTAATGCTTCTCATTAGAGAAGAGCCCCTGGCGAGTTATTCTTAGAAAGCACCCTAAATCACCTTCCCTTTCAAGGGTAAGGAAGACCTGCAAGTTAATGATCAATTAAGGAAGTAGGGTGTTCAGTTTAAGGAGCTCTGGTCTTTGTGGTTTGAGTGGTCTTCAGATTCTTAACCTCCTAACCTGATCTTTTATCTAAATATTCTCTAAATTACACCATTTAACGAATCAGCCGTTAAGCTGATGGCAGTGAAGTTGTGGCAGGTATTTAGAAACCTGCGGATTGGACAGCTCTCTGTGAAACCTGCTGGATGGGAACTCTCCAGGACCAGGGCTGGAGACCCCACTTGGGAATAGTCCAGAGACTGTCAGGATCACTTCGACGTCACTGGAGTTTCAAGGGAAACACCTCTGCAAAATGCTGATGTAATGGGAATGCCTGTACTTGGCGTCTGTCCAGCGGTTGTGAGTGAAGAAAGCCTGACAACAGCCTCTGGGTATACACCTCTTATTCCCCTCCCATTCGCTCCTGAAGGACACCGAGATACGCAGACGCATCAAGACACGCTGTCTTTATCTAACCACACAATACTGATCTGTTCAGAATGTACTTGCATACTCTGTGACCCTTCCCTGTGCTTTCTATAATTGCTGCACCTGGTATTGTTTTTGCGTATGGTACATCTAATTGCATTACTGAATTCAATACAGTGTGTTCATACTGCTCTGCGCTGTGTTGTTTTCATGTTACTTCTGGATTCAAGTCACACTGGTTTGATCTTTCAGAACAATCAATTGTCCTACCAGCGATTTTACAGAATGGTATGTTGTATGTGAGTAAAATCCTGCAAGATTCAAGATTGTTAATGCTAGTCCCTCTAAGGCATTGCTGAAGGCAGCAGCAGACCTGGCTAATGTGTTAGTACAGACCCTCACAGCATTCCCAAAGTGTGATAAAACAAAAACTCTTCTTTTTTCTCGAGTAATAATAATAACGTGTCACTGCACTAAATAAGAAAGGGAGTGTAATAGAGCTATAATGTCTGGGCTAAACCCATGCAGACAGAGAGAGAACATGCAAACTCCACAGGCACCCAAAGCCAGACTCCAGCGTGAGACTCTGTGAATAACAATTTTAACCACCACTCCATCACGCTGTCTTCCACTGAGGTGAAACAGTATTCGTGTGCCCATGTCTATTCTCACCTGTTGGACGCTTTTAACTGTGGTCTGTAGAGGGAACCCCGATATCCTTACTCCCCATCTCCAGCCCTCGCATTACTGTTTGCTCGTGGGTGAGGTGGAGACGCTTTGTAAGGGGAAAGGAAATTTACAAAGTGGAGCCGGGAGGCAGTTCAGAAATACATCTGAACATCCTTCAAGTTCAGACCTGATCTTGCCTTCTCACTCCACAGAGAACATACCGTATCTATTTTTACAAGCTACGGCTCAGAAGAGAAATATAAGGTGTTGCCCTACCAACAGCATAGCTTCTGTTCGCCTTGGTGGATATAGGAATGTACAGTATGCAATTAGGGTAGTGCTAACTTCCAGCACATTTTGAAATACTCACCGTTTATTTTAGCCTGTGTGCACACCTTTCACCAGTGTTATGTCTCCCTACTACTTTAGACCTAAATTTAGCCAGCCAGAGACACACACCAGAGAAGAATGTAGTTTGGTTTTGGGATTGCAGTTTAGCTAAAAATGAGTGACTGATGATGCAGCTATTTCTACGTTATACAGTAGCTCCCAGTGCCTCACCTTCCCTGCCCACTTAAAGACTTTGTTCTTTTGGATGTCTGGGGATTGGCAGCCTTTGGCAGTTTCTGGGAGATGCCTGTTAGATTAGCCATCCATGCTGATAGGCGGCGGTTGACAGCCCACATGGCCCAAGCCATGTGGTTGTAGAAACAGGCTTATCAAGCAAGTGCAAAAGCATTGCAGCAAGAAGAATTGGGATACCACAAATGCGAGAAGCAGTGGGTTGCAATAATTCCTGTCTCCTGCGCAAGTTTTTCCTCCCACAACCTCATTCCATTCAGGATACAGATACCATATTAATTATTATCAAGGCATAATGTTCTGTAATAGTCTCTGCATTTTTGACATTGTTTTAAGAACACACACAGCTCCCACCCCCACAAAAATGACACCAGTGCTTAAATCTCCATTTTGTCATTTGTTTATCAGACTTTGCCTGTTGCATTTTCTGTGTATTTTGAAGCAGAATTCTAAATGATTTTCTGACTTTTATAGAGGGTGGTTGCTTTTCTGGTGGAAGGCAGAACTGAATGGGCTCAAATTCAATTTCTGTGTTTTTTTGCAAAAGAAAATTTGTGTTTCAAATGCACATGCAGTACTTGAGCAAACTAGGATGTGTAAATTGATAAATGTGTATAATGATTTTAGTTGAACATTAAAGTCCTCTAGGTTTAAATAGGAACAGGGGTATAGCGAAAACTGCTAAGTTATTGATTTGAACTCAGGTCCTAACTGCCTGGTCCTTAAGGTACTGGATGTTAAAGTAGAGATGCCAACTCTGATGTCCTGATCAAATTCAGCTCTGAGCTTGTGCCGTCTGGCCTCCCTGAAGTTCCCCCTTAAGCTAAGCGGTGAGGCTGCTCCTCTCTTCTCCCTGGTCTGCTGTGCAGTTTGTTGATGGTGCTGAATGGCAGCTGTGTGTCACCCTGGAGGGCTGGTCACCCTGCTCTTCAGAAGTGGATGTGTGTCCCCTCTGCATGTGAAGTGCTGTGGGATCCTTTGAGATAAAAATCTCCACGCGAGTGATGACAAAGTACCGTCTTATTTAAACGGAGAGAAAACTAAAATGCTTGGTGGTCTGTTGGTTTGGCAGGAGACGCTGGTCTGTGGAAACATCTGTGCAAGAAACCAGTGGAGACAGGCTCCCAAGTTTCCACAGAACTCACTGGTGGAGGTGCTGATTCCAAGGTAAGCGCAGTGATGTGCTGCAGATTCAAGCTCCACAGGCCATAATGCATGCAGGTGAGCCTCTATGTAATTTAGTAAAGTGTTAAGACAAAAATGATCAATCCTATGTGTTAAGTGCTGAGTTTCCTCAGAGTAACATATTGTGAGAAGCAAGGAGACCAAAGGGCATATACTCTATACAACCTGAAGTTTTAGCACCTTACTTTCAAGCTTTCAAAATGAAAGAGAATGCTTTAGGGTGCCTTTAGTTTTGCGTTTCAGTTTCTTTCTGCATTTAAGTTCAGTAATTGTCAACCATTAATTGCCAGCAGTTTTTCAGGTGTTCCTAGATGTTGTGGGAGGTACCTATTTGACCTTCAGTGATTTGAAAGAAACAAAGATGATGAGTTTGAGAAACGGGAATAATGTGTATTTTCAGACTGCTAAACGTTCTTATTGCAGTTCCTTTTGTAATATTGCAAGTTGTCACTATTTTAAATTGGGCAACTCCTCTATCAGCATTTATTGTTGGCCATGCAGGAGTGACTCCACTCCACTCTGAGGAAAGCCTGGGCCTTCTGATCTCCAGGCTGATCTGACCGTGACTCGATCTTCTCAAGGGATGGTGCATAATGAATCGAACGCTGGAGCAGGCCAGATCTCATGGCCCTGCGTCGGTTCAGCTCACCCAGGGACGGTTCTCATGGGTTCCCAGGTGTCTGACCTGGTGCTGTGATTTTTTTTTAAAGAAATGGGAGGCAGCACCTGTTTGAGAGATCCCCTACGTATGATCACCTCTCCCCTGGGCTGATATAGAAGAAATCAGCAGCTATTTGACTCAGAATTGGATGTTCCTAATGGGGAGTGTAAATTGAGAGAAACCTTCGATTGCAGATTTAAACAACAAACGTTTGCTAGAAGCTACTGACAACCCGTGCTCAGAGAATGTAATATGTCTTTAGGAATAAAAACAATTTCTAGTGTCAGAAATTCAAACACATTGCAAGAAATAGGAGGGACTCAAGCTTCAATCACTCAATTACTTGGTGTTTCAGTGACATAGGGAAAGCAGAAATGTCCCATTTCTACCAGACATGTAGCATTTTCATGATGAAGCAGTTTCAATATTTAGTTTCTCTGTTAGGTTTGAAAGAGGTTCTCACTCTTTCTCTGCAGTTTTCAATCATGTAGTGTATGTGCCCTCACCATCTTTAACAGTCTGGGAATCGCTGAAGTGCAGTTTGGAGTAACAGCTGGCTCATGTTCATTCTGAAACATATATTGATTAAAGGATGAGAGGAGATTGTCCTAGTAAGAAACACTAATAGAAACATTATGGTAACTGGCAAGGGTATGCAATAAATTTAAATTGTGCGTCAGTGGAGGCATACAATCAGTTTTAATGTCTTCAATGAATCCTGCAAGTTTTATGGTGTAGACTGTCACCTACACCATAATTCTCAGAAACAGGCTGCATTTGCAGCGAGATGCCCTTAGTAAAAAGAGCATCCCACATCTGAAACAGAATGGAAGCAGATGGCTACACTCAAGGTGCAGAGCAATATAGCCCCATGCTTCATCAGAGGGAACACTGCAAAGCAGTGTGCAGGGCAGTGGTGTGTATGAGCTAGAACACAGCAGCTTTTAGAAGCACATTCATGACTACCTTTACAGCTGTGTAGTAGAGCAATACCGACGGGCATTACTAAATATAAAGAGCCTCCAGTTGTGAACGGAAACCTGTCATAAATCTGTTACTGACGTAACACCTGCCACTGCTAACCACTCATCATTGACCACTCTGTGATTTCTGCTGCTCATGCTCTTTTTTTTAGTTTAGGATTAGGAAACCGCAAACTTTTATTTCTCAATCAGCACAAACCCAAGCTGCAGTTTGCCTGTCGAAAGCAGCAGCACTACAATCCATACCCACTGCACTACAAAGGTGCTCACTTTCCCCCACCCAAATGGCCAAATCTCCAAAACTGAAGTAAAACCCAGATCCTGGTCTTGCTAATTTTCTTTGTGTTCTGTGAGTACAGCACCAGCGGGTGGCACAGCGCGGATTGGAACTTGCACCCCCTGGGCTGTAGTTCTCACCTTGTCCACCAGGCAGGGGCTGTTCCAGGCCAGGCCGCTCTGGGCAGCCCCCAGTCATTTCCACAGGAGCGCTCGGAGGGACACAGCTGGAGCTGGTCTGATTCCTGCCTCATTGTTCAAAGTCCACCGGGGGGCCGAATGGTCACGGCACGCATTTAGCACCTGCACACCGAAGTGGAATTACACCACTCCATAGAAAAAACACGCTCATTTCAGAAAGCAGGACAGCGGCAAGAAGTAGGTCGTCTGAAACGGACTGCCTAGCAACGAAGGAAGGGGGGAGAGGAAGGGGAAAGTGGGAAGGCAGTCGCGGAGGGACAGCCACGCTGCCAGCTGGCAGACACCACCAGCAGGGCAGCGCCTGACCAAGCGGTCCAGCAGCTGGCGACGTGGAGGGGTGTGAATTTGTAGGTCACTCACAGCCGCGGTGAGAGCAGCTCGGGCAGTCTTCGGCACAGGCCCCTCCGCTGGTGCCGACGGCCTAGAGGGTTCGAATCGGGGTGGCGTCAAGGGGCAGCTCAGTGCCGGGGGCAGCTATTGCTTCAGCCACACGTATACTAAAATCGGAACAATGCAGAGAAGATTACACGGCCCCTGCGCAAAAGATAAGACATGCTGTAGAGCCTGACTGAGGTAGAAGAGAACAAGCCTTTGTTTTGTATGAGCTTGTACTGGATCATTGCATTCATTTAAGCGGCAGCACAACTCCTCTGTCTTGTATTTAGATCACTTAGTCACTGTAATCATCAATGAGTATTGAGCTTTTCGCGAGGTCATAAGAAAAAGACCACAACGGGTAGCAGACCTTTTCTCACCCGGTTTCTGTGGCTCCTGGGACGCAAGTATCCAGCTGTCAGCTCTGCTGCAAAGGGGCAGGTTCAGCAGGAATCCAAGTGTTGAATTGTCTTCCTGTTGGGAAGTGAGAATGAAGAGACAGCGAGAAATAGGGCTTTGGGGAAATAGTCAACATAATTGAACTAAAAAGAGCAGTGTAAAAACAAGGAGGTACTAGTGGAGACATTCTAACTTGTTGCCATGTTCCTTTTGGCAACAGACTGCAAAGCTCTTGACTTTTGACTGTTTATTCCTTGTTTTCTAGTTGTTCTTTTTTTTTTTTTGCTGCCCCACGTCAGACAGCATTGAAAGGCCACCCACACAGTGCAGAGAGTTCAGATCAAGGTCTGGCTCCTGGCGTTCACTCCTAACGGCTCTTGTCCGCATCTGCAAAGATTTCCAGCAGTGGGTTCTGAAACCCACAAGGAGGTGTTACCTTTAACCAGACAGCAGTGTCAACCGGGGAGCCTGAAGGTCAGTAGTTACCATGGCTGACAATCTAGGCTCTACAGCCACCCACCCCTCTGTTAGCGCAACATCTTTTGTTTTACTGCTTTGACCTCAGCAAAGGGATCCTGGGAGTTTTTAAGCATGTCAGAATCTTGTGCGTCACTAAAACGTGCAACCAAATGAGGAGCTGGCTTAGGTTCTGGTCATTTGATGCCAAAGGGATAAATAAAGTGGGAGAGATGAGTTCCACCAAGCACACTGATCAAAGCTGAACGCTGGATGGAATGCAGCCTTCTGCATCTTGCACATCTTTCACAGGCAGCACAGCGACAATAGAAAGTCCTCACGCAGACAAAGCATGGAGCAAAATGCCGCAGCTCTTATAACGGAATAATAACCTTGTCCAGGACGTCTGTTTTCTCTGATTTTTTAAAAATATATTAGACTATGCAAACAGACTGCTGCTCCTGTGTTAGCAACCGAGCATCCTGTCCTAACACTGGGGCATCACAGCTCCTTCATTACTGACTGCTGTCCAGAACAGCTCTCAGGACTGCGTCAGCACCACAGGCAGCTTTCAGCTGAGTAACTGAGAGAGACTGAGGGTAGGCACACCCCAGGCACTGTACAGGGGCGTCACTCGCAGTTATTGGGAAGCAGGTGAGGCTGTAGTCTGGGACCTTCCTTCCTCTCTGGCTGGTGGTGCTTCTTTCAGGTGGGTTAGGCAGGGGACAGAGGGGGTTTTCTGGGTGGTCCCCTCACAAACACCCCCTCTGTTCTTGCACGTTTCCTTTGAGGGGAATAGCAACATTGGCCCCTGGGTCCGCGCTGTTGTCTGGCTCCCTGCAGGAACACAGCTGTGCGCCAGCAGGATTGTGTGATGGTTTGTGGGTTTGGTTTCCAAACTGTGGCTTAAGGGCCTCGATGTTCTCCCAAAACAGCTCGCCCCCTCCCACAAAAAAAACCCAACCAAAAACTCTTGATACACTTCTCCCATTGTCCCTCATCCGCCCTTGGTCTAGTTATTCACTTTGGCCTGAGATGTAAGGAAGCTCAGTAGTTCCTTGTCTATAATAAGCCACCATTTCAAATACAGAAACTCGTCCATCACTCAGCATCTCCCACCACCTTTTACTTACGCTACACACAATGCACCGCGCCCTCTGGGAGGCCTGGCCACCACCATGTATCAGAATTGTGTGTCCCAGAGAGGAGGACAGAGGGTGCATGGGATTTTCCTGGGAATCATGCACCCTTGTTAGTTTGTCAATGTCAGACTTCCATCCTCTGTGAAGTTTCTAGGATTGCAGTCTTAAACAGAGATGAAAAAGTAGATCTATCTGAAGAGACCAGATGTTAAATGAAAAACAGAACAGGGCTGCTGGCCTTGTCCACACTGTGCCACACATTGCTGTCTTGCAGAAGGCTTCATCACACAGCCCACTCACACTTTAAAAAGTCACAATTTACAAATGTGTAGGCTCTGTACTTTTAGGCAGACACTTTCTGCATGCATACTTTTCACAGATACTATGGCAAGCATAAAAATTGCAACCCCGAGTAATAGCAATATGCCGAGTGCTGGCTGGAAATTACAGTTTTGGATGACATTTTTACTCAGTTTCTAAAAATCTGGTTTCTCTTTTTTTTGTTTTTTTAGAGTATTCTTAGTCATCTTTTGCACTTGTTCTCCAGCAGCTCAGCTTTCATTGCAGTGGCTCAGTGGCAAGGTAATTTCACAGATACAGGTCCTGCTTGCTCAGTGGTATTATTGGAATTCATAGTGCTTATCAAAAGCTATGTGCAGGTCTTTCAATAGCTCATTGATGTGAGTTAAGGCGCCTTAACTCTGCCAAAACTTGTTGAGGCTGCTTAAAAGAGAAAGCATTTATGTTTAGTTTTAGTGAAAAATCCCTTTTCAGTTTGTGTGACAGACAAGACAGGAAGTAGGAACAGCAAAGTGCCACTGGCAGTCTGAGCTGCTGCTTCACAGCTCTTGGCTCCTGGGTTCAGTTCTGGACTGGGGCACATTCTATGTGGAGTTTCCATGTTCTCCCGACTGCCTCACCACCTTCCAGATACGTGACGTGTGGATGAACTGACATCTCTAAATTGTCTTGGTGTGCACGTAGGTGTGTGTGCACCCTTTGACGAAATGGGGTCTCATCCTGCTTCTGGTCCTTCGGGGGTAATCTTGTTGTTCATCCTCGCAGGAATTCAGGCACTTTTATTTGCAGTGTAGACTTTTGAATTCTGTTTTATATAGTTTCTTCCCATTTTATTACTTATGGTTAAACTAGAAATACTACTCTTGCCTGAACTACAATTTGTTTTTTATTACTTAAATGTTCTTTCCAGGACTTAGGTGATTCAGATAGAAGCTAGTGTTTATCCAGAAAGAAAAAGCCACTTTTATTTCCAGTGTGCAAGACACAATTTCTCCTCCTGTAAACTGCTGACATCTGGAGTTTCTGTTCATGACACTGAATGAGAAATACATGTAGTCGATGAGTAAGGATTGCCGTTTTTTTTTGTATTGTTATGTGTTTGAACCAAAATGGAAACCACTATACACTTTTTTGGGCGAGTGTGTGATGGCTTAAGGGGTGTGGAAGGCATCATAAATTTGACCGAAGGGGTCTGTCATCTCCTCACTCGGGCCTGCAGCTATTTCGAGAAGAGGATGCTAAGTTTCCAGACAGCACAACGAAAAAAAATCAGACAGCTGGAACTGCGAAGACAGACTTGCAAGGTTGTTTAACTTGTGGGCTGGTCAGTCATTATCATCAGGTGGTTCTGTCGTTGTGCAGACCGTCCCCCGCAGTTGAGTGAGTCAGAGGCTGAGACTGAGTTCCAGCTGATCCAGCTGCTGCTGTACTTACTCCTTGTTCAGCTGGGTAGATTGCAAGGGGCAATGAGCTTTTTGCAATTTCACTCAGAGTTAAAGAAATCAAATTCACTGGAAATTAGGATACTTTCAGAGGTTAAAGGATATGTAGCCTACACTGCAGGGATATCAGTGTAGCCAGGAGCTGTTTTGCTGGATATAACTGGATAGTCCCAAGAGCTTTATCACACAGTGGGATACTGTGTGTAGTAACACTACTACTAAACAAGAAGCTGACCAGAGGTCTTCAGTATGTAGTGTGTAAATAAGAAACAAGCTGATTCTGGTTCAAGAGCAACCACATGGATGGCTGCAGATCTGTATTCACATCAAGGGAGAAACTACAGGAACGTCGGGGGAAAGAACATGCAAACTCCAGACATACGGTCCAGCCAAAAACTGAACCCAGAAGCCAAGAGCTGTGGGGAAGCAGCTCTAACAGCCAGGAGAAAAGCTTGACGTTTGAAAAATTAAAATAAGAAGAGGAAAGGTTTTCGTCTCTTATCTGTACAGTCCTGGACATCAAGGGCTTTTTTTGGGAAATTCAGATTGGTAGATTTCAAGCTTCCCATTTTTTTGTGATAAGCACTGCTTTTTAATTGCACAGGCTACAGTACGTGTTTCATCTGGTATTTTCTTATCTGCTGCCAAAGGAATATTGAAAGGTAGATCATATACAATAAAGCTTTTTTGCAGAAGTCGAGCAACAAGCACATGTGGGTATCACTGATTATATAAGTGGGTGGGGAATGTAATGTTTTGCATAGCTTGCAAAACCTTTTTACCAGCACACTGCTGGCTTGCTTCACTCCTAAGCTCTTCCTCATACCAAACTCTTCAGAGAAATGGTTTAGTTGTCATGAAAAGGCATAAGCCCAGGTGGCACTACGGAAGATCAAGAACAACTGAATGCAGAAGTGCAGATGAATATTCAGTAGTCTTCCAATAGCCCCCACCCAGTGATATTCTCAAGAACTAAGAACTTTAGTATTTTCATGTATGAGAACAAAATAAAGGAAAAGCAGTGGTTAAGTCATTTATCTAAAAAGTTTGTGCTTCACACGTTTACTCCTTCAGGGATTTTTGTTATCGATTTTCTTAATCATCAGGTGGTTAAGACACCTCGGCTTCAGTCAGATGGGCGCTGTGTTCAGTCACTGCAGTTCCTCCCAGGCATTCTTCTGCTTTCAGTCTGTTCTGGTGTATCTGGGGCTGCATCTACTTCTTAACTTCAGCTGCAGGGAGGGGGGTCTGCTTTGTAATGTAAATAGAGGCACACGCAGCAGCTCAGTGGGTGCAGATGTCTGCAGGAGAAGCCTTTGCCAGGGTTTCTGGAGAGCGCCCCTTGCTATTGTCTGTGGTTGACCTCTGGCCTCGGTGAGAGAGACTGCGGAATGAACACCAGCAACGTTCTGAAGCCAGGACCCTCTGCAGAGCGCAGATAAGGCTCAGGGGCTGGCGCATGGCAGCTGCCTGGCTACAAGATGTGCAGAGCGGGGCAGCAGTGTGGCTGCAGAGGTGGAAGTGAGCGCGAGAGCTGCATCGCGTTTCAGAGGTGTGCTCCAGCTCTTCGCGTGTGTGATGTGACTTCCGAGAAATCGGCCTGCCTGGTTAAACACGCTGTCGATTAACCAGCCTGAGTGCCGCTCGCCCAGCCTGCTGAGAGAAAACTGTACCCTGTCCCACGAGGATTCCAGTCCTTACTTTAAAAAGAAACTGATACGTTTTGCAGAAATGCATTTCTAAATATGGGGCAGGAGAGGTGGGAAAGGCCCTTGCATTAATACTCTGTGGTCAAGTATGTACTGTGATGATATAAATGACAGAAGGAATAGTTTGTGGTTTGCAAAAAAATCTGTATTTTACAGTAGGCATTTGCTTCTTATGTGGCTTCTATGCATTGCGGCATTTAGGTTCGGTTCCCTTTTTAACCTGGAAAATGTATTTATCACAAAGGAGTAAGTGCTGGCTGTCATGGTGGTTAGCACGGCTGCCTTGCAGCGATGGGGCCCTGGGCTGCTACAGTATCTGCATGGAGTTTCGTATGTTCTTCCTGTGTTTATATGGGTTTCCTCTGGGTACTCTGATTTCCCAAATTTTTTTTTTTCCCCACAGTCCAAAGTCTTGGTTTATTGGCCCTGGTGTGACTGTGTGTATCTGTGTTTGTGTCTGTGTCTGCCCTGTGATGGACTGGTGTCCCATCCAGGGTGTATCCTGCCTTGCGTCTGTTGCTCGCTGGGGTAGACTCCAGCTCCCCCGTGACCCTGAATTGGATCAGGTGGTTATAAAATGGACGGACAGATGGAGAAAGTGCTAAGTGTGGCACGAGTGAACGGTGGATCCTGCAGGAGAAAAAAAAAACACTGTGAATTGACAAGTGGCTCAACCAGAATACTGACACAAGGGTCTTAGCAGCCAATTCATGATTGGCAATTCTAATTAAAGGGGGCGTAAAAAACATCTTAAAATTGAGTAAAAGTCCGCCTGTGTTCCCATAAAGTACCTCGTTGCCTTCCGTCATGGTACTGATGAGCCATTTGTAGAGGATGGGGAGGGGCGGCGTGGAGTCCTCTTATCTTGCAGTGGAAATACACACAAGACGTGCACTTTGAGTTGAAAGGAGCGAGTTGTGCTGTCGTCTGGGGGGTGACCTTTGACCCAACATGTGATGGAGACAGTGACCCATGCTGGCTGGGCTCTGGCAGATGTCTGAACAAGAGGGATGGAACAGGGTGTCCAGACGGTAGAGCTGACTTCACTGCTGTGTGCCAGGAAAGAGAGGAGCAGGAAACAGAGTTATTGATTGGACATGAGAGGTAAATGACTTGATTGACCCGCAGACAGGAAATGAGCACTTGCATGGAGAGAATATCGACACAACTCAGTAAGAGTAAATAAATAACACCCCTGATCTTTCGTGGGTCATTATGGTGACGGATTTGTTAAAGGGTTTCTCAGAATCATTTACCGTAAAGTCAGACCAAAAGCTTTATTCCGTATTAACAGTTTCGCTGCAGACGCGGGAGACAAGAAAACTAGAGATTCCAGTTCCCAATGTTTCAGAGTTTGAAAATCACTTATCGGAGGTTTTCCATCAAGGGGTGGGAAGAGAGAGGGCTTATGAGCCAGGCTACTTTACAGAAGCTTTGAAGACGTCTGGCACCGAGAATCAGGATTGAGTGTTTTAATAGTACGACTAATACTCCCTGTTCCCTGTTAAATAGGAGTTTTAATCTTGGTTTTCCTTAAATCAATTTTCTGGGCTGTTTTCCACCAAACCACCACAATTGGATTATGATTAGTAGCATCAAAAATCTAATTTCCCAGTGTGATGTGGGATAGGGATCGGGAGTCTGCAAGGGCGTAGTGCCCTCTGGTTCGTGCGTCATTGTTCTTTCTGAAGAAGTCCGCTAAGTGGACATTGTCAGTGCCTTTGAGGATTTTGAATATCGTATCAGGTCCCCTCACCTGTTCAAGTCTTCTGTTCAAGACTGAGAAGGTGTTCCTTCAGCCTGTCAGTGAAGGACAGTCCGTCAAGCGCCAGTATGTATCCTGTTGGTCACCTGTGTACTGATTCCAAAGCAGCAATATCTTTATATAACATATCCATAAATATATACATAAATCTTTAGTGTGTTACAGTATATACAATTTTAACATAACATCCCTTGATTTGAAGTCCGTGCTTTTACTATATTTTCTTACATTTTATTTGAACAAAAATCATATGTGGGTCTAGAAGATGTCAATACTCTGTCAACATAAAAAAAAAATACACCAGTCTTTTTTCAGTCTTCATCTCAGTGTTCCCCATTTTGTATATGTAATTTAGTTTTACTCCCTGTATGCAAAACTCTGCACTTGTATACATTACATGTCAGAGGCCAATTAAACTGCCAGCATGTCTTTGCACTGTGGGAGGAAACCCACACGAACGCGAAGAGAACATTCAGACTCCACACAGACAGCACCCCAGGTCTGGGATTGAACTCAGGGCCCCAGAGCTGCCAGGCAACAATGTTTAAATGTGTATATTTGTTTTTTTAGATCTGTTGTTATATGAATAGATTATTTTTTTGTCAGATCTGCTATTTTGATATATTTTATCTTATAGGTTTATTCCATGCTGAAAAAAAAGAAGAAAGAGAACACAACGTTTCGGCCGTGGAGCCTTCTTCAGGTGTGAGAAGGCTCCACAGCCGAAACGTTGTGTTCTCTTTCTTCTTTTTTTTTCAGCATGGAATAAACCTGTTACTTGTTCCTTTGCAGCCTATGCATGCTGACGCAGCTACCCACCTGAACTACTATTTTATCTTATGCCAAGTCATACAGACTCAATACTTGTTTCAACTGATCCTGAGAGGAAACGGCACCTGATTCCTTATTTAAATAGTGGGACTGATAATGCATGAAAACTAAGGCATTTATTGTTCTTTTTAAACTGTAAAACTGTCTCTCAGATGAGCAATATGATATGACATGGTTTTGCTGTCCTGAAGGAAAATTATGGGAACAGTGCTGGGTGAATTAGTGTGAATGCAAGGTTGTGTGGCCAGCTAAAAAAACACTGTTCACCAAGTGATATTAAATATGACACCTTTCTGCGAGGCATGGTAACTCCTTGTTAGTTTTTACTAGAACTGAAATACACACGTGCAAAACTCTAAAAATGGGATTTCATTATTTCCCACTGGGCAACTCACACTGGCACATTTTTCAAAAAGATGCAAAAAAATGCAACTGAATGTTTTAGCTCCACTTTTCTCCAGCAAGAACACACTTTTAAAGTACAAGCTCAGAGAAAAGACTGTTTCGTAAATCAGGCTGAGACCTGGTCGTGAACACCAGCCTTTCTTTCCCCTGCTTGTGTTAGTTGTAAACAATCTGGCATGTGATCTTCAGACATCAGCTGTACACATTAGCCTCTCTGCCCCCACACCACGCAGTACACCAACAACATTCTTTTATATAGCGTCTTTAAAAGTAGTTTCTCAAAGCACTTTACAGGAAGGTGTAAAAAAAAAAGTTAATAAAGATAGGATATAAAAATAGCACAACAGACACAAGGAGCAAGGAGCAAATGCAGACAACAATTACATAAAAGCCTTGTTAAACCTGAAGAAGAAGGTTTTGAGTTTGGATTTGAAGGCATTGAGGGAAGGGGAGTCTTTGACATCCTTGGGGACAGAGTTCTGGGGCAAAGCAATTTCAGTGGTAGAGCAGTAATTCCATTCCAGCAGCAGTGCAGTAACCCTGCAACTGATTTACTGTGGCTGTTTAGTTTTTCATCACATTAGATTTGACCTACTACTCTTCAGCCATGTTGCCTCATATATACAGTTTTACTCAATTCCTTGAGGGCCCAGTGTCCTCTGACTTCTATTCCAACCTAATACATTCCATTACTTTATTTTCTGGGTCTTATTCTTTAATTTACAGCATAGTTGTAATACTTGTTTTATAAGTACAGTAGCTTGTAAAAGGCACATAAAATATGTGACTTGCAAAATAATTCAGTTAATTGTTGAACTGACCTCTCTGCTGGCAAGACAAGCCAGCGGACCCCCAGCCCTCCAGGGAGTGAATCTGACCCCCCTGATCCGGCCGCAGTGCAGGTTTTGTGATCGGCATTGCCGCGCGCCTCAGCGCCTCTCTGAGGGCGTCTCCGCTGGTGATGAATTAGCCGAGCGGGCGGGCGCTGTGCCGTTGTGATGGTAATGTGGCACACGCCGCCGGCCGAGCAGGTGCTCCACAGCCAGGGGGGCGCCTCCGTGACCCACCTTGATGTCATGAGCCGCACACACACAGAGCGCAGCCCCCCCCCTCCCCCCCGTCACCCTGCCTGCACTGATTAATGACTGCTCTGTGGGCTCTGTCCTAACTTCTCCTTTCTCCGGGCTTTGTCCTTTCTGTGCTCCGTGCTGCTACACTTCCCCAGAATGGCAGCCCTCCTGCCAGAGTGTGCCTGGGCCTTTTTCATGAATAACGAGGGGCTTGCACCAGGCTCAAGACCCCAGCTTTCGCTGAGTGGAAGTATGATTTCCATCCGAAGAGATTTAAATCCCTTTCTAAATGAATCACCTCATTTTGCTGCAACTGGGGCTGATGTCTCCCTGGTGTGATCTATAGGTAGCGGTAGACCAGTGGCGCTGCCACATGAGTCCTGTTTTTCTTCTGTAAATTTCAAGTCGGCTATATTTTTTAACATAGAAATTCCATCGTTAGGGCTCTTAGTGTGTGAGAGACGCAGAAAAGGCGCAGAAAATCCTCCAAAATGTGTATTGCTGTCCAATTTCTACTAGCTAAGTGGGCAAGTGGACGTCCTCTCAATTATAATCTCCCTTAAGTTCCCTTGTGAACCCCAGCTGATGCCATGGCTGCTTGGTGAAACAAAAAGTACTCACTCTCAGCACTACTACTACTCAGCCAGCAAGTTAAGTACGGTCCCAACCTTTTCCTCAGACTCCACAAAATGCTTCAAAAGCAGTCTTCTGGTGGCATAGCCTGGACGTGAACCAGCAACTTCTTGCCCACTCTCCACACCAGGCTATGGGTCCTGTCTTCATTTATGAACAGCAGCTTTTAGCAGACAAACTATTTGAGAACTTCTCCTCCATCAGCCATCCCCTTTCCTGTCCATTCATCCGTCCATTAGTCATCACAAAGGCACTCATCCTCATGAGGGGTGTGACAGTGGGATTGTGTGCCAGAAGCACAGGGGTCAAGGGGACGCAGAGGGCCTTCATCTAGTTACTGTCTCCCTGAATATGGGCTACATTCAGGTCCATCTTGGGAAACTCAGATCCCAGCCAGCATGCCTCTGGGAGTCTGGGGATAAGCGGAGCACGCAGAGAAAATTCATACAAGCGTGGTGAGAACATGCAAACTCCACACAGACAGGCACATGGAACTGTTATGCCATCGTGCTGTCCATTTCCGTTTTCTCTGTTAGACACTCTGGCACAGTCTCTTAAGTCTGTGATGTGCAATTCACAGTGCCCGCAAGCCTGCCAGTCTCATGGCTTATTGAACCCCCAACAGATTCTGCTCTCTCAAGTCTTCTCAGTTTCTGTTTCAGAGATTTTGCACAATTGATTCGCTGACCTGCCTGCCTGCTGTTTAGGATTAGCATGGGATGCAAGCCTGGCTGCTTACAAGACTGTTGCTTAATAATGGCTTTGGGAGTCTAGCGTAGCTGTGGTGTCTACAAGCTCTTACTTCACATTTCACTCTGCAACAGTGTGCAGTCCTTTCCAATAGTACAGGAAGAATGTTCAAGACAGAGACCCAGATAAGCCCACCTAGGGAATTGATTTCAGTGACTATTTATTATTTCTATTATTAGCAGCTGTAGTGGAGGAGTCTATTTTAAATAGAAATATTTCATATATTTATTTTTGTTACATAGGGGACTTGGTAAATTGATCTTTCATGTCGTGATTATCTCTGGTTTATGGGTCACTGTGAGAAATAAGGTGAGCAAAACGAAAGGGCACCTATGTGGAGGACCTGATAGAATACAGATGTGAGCATCTGGATCTGCAGATGAAATATGTATTCGCTGCCCACTAATCCGACAAGATACGCTCCTGTCTAGTGCAAATCTGGGACCAGGCAATGCTTGAAAAACTCACTGAATCCTTCTATAATGGAGCATCTCTTGCCTTTCACATTAAAACTACTAAATACCAGTATATTCCATTTCTTCTTCATCTTCTTCTCTGTGCCTTTTTGTCCTGCTCTCTTTTGTGGGGCTGCCTATTTTTATTTACAGTAGGACATTTATATAAGTGCTTTCTGATTCAGTGTGGCTTCCTTGAAAATGATTTTCCCCATGAACCTGATCTTCAGAGAAATCACCAGGACATTTCAGCACAGACTTCTGAGAAGGCGAAATGCCCCGCAGGGAATCAGTGTTCGCCGAGGTCTGGCAGAGCTCCCGTCATGTGCAGTTGATAAATGATTGAACACTTTGCCTGCTATGCCGACTCCTCGTGGGATGTGGAGAGCTGCAGTCCTGCTCGACTCTGGATCCTGTCACATGCTGTATCTGACAGGAAAATGACTGTGGTCCTTTGGTTGCCGTTTCATTTTCTTAAGATTGGAAATTGTTCATTTTTCTTTTTCCTGGGCTACCCTTTCAATTGGGAGTCACCAGTTGTTCACCAAACTGGCTCCACACTGGGGGCTTTGAATAATCACAAGGAGAAACAAGTTCAACACTCCTGCCGTTCTCCTCACTGTGCTCTCCATCCTGCCTTACAGAAGAGGCTCTAGGAATTGGAGAAAGGGAATCTCTTCTGTGACAGCACCCAGGCACACAAGTGACAGGCTACGTGTTTTTCCTTCCTATACTAAGAGAACAAATGCTCTAGTCCAGTGTTCTTTACTGGTAATCCTTTTGGGCACAGAGTCCTCTTTGTTTCCTTCTATCCGAACTCTTAAGCAGTTCATTAAACTAATTATTCAGGCTAGAGAAGCAGTTAGATTTTCTTTTCAAGTCTACAGCAGACCTGTAAAGAGACCTAGGAAAGACACTGGCTGCACCCCTTGAAGAGGAAGTTTGAACTTAAATAATAATCCTTTAGTGAAAAGTTTTTAAGTATCTAATTTCTGTGTATTTGTAATAAGGCCTTTATACAAAGGTATTAAAGAGTATTTGAGACATAAGAAAGACATCTGTTTGTGAATACATCAACTAGAATTAACCCTTTAATATAATGCTGGCTGTAGTATGCTTTACCATTTCTCTGATTTCCGTGGCTAAGACAACAACACATTGTTTGTAGACGCACCGGTATACACTTTACCCAGTGACCAGTCCACATTCAGAACTGCACACAGGTCCTGTAAATCCTATACTCATTCTGACACAAGCTGACCCCTTCCACAGCAACTGTGGAGAACAGGGCTCTGAACAATGAGGAAGCTGTGATCTATGATGGACCTATCTGCCAGGAATCACTTCTTGCATAATACTGTGCCTTTTCAGGGAGAGGAAAGAGGAAGACGATAAAAAGCAAACAGTGAAGTGAGGAGCAGTGCTCCCTGGTGCCAGAGGAGAAGTGGACCAATAAGAGACAGTTCTGCTGTTGGCAATGGGTCGTGGGTAATAAGAAGCAGTATTATCTCATGTTTAGCAATGTCATGGCACAGTGAGACAAAAGGCAGCAGTAAAAAGTCATGGCTGTATTTAAGGAAGAAAGTATTTCTTGACTTTTATGTTACTATAAATTCCAGTAAAATGAAGGACGGTGCACACTGCCTGCCATCACGATCAGTCAACACTACAGATCTGTCTGTGACACACAGATCTAGCTCAGGTCTGCACCAGCTGGGTGCTTTTTCACCAGGGCCGAGCTAAAAGAACAAGCTCTTCCATCGTTGAGAGTTTGGGACAGATGGGCCTAGTTCTTGCACTGTTTTCTCCTTTATTTGAGGATCAAAGTAATATATCTGTATGCTCAGTCACATCTTCCAAACTGTCCCATCCCAGCCCATGGGCAGCAACCGACAAAGAAGGTATTTCTGGGATGGATTTAAAAAACGCCCACGATTAATTCTGAGGGAAAGCCGAGAACCAAAGACTGTACAGGATCAGGGCAGAAAATCTGTGAAACAGATGATTCTCTTGGAAGTTTTGTTTTTTGCTTCGCTAACCTTTTTAATTAACAAAAATTCTTACATGGGAATGTTACCTGTCATTGCCTGAAAGTTCATAAAGCACAGTTAGATTCATATTAACAATAGATGCTGTCGCACAGTAAATGTATGTCAAGGATTTTAGCCTGTCGCTATCTCCACGGGGACACATCTAGCTTTCTGTATGAATAGTTCCCCTACAAATGATTCACATAAAACCTGCGTGGTAGATCGTGTAGATCCTCAATGTCTCTCACAATCATTTCTTTAATAGCTCTTGTAAAACATTCATGTTAAATATTATGCAATGCAAAAGACACACATCAAAAAGCAGATAACCACAGTGTTTCTTCAGGACAAAACAAGATGTACGATGTGTGATCAGATTGTTTTCCAAGTCCGACCTCACGGTACAGTATTCTGTAAGCAGGAGTGGAAATTTCTTCATTCCTCTACAATGCCCTTGGTGAACCTGCGCACACTGCCAAGTGTTTGTGTTTAGTGCCTCCAGCATTGTCAGTATAGTACATTACAAGCCAAAATAATGTCCAAAAACAACATTCTAATACATTTCGTATGCTGGCCTCATGGATTTGGGAATATTTCGTAACACAGACAATTGGGCAGCTTTGCTAGACTTTCACTCAGGCACACTAAACTCGTGACGCTGGTTTTCTCTGCTTGCCTCTGCGCTCGCCGTCTCTACTGTAACAGGAAGTTTATCGTGGTGAGATCAGGAAGTGGCGGTGGAGGTGTGTGGGGGGGGGGGGGTTGGCGAGCAGCTGTCATGGTTTTTCTGTGCCGTCGGGTTGTTTTATGCAAAGGCATCGGTTCCACTGCGCAGCGGGCGGCCGGAAGGGGGGACCCCTGTGTGGGAGTGGATGGGTGCTGGGATTCCAAGACCAGTTCTGTTCCGCTTGGAAAAGCCAGTGAAACGTCAATCCGATGACCTGCTATTGGAGGAACATGCAAAAGAGGGGCTCCCCAGCTTCTCCAGATGGTGCGATTAGATTGTGTCCTGTATTTATTTTGCCAGCTCATCTCACAGGGGCATCCCTGGAATTCCCCTGGGCAACATGCTCATTTGACTGCTCAGGCAAATTTCTTTTATTAAAATCGCCCCTGCCCTCATGGAGGACAGTGAAAAGTTGATTAAGCTCCTAGACGGCCTTTGGTCTGTGTGTGTAAGGGGATACCCTGCTTTGCCTAATGCGGCAGAGGTGAGTCTTGCTGATAACGATGTTGGGTGGAAACCCCAGTGCAGTCAAGCAGGGAGAAAGATTCCTTAACACAGACTCAGCTCGGGCCCAGACAAAATCCTGTGTGAGCTGTGATCTCTGTCTGACTTCATATGGATAGAAAGTAACTTCTTTCAAGAAACAAAGGCCCCTGTTTGATTTTTAATAATAAATCAATGAAGGCACTCGTGCACAACCAGCATGGCGAGTGCCACTCATCCGAAGGCATTTCTACTGAACAGTCTGCAGGCGGGTTTAAACCGATGAGAGAAAAATACCTCCCAATAGGTCCGCGAGGTTTATACAGTGTAGATCTGGGGTGAAATTGAAAGAAAAGGGGTGAGACCCATCCATGATGTCTCACAGGAGAAGACATCCACTGAATGTTGTCTGGGGATTTTTTCTGCCTTCTGTCACTATTTTCATTTTCCGAGCTCTAAACAAGCGGTGTTTTACTAGGTTCATAACTGGAAGGTTGCGGGTTCGAATCCTGAGTGACACATTGCTCTGTTGCTCTTGAGCAAGGTATTGTACGTGTGGGGGTCGCTGGGATAGGGATTGCCCAGCTGTAACAATTAGTTCAAATGTAAATTGCTTCCGTTTAGGACATCGAATAAATTAATGAATAATACTGTTTCCTTCATTGAACAGCTGATGACTGAATTTCCCAGTAGTTCAGTGGAGTTAGGCCTTAATATGGTGTGCTTGACCTGTGACATCTCTGTCACATGGAGAGGTGCCTTGGTGCTCAGAAGAGGAGTTCCTTTGTGTGGTGGCTGACAGAAACCCACAGCTGTACCCGTGACAGAAGCAGAGTGAGCTCCATTCAGATAGCTCTGCGGCTTTCTTTATTAGCTGAATGGTGACATGCTTATTTATAAGAAAAGAATTTCTCTTCGTCAAGTTACATGAGTAATTTAATGGAGTTTGGGTGACCAGTGTTCTGTTTTGCTATTCTGTGTTGAGGGGGTACGTTCCAGGGAAAGATTTCCTCCTGACCTGGGACTCCTGCAAGTGTGTTTCACATTATTCCCTGTGCATATTACGTCGATTGAATGTGCTGTATTTAAATTTGAACGTGGACTGTATATGGAAATGAGCCACACACACAATTGTCATGGATAGTCCCGAACTAAAATCTCCAATACTGCCTCAGTATGTTGACCAGAGACGCAGTGCTTTACCAGGTGATGTAGAAATTCTGCTGAGGTCCTGACTGTTTATCAAAGATCCCATGAAACTGTTTGCAAGGGTAGGGGTGTTCACCCTGAAGGTATTCCACCCTGGGCCTGAGCAGTCTGGCCTCCTTAAAGCGCCCTCAATTCATGAAACCGTTTCTCGCTTCTCCCCCTGATCGGCTGTGCAGTGGGGCTGCTGGTGCAGAATGGCCGCTGCACCTCGGTGGTGGATGAAGTGGATCCCTTCCTCTATTTAAAGCACACAGATCCCTTATAGATCCCTTGGGATCCTGAAAAGTGCTGTATATTTTTATGTACTTTTTCAACATTGTTATTTCTACAACTGTAATTCTCCCTTGGAAGTGACAGTGTTCGGCCTCCCTAGGTGAAGCTCTGTGTGCCTAGATGGGTCGCTTTTGGCCCTCTGAGAGGCAGCAGCCGGGAGCTCAGGATGGGTCCTGTCCAGAAAGCAAGGCTTGAGTAGGATTCCGCCAGCAATAGCATGCAAGTGGCCCAATCCTGCTGGGATACAGCCAAGGCACCCTGTCACCCTTGACCCTTGACCTTGACCTTGACCGGGGGCACAGCCGCCGGCGCCTCACCTGCCTGGCACTGGAGAGCCCTGCGGTGCTGCCAGCAGGAGCCATGTGCACTGTGGCACTGTGTCTCTGCCCTCCCCTCTTCTCCACTGGTGCCCGAGCATGAAGAAGTCCCTACCTTCAGTTCCCTGGCGCCGAATCGGCTTCGTGTCCGAGTGGTTTTCCCTCCACGCAGGTCGTGCCTGAGGATGAGGGGGAGTCAGCGTTGGGCAGCCCTCGCTCTGAACCCCAGCCCCCAGACCAGTGCACCCCTTCCCCTCCCCGGCCGTGGGGAAGGGTACGGAGGACCCCGAGTGGGCCAGTCGTTTCGGCTGCAGCTTCGCATGCTGCTGTCCGCCTGGGCCACTGCCCTGCGGCCTCCGCAACGCAGCCTGAGGGGTGTGTGCGCGCCCGTGCGCGTGTGCACATCTACTGGTATAGATAGAAAGGGAGAGAGTCCACTGGCACACGATTACACTGTAGTGCGGATTACGAAAATCCAGTCAAGGGCAGAAGAAATGAGGGAAAAAAACCAGAAGATCAAAAAAGAATGTTTAATCTTTTTTTAGCCCATTATAAACGCCACTCCCCAAAAATAAAATGATAAATATAGCCCTGCAGCTTCTAAAAATAGAACATTGGAGAGACCAGCGCTGCTATTAATAGCTGTGGCCATGAACTTCATTCTGTCAGCACTTTGCATGAAGACAAGCAATTGTCGCTGTGGAAAGAAAAGCCTTCTGTTCCCTATTTTTTTTTCCTCTGGCTTGACGTCAGCTTTCTTCCCAGTCCTGCTGTAGACTCGCTCACCCGGCTGAAATACAGGCCGCAGTTGTGTCTGGCAGTGAAAGCGTCTCATGAACACTGCTATTGTGCCTCAGGGGGCCTCAGGGCATTCTGTATAATTTTCCATAGTTACCAGCCACTGTTAAACACGTAGCTCTGCTTGGTCGACATCAGAGCTCACAATGGGCCTAATAACGCACCTTCAGGGATTACCTGGAAGAGATCATGTTTCTTTATTTATCACCTCTGTTGCTTGTCTGCAGCCTTTATCCTTTGTTTTTTTTTCCATCTTCTCAATGAATTCCCTCAAGTGTCTGACTCCAAAACAGAGGGATTTATTCTTTTTTTTTTCCCCAAAGTTATTTTTGTCCTCCTCCCTCGTCTGCACAAAAAAACCTGTAAACGCAGTGAAAAGGCCTATTTATAAGCGGTGGGCAAGAAAGGCGTCTCAATCACGCGGGCCGCAGCAGCAGATTTTGTCTCTGCACGACCATGCTCAGCAGTTTGTTTTTTGTTCAGTGAATCATGTGACGGTGTTCTCACTAGGTCTCAGTCTTACAGCAGACTCAGTTTGTGGTGCTACAAAGTCCCTCCGGCTTGTACTGTACCAGTTTGCTGTACAAACTGGGTCTTGTTGTCTGGACAGAGTATGCAGGGGTCTGCCAACAGAATTCCAGGAGTGTGCAGCCAAGCATTTTAACTGAAGGAATCCTGCAGAAAGAAATTCAGAAAGCAGAATACCTGACAAAATTGTGCAGTCCCTGAAATTTAGACACGTTTTCACAGAAAGAATGCATGCAATGAGTTTATCTGATGCTCCAGACTTCTGTAGAAGAATATTTGATTGACATTTTCGATTCTGGGAGGCAGGGTGACTTAGTGGTCAGTATGGCTGCCTCACAGCGCTGGAGCCCTGGGTTCGACTCCTGGGGTGCTGTCTGTGTGGAGTTTGTATGATCTCCTTGTGTTCTCATAGATTTCCTGTGGTTGCTCTGGTTTCCTCCCTCAGTCAAAAGGAAAATACTGGTAGGCTAATTGGGTTCTGTAAAATTGGCCCTGGTGTGAGTGTGTGTGTTTGTGTCTTGTGTGTCTGCCCTGCCCTGCACTGGACTGCTCCATGCTCCTTGCACTCTTTGTGTAAGGGGTAATACAGTACATGACAGAGACTGGTGCTTCATACAGATGACACAATGCAGCAACGTCAATATAAAAACAAATACATTAAAGCACCCAGACACAAGAATAAACACTTTGTAATCTGTTGTTGAACAAAGGAAATCAAAGTGATGTTCTATAGCTGGATTTCACTATGTTGTCACTTTGTTGCCCCTGTTGCCATGAGATGACTGAAAAAGCACAGCATACCTAGGTCAAGCATGTCTTATAAAACACTAAAGCAAACTTGCAATGTGCTGTCTGAGTCTCTTTTAATATGGTGCGTGTATGATTTGGTGTTTGTTTTGAAGTGCAGGGATTGTCAAACGGATACAGCAAATGTTGCTTCTGATCCTCCTGCGGTCTTGCTGACGTGACCTCACTGCCTGTTCACAGTCACTGCAGTGTTGCAATCCAGGGCAGAAGGCATCAGAACTCCTTGTACCTTCAGACTGGCCATAAGCACATAATTGGTTTGCTTTATTTAGCCCACACCTGGTTTATAACATTGCAATAAAGATCCATACTGCCCAGATTAATGCAATCAAAAGAGACCTAGACCTAGCCTGTTGCCTTTTGATTAATTTAGCTGTGTACTGCTGATGGTACAACAGACACGTAGCAGGGCTCCATTTAAATCCTCTTTTTTGCGTTCTTTAAAATTGCAGCCACAGCTTCGTCCAGCTGTCTCTTTCTCATTACCAGCCACAAGGACCTATTCCTGGGGGGGAGTCTCTGCCATTGTCTTGCTGGACACTCTGTAGTTAGAACGTCTGCTAGCCTCACACAGGCAGACAGGCAGGGTGGCAGTGTGTCATTTTGGCACAGAGCTGGGCAAAGCAGGGAGGTTCTGCTGACTGGGCTGTCTGTGTCTGTCAGGAAAAAAATCAGAGCTGCTTCTCTTTTCAAAACTGGTGCCAGTTTTCCCTCCTTGTTCCCTACAGTAGTTTTTCTGGTCTCATAAATAACGCAATTAAAGATATCTACCGCAGTGGGAGTGTGTTACTATATAAAGTGCGACTGGGTGCATTACAAAAGGCAGCACTAAGTGTGATAATCACCCTTCTATGCAAGTTAAAGCCTTGTGTAATGTTTCAAGAGCCCTGCAGGATGGGGGCGCCTGCGGTTTCTATTCTTATAATACAGTGTGTTTCAGGGGCATAGTTAAAGATGAAGGGCCTTGGGCTAATATCCCCTAGTGCTAAGTACATCCCCCCCACTAACTGCAAACTCTCCCTTCTGTATCATCTTCCATCTGTGACTGTGTGGTGTGCTAGGAGCAGGGTCGAGCTGTGCACAAATACGGTGAACTTTACTTTTTCTTTGAGGAACACCTGCATCTGCATTTTCAAAACAGTTCTTTGGAAAGTCCAGCCTTGTATCGAGAGCGAAACCACTTGGTTGATGTTTGACACATGTTCAACAAGCTTTCTAAAAACACGACATTCCTCGCACAAGGAATCGTCATCGACAAGTGCAGTTTGTGTCGAGACATGAAACTGTTTTACTCACGGCATTACTTTCACAGTCAGGGGATGTCGAAGCGTTTCTGCCTAGTGGCCGTGCCATTTCGACACACAGGTGTGAGTTCTAGGTCTCCAGATAAAGTCCTCCTGCTGCCCCCAACCAGCTATACAGAGCCACGCTACTGCAGGGTTGGGCTTCACACGCCCACAGAAGCTCTGCAGAGACTCGCACAGAGGAGGTGTCCCTGAGGGAGGCGCTGGGCGCTGGGCGCTGGGCGCTGGGCGCTGGGCGCTGGGCGCTGGGCGCTGGGCGCTGGGCGCTGGGCGCTGGGCGCTGGGCGCTGGGCGGGATCTCGGGGACTATATTGACTTGACGATTGCCTACAGTGGCCAGTGCTCTTATCGGGGGGTGTGTTGTCTTGCCTCTTTTGTTCTTGAGCTTCCCTCGATCAGAAGGAGGGATGAATGAAATAAAATTTTGCCATGTAAAAACAGTGTAAAAACTGCAGTTTATAATCAACATATTTCTGTCCCTCACAAAAATACCTTTATTTTTTGGAAATCCCAGAAAATGTACATTCCTGAAATTCTTTTTGCAATTGTGTCTATGTAACAAATGCATCAGCAGACGAATGGCATTGTGGTTTTCTTTTCAAAGGGACATTTAAATTTAAGTTGCTTTAATTTTTAGAAACTGCTTGAGTACCATTTTTGCTTAAGCTCTCACCCACCTCTGCTTTGACTTTGCCAATTCTTAGAGCTGGGAAACAGCTTGGCTTAGGGATCACGGTTCTACTCCCTACAATCCCACTCTCCTTAACGGGGGTTGCGGGTTCGAGTCCTACGTAGAGCAAAGCGTACTGCACTTTACTCACTCTGCTCCAGTACGTGCTCTCAAAAGTACGGGCGGGCCGTCCGTTAGCTCACCCTGTAAATGAGACTCGGTTCTCAATAGAAACTAAACGCTTTAATCTTATTTCTGTGACTGCGCATACGGTAAGTCGCAGGTTACCATACTGACGACGCCTTATTCGAAGCAAGGGAGGTGTACTTAGCGAAGACAAGTGAAGAAAACATAATAACCTGTTTCTATTCTTCGGTCATTTGACTGCAGTTTTTTTTTCGCACCTCTAGTCCTGCCCGTGACAATATTCCCGCTATTTTTGCCGCGGGTGCGGGATCTCCAGTCGCGCTGCCGGGCTCGGCCTCAGAGCCGCTCAGAGCAAGGAGTGTGCTGGTCCAATGTGGGCCTGTCTCGGGTAGAGCCGGCTCGGCTCTGTGCGTGCCCACCGCGCGCATCTTGGATCCTGCTCGCATTCTGACACGTTGTGTTTCCAAAAATACATCCGCGAGGAGCCGGCCGGGGGAGAGCTGCCAAATCACCGCCGGTGAACAATCGACTGGAAATGTTTGGATATTTTGTTCCTTGCCTCTTTCCAGTAAAGGGGGTGGCATTCCTTTGCGGGGAATCTGAGAAACTCCCTCTGTATGGCTCCTGAGAGATTCTTGTTTTTCTCAGTTTCCAGTTCAAGGCTTAAAACGTTCCCTGCAGAGCGAGGCTGCCAAGTTCCTCATGGTTTTTTCCTCTACTGATTTTTTGTTATATAGCCAGCCTCTTACAAAAAGCGGTGATAAAGCTGTTCAGTCCTGCCATTAAAACTAGCAGGCTTGCCTGCAAAATGATAAGACGACAAAACGCCAGGCACGAAAAGGAGCGGACAAGAACACACCCAGTAACTGATAACTGACGAATGCACTTACACGAGCATGCAAGGACTGGGGGAAAGCTGCACCTGTATGGACGGGGTTGCGCATAGCTGGGATGTGTAAATACACTGGAAACACGAGCAGATACACGAGCATGCTGGCCCAATTTCCTCCAGCTTCTTGGATAAAGAGGCAGCGCTTCTCTTAAACAACCGAAAGAACTTGGTAGAGAAATGCTTTTACTAGCTGTACTGCAGCCTAAAATTCCTGCCTTCTGTCTGTTATAAAATCATTTAGGAAGAGTGTTCGAGTTTCCCGGCAGATTGGCACAAGGTACTTTCACAAACGCTTCAGGGAAGCCTTTCACTTGTAAAAGTACATCAAAGTTATCAGTGACCAGCCTCGTACCAATAACCGGTATGAGGAATAACACCATTTACTTCACCTTTCTGTGCCACGTATCGGTCTTGTTCTTTATCGTGCCCTGGTGAAGGAATGAGGAATGAATTCCGTACAAATAAGGTCATTGTTACACAATGTAAGCTCGCATCTTCTGGGAAGGAAAGGCTTTTAGAAGCTCACACAGAAGGCTTATTTTTCCTGGCTGTTGTTCTGCAATTGTGTTCTCTTCAGACACTTCACTCATTGTCAACGCAGGCTGCTCCAATGTGTGTTATAGTGTCAGGATACCCAGCTGGGACTGTTCCGAGGGGGGGAAACCTGTGACAACCCCTGGGGAATGCTAAACGTTAGCTACTCTTGGGGGGGGAAACAATTTAATGAGTTAAATGTCGCGATGTCCGGCATTGCCGAGGAGCCGAAGTGCGCTGCACACGCCGGCTGCGCGGGGCCGCTTCACCTGTGTCCCGGGACAGCCGCGGCGCGTGGCGCGTTTCCCCCGCATTCCGCGTGCTGCCTCCATTGTGTGCTCGGGGCCGGGCGGGGGGGGGGGAGCGCGCCGGCGGACAGCTGGGGCAGCGGGCAGGGTGCGCGCCTTCCCGCTCAAGGCTGCCTGCCCACCTGCATTCCTGGGATTCCGCGGCTCTCCTGACAGGAGGCAGGGTCCCGGGGCTGGCTGAGGTCGCGGGGGGCGGGGGGGGGTTCTCGTTTCCCTCTGCACTGACTGATGGGGGCGGTGTGTTTCTGGCGAGCTGAAAACAGAAGTATATATGTTTATATGTAATAAGCAAGAGGAGATGGTGGAGCCGAATTGCGACACCCTTGCTAGGATACACCCCAGAACTGTGCAGCGCGAAGAGCGGCCGTGCACCACGCACGCGTACGCATCTGCTTTCCCCCGGGGGGAAATCCTGCAGCGCTTCAGGTGCTTCAGGTTAGAGTAGAGGGAATCCGCGACGCGTGAGGCGTGGGATTGAGACGCCAGTCAGCCACAGTGGGAAAAGGACTGGCGTGAAGACCCCCCCCCCCCCGCGGTTCAGTGCAAAAATGAACTATTCCCGCGCGCCGCTACCCTTACATGGCCAAGACACTTCCTGAAGGCTGAATATTTATATCTTTCCTGTGTAACGATCGCTAGTGGGGGGGCGATGCTGGCGGCCTATGTATGTATTTCCATCAGGAATCACCCGGCACTTTTCTCTGGGCGTTTCCATGGCAATGCCTTATTTAGCAGCTGACGGCGCGCGGCTGTGCGCGCTGTTGCTGTATCTCGCCGCGAGAGCAGAAATGTAATAATATCAGGCCGCTTTTATCTCGGTGAAGATGTTTCCGCCGTTTATTCTAAAAATTGACACGTGTACCAACATTGTACATCACCAGGGCTTTATTTTTAATAACTGAAGGAGCAGTGGAGCAGATATTTGCACAATCGTCGCTCTTTGGTATCGAAAGATCAGATATTTTCAAACAAATGTCATTTTCGGGAGTTAAGAAAATCAATTCCAGAAATAATGGGTGATAACTCGAGATATTATCAGTCAGGATTTTTGAAAACGGCATTGCTACGATCTGTTCACAGCCCTGACTTTGCAATACTCGTAACCTGTTGCTTTCTTGAAATTTCTTGACTGTATCTGTCTATTGCCAGTAGTGTTTATTTTTTCCTTCTGCACATGCATGTAGGTGTCTAGGAGGTTGTGCAGAGATCATATCAAGTGTTGAATGGAAAGCAAGGAAAGACATTTTAATAATGAATTTTACTCTGCTCGTACATCACCAAGAGCAGCATGATCCATTACCGGTCTCCACACCACAATAGAAAAACTGGGATCCAGAGATGAGCGAAGAGCTATCCACACAGAAAGATGTTATACAAAAGCAGGTAGACTCTGTAGTCTGAAATGCAATCATTCAGTTGATTATTATGTTAAAAATCCTGAAGAATAGCAACAAAGCCAACTCAAGCTCCCTGTTTGTAGACACAAAAAGACCAGTCACAGGGCACAGAGATGGTAATTAAACGCTGATAGGTTTAGGTTTGACAATAGGAAGCACTTCTCTCAACAAAGAACCGTGGGCCGTCCAGCTCAGGCACGGTGGGGGCACAGGGATTGTGCTAATGGACAGCCAAGCGAGTTTGACTGGATGAACTTCTCTGTTATATATTCTGCTCTTGGGTTACAGGCACAGTGGCGCAGTGGTTAGTGTGTCTGCCTTACAGTGCTGGACCCCTGGGGTGCTGTCTGGGTGGAGCTTGCATGTTCTCCTCATGTTGGCCTCATGTCTCCAACAGACCAAAGACATACTGGTCCCTGGGTAATCTGGCCCTGGTGTGAGTGTGTGGGTCTGGGTCTGTGTGTGCCCTGCCATGGACTGGTGTCCTGTCCAGGGTGTACCCCACTGCTCGCTGGCGTTGGCTCCAGCTCCCCCGCGATCTTGAGCTCGATGAAGCAGTAAGAAAACTGAAAAAAAATGGTTTGGGTTTAAGGAGGCATAGGCAGTCACACACAGGCATACAAAGCTTGAGGAAGATTACAGCTAAGAAAAGGCCGTTTGACCCAGTTTACGGGTTGAATTGCCAGCCCAGGGGCTGAAGGGTCAGGAAGCTCTTTTATACAAGCCATTTCATATCGCCACCCCACCTGAAGTAGGAGTGGGCGAAGGGACGGGCTGAGGCAGGATGTAACACAAGCGCACCCTGAAATGTCCCCCCGTTCCCAGGCCCTTCCTGCACCTCCCGAACCGGGGGCAGCCCCCTAACCGACACCAGCAGCGAGGTCTGGAAACGCAGCTGGGGTTCACCGTGCACGAGCCCTGCAGCTGGGGTTCACTGTGCGCGAGCCTGCAGCTGAGGTTCACCGTGCGCGAGCCCTGCAGCTGGGGTTCACCGTGCGCGAGCCCTGCAGCTGGGGTTCACCGTGCGCGAGCCCTGCAGCTGGGGTTCACCGTGCGCGAGCCCTGCAGCTGGGGTTCACCGTGCGCAAGCCTGCAGCTGGGGTTCACCGTGCACGAGCCCTGCAGCAGGGGTTCACTGTGCACGAGCCCCGCGGGAAGACGCCGCAGCCTGGGGACCCAGGCCACCCGACACCGCGGAGAGCCCCCCCGTCATGCGGACGTCTGGACAGCCCTTTATCCGCGTCCGGCCGCAGCCACAGGCAGCTCCCCGGGAGCCGAGGAATGCCTTGCATTCCGATCAGGAAAGAGGGGAGCCTGCCAGCACGAGGGGCAGAGGGAGGCACTAGCGCTGTGTGAGCTGCCAAGAGCCCCGGCACTTGGGGAACACTTCGGAAACACTTCGGATAGCAGGATTGTGAGGTTTAACAGGCAATTCCAGTTCCTCCAACATGACTTTTGGCTGTGACTGCGCTGTGTCTGTGGATTGGTGCGGCGGCCTTGCAGATTAACCACTGCTGGCTGTGGAGAGAGTCCAGCTGCAGCACATGGTGGTTTGAGGGACATTGTGTTAGAGGATTATTAACTTCACTCCAGTACAGGCTGGAAGGAGCAGGGATGGTTGCCTCTTAAGTATTTTACTTAAACCAGTGTAAGTCAGCTCAGTATGTACTCAGGGTCCACAAGGATGAACAAAGGTTTTCCTGCCTGTTTGTTTAGTTGACTTCAGTTTACAGTGTTTGGCTTGAACTGCAGTTGCTGTGTTTACTGCAGGAATCTGCAGACTGCGTTTGCATGATGGGGTGGGAGGATTCAATCAGCAGTGTTTTCTGTAAAGTTCAGCCCAGGGTTTTGTAAATATTTAGGGAATCTGAATTTGTACTGATGAAGAAATGTCAAAGAGAATGCGTGATCTTGTGGATTTTGAGTCCCAACTGCTGCATCCAGTGTGAAGAAAAAAAAAGGCACGTTTGTTTTACAGTTTGGTGAAAACGTACTTACACCACAGGCAATGTGAGAGACCTATGAACTTATACGGGGAATGTTTTATTCAGGTCATTGGTGCTAAAGGCAGATCCACACGTTACTGAGTCAAGGGGTGGACTTACGTTTTTTCATTCAATACTGGATGATTTTTTTTGATAAATAATGACAAGGTTGAATGTTGTGTGTTATTTCTCAAACTTGGTTAGTCCATTAGGTTAGGTCTACTACTAGGACTTGATGAGGACTGGGTGAAGATCAGACATGTTTAGATTTGTTCAACCATAAAATCTATAGATGTATTCCAGCAGTCTGAACTCTGACAAAACACTTTTAGAAAGGACAGGTTTGTCAAATAATTGTCTCCGTACAATTCTGCCTCAGCTCGACTGAAAGCTTCTGTACGTGCAACTGCAATCCCTTCCAGACTCTGGGCACCAGGCAGCCCGTCCACTCTGAGCGGCGCTCCAGCAGGCTTTGCAGGAAGGGTGAAAAGGTGACACATCACACAACTTCCTCTGCAGTGCAGTGAAGACCTGCTCTAAGTGTAGCAGGAACCGGCAGAACTGTTTGTGCACTTAATGGGACGACCTCGTCCCCTCCAGCCTTCCAGGAAAAGTCTGAATCCGTGCCCTTACCGCAGCGCAGCCCTGCATGTTCTCTTGGAGCGCTGCTCTGACTGTGCCCGAGGACCCTGGGAGCACCCCACCGCTGCCTGCACCCGGATTGGCTGCTTCCCGCCTCCGTCTTGCACAGCGAGCGGCGACCTGCATGCCTGCTCTGTGTGCCGCCGCAGCAGACTGCCGAGCGCGGTGTGCAGATGAGGGCTGTTTCTACACCGAGGAAAGATGTTTTCTTGATCTGAGAGGCAGAAGACAAAAGGCAGCCAAAACATTCCAGCTGATGTCCCTTCGATTGCGTCAGCTGGTCTCTCTGGAGGTCAGGTCCTGTCTCCTGCAGGCAGGCCGCACAGATTTCATGCGCTCCACCATTTAGTGTAATAAAGTTTCAAAACAATTACAGTCCTGCAGGTTTTTGTAGGAGTCTTAAAAGCAGTAATCGCTAGAAACCAACACACTGCTGACTAATTAAGAACATAATTGACACACCTAAGTAAACCAGGAGCTCAGGCGATGAGAGAAGCAGAAGGATCTCAGGCTGGTCAAACCAGAGTTGTCAGGTAGTCAAGGAAGCACGTACACAACTAGATATGAAACAGAAGCATTTTATGATTTCATTTTTTACATTTTTCCATTCTGAAAAAGCGTTTACCAAGAATCTGCTTTCCGCAGGTGTTGCTGACCCACGATTGCTCTCAATTCACAGAAAGTTGTCGTACTCGGGCAGGGAACCCATAAATGGATATTTTTAGACTTAGACTTATAGGGATTTAAAAGGGGCTCTGTTTTGAGAGGGAAAAAAAATCCAGCAGCTTTTCAAATTGCTGCCGTATGTTTTGAAGGAGGTGCAGAAATTATGCAACCCAAAATCACGCTGCATTCAGAATTGACCAAATATCTGGCTTGCAAGTCTCTGAAAATAATAATCAGACAGACTGGTTGATCTAAACAAGTAAAATATTGTGATATTGCATGGGCCCATATCTGAATAAATGCATAACTGTTTATACTGCTGCAGGCCCAAAGTCTGCAGTCCTTGTCCTGGAAAGCGGAGGTGCTGCAGGCGTCTCGTGTTGCCTGAAATGATCAATGATTACGGATCTGGAAAGCAGTTAACTCCTCCGAATGAAGCCACAGGTTGATCCAATCAAGCGCACTCAGCACTTGGCTGGAAAGAAACTAGAAAAGACAGGATCTCTGGAACCAGGCCTGCAGACTCCTGGTCGACACACACCTCTCGTCATGTGAGGCGAAGCCACAGTTAACGTGCCGGAGCTCCACTCCTGCCATAGCGGCCCACCTTCCACGAAGGCTAAATTTAACACACACTCCGCCCCGGGTGAGAAGCATGAAGGAAATGGGATTTATAGAGCTGCAGTTGTTATCTTTCACAGACGCTGCCTAGCTGGGAGTCTGTGGCTTCCTGTCAGAGGACAGTCTCCAGATAATCGCAGCTTTTGCAGTCGTGTATTTAACAGCACACTGAGGATCTCAGTAAACGTGTAGCCGGTAAAGCTAACAGCCTGCCGGCTTGTCCGGAGCCCAGACAGCCTGCCAAGTCAAACAGCAGCCCTGCGTCACTGGCTCAGCCCTCCCCTGCAAGGTGGAGAGTCACAAATGCTTTGTCTTGAAGGAAATGACGCTACTGAGAACCAAGGACATTCCTGGCTACTTTTTTACTGCTGTGACTGGGTAGTGCACGTTCCTGCTGAGCAGTCATGGGCTCCCTGCGGATGTACAGCCTAGACCGAAAATCTGCCAAGCAGCCCGGAATCGCAGATCACTCTTTCCGAGCTGGCATTGAAGTGCCTTGAGCCTGCATGCTCTTTCAGTCTCCTGAACATATTCAGCCAATTTCACTTTGAACTTGGAAACTTGAGTTTAACCAGATCCACAGTAGCAGCAGCACATGTAGCTGAGCTAAATCCCTTTTTTTCTCTCCCTGTAAGGGCTGTAGGTCCCAGCGAGATTCCAGTCTTCCAGAAAAGATCCTTCAACCCGTGTAACCTTGGCTTTGGAGGAAGGCTGCTGTATTCTGCAAGCAGAACTGCACACATCATGGAGGAGGTTTATAGCTATGTTGAAGTGGTGGGACTGCTGAGATAACAGGCAGGCAGATATTAAAGGGACTCTACATGGTCAGAGATTATTGAAGCATCTTCTGAGTGGACCCTCAGCGGTGCAAAGCAAGATGCATTCAGCACAAGCAGAGAAAGCTCTTATCCCGAGCCCCAGAGACATTCATATCCCACATTCTGCAGCCCCTACACTGTCCTTGAGGAAAGCACCTGATATCTGAATTCTGAAAAGGGTATTGTATCAGAAACATTTCCTTTTTAAAATGAGGAAATGTGCAGACAAAGCAATAATTCACCCCCCTCCCCCAGAAAACACAAACATCCCTTTTGGAAAAAAGGCCCCCATTGTCCTTTCATTTCATAACTGTGGAACCTGCGAGTCTTTTGAAAAAGAAAATTTGCAACAGGATTAGAAATGCAACTTTGTGAGCAAGGCGCCCTTGCAAAGTTTTGTACCCCGGGAACTATCCCAAACTGGAGCTCTGCTTCTGTAATGTAAGTGAGATCCAGCCTCACTTCAGGAGTCAGGAAATCTTTATTTTGTAGGCCAGAACAGCTCCTGAAGCATTAGGCTGTTCTGTAATAAGAGGATGAGCTTGACTTATAACACAAAGGGATCATCAAAAATGTATGCTTATTGCACACTGCTACAAGTGCAATAGGTTGAAACAGACTGTTGGGAGTTTACTGTGCAATGTTGAACCCCAAAACCCACCAATGGGGGTGCACCCCCACCCCTCTGCCCTGAAGAGCCGCATCAGCATGAGAGCCAACAGAAAGAGACAAGAACTTCAATTTCCAATCCAAATAATTTATTTTAAAAAACAAAACAAGTGAAAACTGGCATTCGAAACACGTTCATAAATAGAGAAATGAATATATTATTTCATCTCGACACTTCAGTACATTCCAGACCCAGCTTGCACTGCCCATATGAATGTCCCTCAACACCCACATCGCAGCGAAACCAGCGGGAGCGCTGGTGTGGGTTCCGACATGAGCTTTGAAAGTCACTTGCAGTCCGTGTACTGTGAAGCGGCTGAACCCGCTCTGCTCGCACACTCCCACAGGCTTCTTGTTTGCCGTCTCCTGCCGGTTGGCATGTTAGTCAGAGCGCCCTTCTTCTCCACCATGTGTGTGTCCGGGGGAATTTTTGTTTTTGTCACGTCTCCCCCTACTGCAACAGGCAAGGCAATCGTCACGACAGTCTACCCCCCCTCCCCTCCCGCCGCCGCCGCCCCCTCGACGCTGTGAAACTGGCAGGGTTGCCCGTCACACCACGGCGCTGCTCCGCCGCCCTGCCCGCCGGCCCGCCGGGTGCCCCCTCGGCGTCCCCCGCCAGGGCTGTTCCGCTCTGCGGCGAGACCGCGGCCTCCGGGCCCGGCCCTGGCCCGTCCACTCTTTCCCAGCTCCTTTCCAACTGCTCGTTGCAAGCCGAGGGCCGTACGGTTGTGTGTGTTGTTGAATACACCCTAACATTTTTTGTAGTTATTTATTTCCTTCCTTCCCCCGAGAATGTCGCTGTTGTCCTCCGCTTCGGCTGGGGCGCCGGCGCCCCTCAGCGCTCCTGCAGCGCCAGGAAGGGGACCCACTGGTTCTGGCAGCGGCTCTCCTCGCAGTAGCTGCCGACGGCCTTGAGCGCCTGGCTCTTCCCGGAGTCGGTGTGCGGATTCTGGGAGGGGAGAAGGCGGATCATTAGCACGCTGGCCGACCTGTATTCCCGAAACTGAAAGCACGGGGCCATGTGACGCACGATACTGCCGAGCTGCCGGCTCGTCTTTCAGGCGGCTCCGAGCACGCCGGACCTCCCACCCGTTTTGCGTACCCCCCGAAATGCCGATTCTGGGCTACGGGTGCCAGCCCTGAATGTCGCACCCGGACTGAAGAGACACATGCCCAGCATGCGAATGAGCACCTCCTGCGTCTCATCCACGACTGCTGGGCTGCGACCCCCCCCCCCGCACCCCGGGCACAGCGCTGTGGACACTTACAGTGACCAGGAGGCAGTGCAGGTCCCGCGGCTCGTTGGCGTTGCAGTCCGCGCCCGTCTCGCCCAGCACCTGCGCCAGCCTCTGCACGCCCGACACCCGCAGGATGTTGATGTCGTTGTCGCAGCAGAAGGCTTGGATCAGCGTGAAGTGGATCTGGAGGGCGATGTCGTCCTCGTCCTCCTCGTCCGTGGCCAGGATGCAGAGCACGACGCTGTCGGGGTCGCTGCGGGCGGAGGAGATACAGCGTTAATACCGGGGATCGCACGGGCACCGCGCTCTACAGCTCTGCAGACCGGCACGCTCGCTAAGTTTCAGTTTGCACTCCTCTGCAACCTTCCTAACGCACAATATGGTGCAATTATTCCACAAGACGTGGAAGCACAGACACCACGACTCGTCATTGCTGGGAGATCACATGTACCCGGCCGATGAGATGAACGGATACTTACATGTTCATTAGCTTTGCAGACTCGTAGACCCCCACTGTGAGGCTGTCCTGTCTCTGAGCCGTCACCAGCAGCTCTTCCAAAGCTTTCGCCACGGTTTCCATCCTGCAAGAGAGAATAGGGAGCCGGGGTTAGGACTTGATAAGCGCGATCCCAGCTGTTCAGAGCTCGCAGGAGCCGATGTGCAGTCCTGCTCGGAGTGCTGCCGCTGGACCGTGCACAGTCTAAGAGAGACCCGGCTACAAGGTGCAGTCGCAAGGCAGAACGCTCCAGTGAGTGAAACTCAAAAACTTCCTGAGAGCGTTTACTTACTTTTGGTCAGCGATACTGCATCCAACGACTTCTTCCAGAGTCATGTTGAAATACAAATTGTTGTAATCCACAATGTCCGGATAAACTCCAAAGTTAAAATCCCGTGTAACAAGGTACTCGCCGGTTGAGTAATCCAAACGTTGCAGCTCAGAGTCGTTGTAACCGAGTCCGATCGCCTGAGTTACAATAAACCTGTTCGTATATCCCAGTCTGCTCGCTCAGTTTCTGAGATATTCTAGGCGGCAGACAGCTATATATTGTCTTCTCATGTGGGCGAGGCCGGGTCTGCAGCCCTTTGCTCTGATTGGCCAGGGGATTTCAAGAGCGTGCTCAGCCTTTGCAACCATTGGACGGCCCGTGCGAACGTATCGCTCTGAGCCCACGTGGGGCGCGATAGCCTCTCTCCCCCCCCCCCCGTCCCCTTCAAAGAAATTCACCCGTGTTTGTTTGAATTTCGAATCCTCTGGAATTCCCGGACTGTTTCCTTACGCCGTTTTTCATTCGGGAACAAAAGTGAAAATAGTAGGAAAATAATTGCATTGCACCCCCCAGGAGCTTCGGTAAATAAAAGCACATCTGAAATGTCACCTCACTGCAAGCTCCATCGACAGCAAGGACCTGTTCGCTCGCATGTAACTTTTTGAAAGGTGTTTGCAAAGCAATGCAGCGATACTTTTCGGGGGTTTTCGTGCTTCTGTATACTGGCTTCCAGTGTCTCTTCTCTTGCAAGGGGACTGCAACACCAGACCCCACTCGGCTTATCGTATGATCGCGTCTTTTTTGGAAGCAGCTGACTTTCCTCGTGTTAGGAGGGGGACTTTGCGCCTCATGCAGAACCGAGGACATGTTGTGCAACTGACAGGGCAGCATGACAGGATAAAAACAGCCTCATCTGAGAATGTCATATGATTAACTTGTCGACTTCATGTATTATTCTAGATGTATCGGGTTTTTTTTTAACCTGCAACATCCTCCAGCTTTCAGTTTCCAGAAAGCAAGACCGGATTTCTAGATGTGTTACCTGGAATTTTCCTAACCTGCGCGGCGGCGCGTTCCTGTGTGGTTAATTGCGTTTTCATGGACGAGGCGCAGAGACACGCACTGCGTTGTTGACGCTGTCTTTACTGGGCTTCGGTGTTCGCATACCTAATTTCTGTTGGTTTTTGCGGTTGCCCAACTTTCATAACAAAGTTATGAAAAATCACAATCGGTTTTAATTTCAGTACAACCAAACAAGTTTAGTAAGCACACTTAGAAAGAGTGCAGTGCTAGATGCAGAGTGGTGTTCTTTTTGTGCTTTGTGATCTGCGCTTGCTGTGTGCCGCGCACTGTAACTGTTGATAAGCAACTGCCCAAATCACACTGCCGCAAACCCCGAGTTTTCAAATGAAAACCAGCTCCAGGTTAACTTTGTTGTCGGGGTCCCCCCAGTGGTCACAGGCGGTCACTGCAAGCACATGTTGTAACGCCTTGCAACTTTCATGAACTTTTCCAGCATGAGGTAATTCCAGTGTAATAACCCTCACAATGTATTCGCCCTTCTTCTGTTAAGTAACGTTTTGTGTTTTTCGTGAGGCTTGCACAGAAATAATTTTACTATTATTGGGAAGACAAAAATTAATCTTTTAAATTAAATTGACTGCAGCAGTTTGCTGTGTGAAAGAGCGATTTGCAATAAAACGCAGGCAAAATGGTTGCTACGAATGATAACAGTAACAGATTAACGTGGCTAACATGCCCTGACTTAACAACTGCTCCCCAGCACAACAACTTGCTAACAGTCTGAACCGCATTGCGTGACGCTGCACTTTCGCGGCGGGGCTCAGTATCTCGGCCCGCGATCGCCCTCTGGTGGAAAGTGGGCGAATTTAACCAACTGATAACTTAAGCCGTGCTGCCACCTGCCTGTCACTGTTTCCAGGTGAAAATGAGAAAATACGTCTTTCTGAAGTGTTTAATAGGGTCAGTTGTATGTTTTAAATGTAAGCGGTCATTTATTTTTCTCGTGATCTCTCATTTTTATTTCAATTCAAAAGACGTGGGTTTTAATTCATGGATGAATTTCGCTGAAGGACTCAAAAGAAATAACCTTAACTGCTGTCGAGATACTTCTGGAGCGCATGTGTTTAGAATAGCATAAGACTGTTGCCACGTACAGGGTAGGATGAGACGTAGCAAAGCATTCAATCGAGGTTAGCGGCTTCCTAAATCCATTTCTCAATTATGGCAAACCTGACGATTTAAGTGTCCACGATTTAAAGCGAGGCGCCTCTCGCCCTGGCTAGAGATCGTATTGGTAAAACCACATATTTAAATTGCGAGGCGCCACCGGAGCTGTTAACAGCCAGGTACAGCAAGCGCCCGACACATGTAAATGAAGAAACGGAAAGAAGTTCAAAGTTTTTCGTTCGGAAATCCAGGTTGATGTGTCAAGCGAGGTGTGAAACGGAGGAAGGCGCTTTCTTTTGTAAGAGTCGGAATTGCGAGGCTGCAGGGCGGTGCTTCAGGACGGAGTGTTTTGCCGGTGTTAGCAGGACAGTGTTTGGAAAGTTCACACACACACACCTCAAACCGAGCCCGGGGCGAGCTTGGTCTTGGTCTTAACGGTGTTTGGACACAGTTGTTGTTCTGTGTGTGTGTGTGTGAGAGGGAAGGACGTGTTTTTCATTCTCTGCGGAGACACGGACTGAAGGGGGCTGTGTGTGGGGGATGAGTCAGTCCGATCATGTAGTCATTAACCAGACAGAACGAGGAGTCGATCACGTCTGTTAGTCACCATCGCCATCAGCGCTGCCGACACCGTGGAGCTACTGACCCCCGAAACAAACAGCACCGGCTCGGTGTCATGATGTAGTTAGCGCTCCTTAACTGTCCTGGCTATAACCGGACGCGCCGACACGCACAGAACGACATTCTGCAGATTTAATATCAAATATATTTATATATATATCTATATATATCTCTTCTGCAGATGGACCCGTAAAGATCACCGTCACTTTACCGTAAGACGACTACTTTAATCTGAGGAAGAGGTGAAAACAGGATCACAAATCATAGAATTTTATATATTGCTGTTGTAGTCGCATCAAAATGCTTTTAAATCTCGATTTGAACCAGAGGAGGGCATAGAAAACAAATGATCCCATATCCTTTATTCGTCTACCTCGGAATGTGGTCGGGGAGCGGGAGAGAAGTGTCCTCCTCAAGGGTGCCAGAGCGCGGTGCTGGCTTCAGCCCCAGCAGGAGCTGTGGCGGTGCGGCACCGAGTCAGACACTGGGGCTTCTCTCCGTGTCTCTCGAGACTTGCACAGCTGTTTTAAATATTTCAGCACTTTGGTCTGACAAAATGGTATCTGTGCACGAAGGCTGCAGCTGGCCGGTACTCGCACGAAACAGTACCAATACGAAGCCAACACGATCGCTTACTGTCTTGCACAGTGAATCTGCGCTCCTTCTGTCTGGGCGTCGATTTAAGACTACCGACATCAGTGCAACAGCGCAAGGTAATCCCCGATACCCACGGCTGCTAACCTCCTTCATTTGGACAAGGTAGTCTTTCACCTTGAAATTCCCAAACACACGAGTGGTGGAAACAGTCAGGAGTGGGCGAGTTTCGGGTCTCCCTGTGCAAGTTGGCGCCTATTCTCGCCCACGCATTGAAGAGAACGTACAAGAATAGCTCAATTGTACTGCCTCCCCTACTCCCCCCCCCAAAAAAGTAATTTGTATAGGAACATGGAATTGCCCTGAACAAAAGAAACTATTTTAGCATTCGATGTAAAATGCAGTGTGCCATAGAAATTTTTGTTAGGGCCGTGTGATTCATAAGTCGCGGTCTGAAAGCTCTCTTTATAGATGTGAGTAAACGGCACAGCAAGTTGTGCTAAAACCCCGACCCTCGACCTCTCCGCTCACAGCTCAAACTTGCGCTCGCCCTGGAAATCATGGGATCGGGGAAAACTGCAAGCACGTCTGCTTTCAGCTCCGGCAAAGCGGCTGATCTGGAGTTCCTCGAACACTTTGAAAGTGTGCTTTGAAGTTCTAAATTGGCTAAAATCATTTTCTAAGAAAATGAACACTGATAAAATGATATTCATTGGCATGGAGATAAAGTTCCGACCAACTAAGCAACTAGTAGGATCCATGGAGTAGCTAGAAAGTGCCAGTTGGAGGGACCAGGTGGATTTGAACCTGTGACCCCCTGTTTATAGTGGCCTTCCTGAACTCCTGGTGATTAGAAAATGAGAGCTTCTGGAGAAAAAAACACACCTGGACCAGGAAATAGCAGGAAATACCCTAAAAGGTGACTGAAATCAGATGAGCTGGGCTGCTTTTCCGATTCCTCAGTGTGAGGTTTGTTCACCTTGCCTGTGTCCTGGCACGTTTCCCACAGGAAACGTGTTCGTCTGGGAGCTGCAGTGAGCCATGCGAGGGGAACAGAAGGAGCTGGCCTGTCAGCACACAGCTTTAGCTCTCACAAGGCACCACAAGCCTTCCGACAGAAAACATTTCCTTTCTCCTTTTGCCCCAACGAAAGAACACTGGGCATTGGTGCTTACCTGGATGTCTGCTGCCAGTTGGTCCCAGAGTCTCACCCAGTGGTTTGTCAGAAGACCTCCCAGGGGGCAGCTTGTGTGCTCTGCCCAGGCAGCTCGCTTCTGATACCCACAGCGCTTCCTGAAAGGTACTTCAGCGCCTGCTTCCTATCCCAGAAGCCCTGCTGAGGGATTACCAGCTATGTCTTTCATTGGCTGAATCAGAAACCGGCCAATCGGGTTGTATCTGGCCTTTGCCCCTTGTCTGAGTGAGGCCCTGGTCTCCAATCCACACATGTGGCTCCGGTGCCCTCTTGCTGTGCGGACCTGCTCGTTTACATGAGACAGGCTGGCTGAGGGACACTGTGATGGGCCATTAGACCTTAATCACAGGATCGGCTGGCACCTGTTGCAAAGATCGTTATCACCCATAGCTCCCGGCCTCTGCAGGGAATAAACACCGGCCTCTAGGCTCCCACAAGCATTCCCCTCTTGCACTTGAAGTGGAGTGTTCAAATGGGATCGAACCTTCAGGCGCTCCTTTTGTCCTTTCGGATGGCTTCTCTGCACGTTTCACTGATAGCTCAGGGGACAAGTGCACAGCAGAACACACCTCAATTTCTAAAGGCTCTCTGCTTTGCACATGCATGCGAGCAATTTAGATAAAAAACAACTCCTGAACAAGTGATTCAGGATGGCATTGACAGAGGTTTCGGCGGACAGCTCACACGCCCAGTTCTCTTGAGCTTGGATCTGAGAGATGTAAAGATGCCCGCCCAGCATCAGTCAGAGACGTAGTCCGCAGCCAAATGAGGACGAAAACATCAGATTAATACTAATTGGGATAATAATAACAAGAGTGGCAAGTCTCTGCCCTTAGATTATTTTTTGTGTTGAAACCTAAGATGGGGAGAGCATTAATAATAATAGTAATAATGAACTTTATTTTATATAGCGCCTTTAAAGGTGGCTTCTCAAAGCGCTTTACAGAATGACAACAACAATAAATACTCTGGATTTATTAACATCCTATTTAGCTCACAAACCAAATCTATCATGTAGACCCTCCTCAATGTTAAGATCTGGAATCGCCACCAGGTGCAATATTTCACAAAACGCACCATCGCGCCACTCCTACACCGGCGGTGACAAGAGAACCGTGTTCATTTCTCTCTTTGTCAGAGCTCTTCCCGTTCGCCGCGAGCCTCGTCTCCGTGGCCATGACCCGCCCGGGGCCGCACTGGGTGACGCTGTCTTCCCACACGCCTGCAGGGGGCGGTCAGGCCCGGGGCTCATGCGGTGCTCGACGCGCAAAAAATAGACGGTCTAATCTTAGCCGCCGAACAGAAATAGCTTTTTTTTGCCGAGTCAACAAGCCCAAGATAGAATGTCGCCAAAAAACACACACACGCACACACAAGACTGGAAAACCGACTTTCTTTTTGTACTGCCCTCCTCACTTGGCTCTCTGGTTTCTGGGCCAGTGCGTCTGCATGTCCCGAGGAGCGCACTGCCGGCTCTTCGGCACGGACACTCCGAGACCGAGGAAGCGAGCGTCTGTTTTCGCTCACAGGCTAGTCTCTTACGAATGAAACACCACCTGACCGTTGCCGACTTGCCGTCTCCGTTCGGTGGTTGACCGGGCAGGACGGCACGATAACTCCAACAGCGCCAGCCTCCGGCACCCAAAAAAGCATCAGTACCTCTAAGAACAGGGGATCATGTTCAAATAATGCTTAATTGATGATGGCGTTTGGGACACTATACTGTAAAAAAAAAGGCTCCGTCCTTCGGAAGAGACGTAAAACCGAGGTCCTGACTTTCTGTGGTCATTACGAATGCCAGGGTGTTTCTCAAAAAGAGTAAGGGTGTCACCCCGGTGTCCTGGCCAAACTCCCCCCCCCCGGCCTTTACCAATCATGGCCTCCTAATAATCCTCATCTCTGAACTGGCTTCATCACTCTGCTCTCCTCCCCACTGAGAGCTGGTGTGTGGGGAGAGGACTGGAGCATCATCCCGGTGGGGCTGCACACTGGGGGTGGAGGGGATCCCCATTACCTGTAAAGCGCTTTGAGTGAAGTGTCCAGTGTAATGGTTTACATTAAAATCGGATCAGTAATTAGCTACTACCAGTATTTATAGTACTATTACGTCGCGCTTTGTTTTAAAAACATTTAGTTGCAATTTAAAATAATTATATTGTATAGGTAGAGGGACTGTCTCTACCTGCACAATGTTAATAGTTCGATTAATATAATTGTAGTTCAGGTGGTAATAGGTAATAATCAACCTATTACTTGTTCCTAATGTAATTGTAAACTAACAAAAAAGATGGAAGAAAAAAAAGCTTAACATTTTAAGTATATCTACTTACATGTGAACTGTTCGTTTAATAGATAAAAACAGTTGAAATTAAAATAATTTGTTTGATTAGTCCTTCTGTCCACAAGGGGTCGATATTGCCCCACGGTAGAGGTCTAAATTCCAAGTTCTCTTGAGAACTACATCTCCCATTATGCCCCGCTAACTACCAGCCCACGTGTTGTCGTGCGTTCTCCGAAGACGCTTACAGGAGTGTGCTGTTAGAAGTAAAGATGGCTATTTTTTATTTTGTGTAGTACAGATTGCCTTTATTAGTATATTTTTTGGAATGGCTGAATGCCACGGAGAAATAGTGTATCTAAGAAGCGGTAACAATGTGAGTTTCATGTTTGGTTTTGCATTTTTTGTGCTGTTACACTTTGCGATAGTTAGCAATAGTGTATAGTCAATTTACGAATGAAAGATGTCGGTTAAATGAAGGTGTCCTACAGTTTAATTACTGACCCCAACGCACATACAGTGTCTTCACAAATTGCGTTTTGACCGGATAACGTTTTGTCAGACATTTCGCCGTCGTCTGATTTATTAAAATTAAAATTCGAATTTTGACGAAGTTAACTGGAGTTGTTATAAGTTCAAACTTAATTTCGTGTACAGAGGTTGTTCTGTACTGTTTATACTCTTCCAGAAATGTACGAATTGCAAATGAAAAACTTAAATAATCTTCAATAAAGCAAAGTCAGGCCCTTTAATATTCTAATGTCGAGAACAAACCACGCAAAAACGGATATACTCTCTTCCCTATAGATGTATCTGGCTCCAGCGCGGACTACGGGTCGAGTGTGAGTTCCAAACTCTTTTGTTTGACGGATATTCAGGCTGGGTTTTCTTTTCCTCTGCAGACGGGCGAGTCTGTGGGAGAGGACGATTCGGCCTTGATTAAAGCTTACGAGAAGGCGGTGAGGTCGTTTCGGGTGAGTCTGACGCGACGCCTGATCGCTCTGCCGACCTATCCCGGCGCCTGCTCCGTGATGCCTTGCCTGTCTTCTCCCTGTCTCCTAGGAGCCGGAAGCGGGACCCGAGGGAGCGAGAGAGACCCCTGGGCGGGAGGGCGAGGGGGGCTCGGAGTCCGATGGAGACGGGGAGAGCGCAGAGGACGTGAACACACAGGTACAGGTACAGCTCCGGAGCCCTCTGTCGGAGGAGGGCGCCCTGGCTCTCCACCAGCAGCCTCTCCGAGGACGAGTCGTTCCGTGGCAGTGCGTATCAGTGCAGCCGGCTGTGCAGGAAGGCCCTGTGCTCTCGTCAGATCCCACACGCTGCACAGGGCTGGGCCTGGCCCGAGCTCAGATGGGAGACCCCCAGGAAACACCTGGACAATATGAGTTCTCATTCTGAGGAGTGGCCCAGCCTGTGAGGCACGCGGTCGAGGTCCAGGTGGCGCTTTGTGGCCTCGCTCCTTCTGGCTAGAACCGCCCGCTGGCTGTGACCAGCGGTGTCCAAGGGGCGCCATCCAGCTGGCACAGTGCAGGCGGACTGGGGGGGGGGTGTTAGTTCGCCAGGAGTTTGGGTTTCCTGCACGGAGACGGTGTCCCCAGCAGGTGTGCTGCTGCTCCAGCCAGCGGGCACTCTCCTGCGGGGTGCGGTGGAGCCGGGGGAGGCGTCAGCTGGCACCTCGAGCTTGAATGGCCACTGAAAACACAAAATGATTGGCGTTTCCTATTTTTTGTCAAAATGTCCAGAATGATTCAGTCATGCTGTGCAATCGCAGCTGACTGGGTCTTGTGAAGGCTGGGCTTATCTCCTGTTGTTCACTAGCATCAGGCAGACAGTCGTTTGAGGGGTGTAAAGGTACAGTGGGGGTACCAGCCTTGTCCGAGCCCTCCTCCTGGGCACCCTGGAGCAGCGCTCGGCCTCACCCTGCCCCTCTCTTCGCCCAGTGGCAGGTGGGCTCCCGGTGCTGGGCGGTGTGGTCCGGCGACGGGCTGGTGTACCCGGCGGTGCTGCGCTCGGTGGCAGGCGGGCGCTGCCTGGTGCGGTTCGAGGGCTACGGCAACGAGGAGGAGGTGGATCTGGACGCCCTCCTGCCCTGCGAGACGCACCCACAGGTGGGCTGCCAGCGGGGGGGTGAGACCGCATGGCCCTACTGTGCACGAGTGGGAACATCTTTGCCTTCTGTACCAGACGGAGGATTTTAGAGAAGTGTGGGGATTAATTCTAGATGTTCCCTCCCCTGAATTGTTTTATTTTTGGACCAGCGATGGCCACTTGTAATTCCCAGTGGGGAGCCGTATGTACAGGGTAGGAGTGCGGCTCTAAGCAATGGGTCTTTCTGGGTGAGTCCTGAAAGGGTGTTTTCAGTATTCCTGTAGCGATGTTTGATGTTTCTATCTACTACTGAGCAACGTTCCTGAAAAAGGCAATGTAAAAGAACATCCATCCATTTTCTAAACAGTTTTCCAATTCAGGGTCACAGGAGAGCCGGCCAGTTTTCCCAGAAGCCAATGGACTTATCACATTGTCTTTTCACTTTGGGAGGAAACTGGAACAGCTAGAGGAAACCCACATGGACATGCAAACTCCACACAGACTGCTCCCCAGGAATTGAACCCGCCAGCAATGCGGCACTGTGTAAAGAACGTTTAGAGCAAAACCCCTTCGGAAGTGTTTCTTAACCCCAGCACTTCTCTCCAGGACTCGGAGGAAGAAGAGGACAGGACCAGCCTGGAGCCGCTGAACGCTGGCAGGAACGGCAAGAAAGACCCACCCGACAGACAGCAGCATGAGGTCAGTCTTGCGGTCAGAGCGTGGTGGAGACCCCTTGTCCTCTGCAGGCCCACCACTGTCGCCCCCGGCCCTGCCCACTCTGTGACAGCGACAGTCAGACTCTCGTCCACAGAACGACGAGTGTTTTCAGCATTTCATCACACTAGTTTTACTGTGTGTCAGAGCTCTGTATGGTGTATCAGTATGGAGGCATTTGATCAGGAAGAGGGGCGTGTATGCACGGCTTGCAGATTAACTGTTCTGCTCAGCGACCCGGTGAGGATTAGCTGCAGAGGCTCACAGGATGATGAAGTGCTTTAAAAGGTTAGAAAGAACAGAATAGACACCAGTGAAAGCTGACGGCTCGGATTACAGAATGGTAATGATAATGATGTTTATTTTTGGAATGTAGATGTTGCAAGTGGAGGTGTGTGTGTGTGTGTGTGTGTGTACATGTATTTTGCTCAAAGAGTTTGATAGTTTAGAAGAAAAGGTGATGGAAAATTCCCACTGGACGTACTGTACTTGCAGAGCTGTCCTGTGTTGCCGTAGTATAGCCGTGTTGGCCACCAGGGAGCAGTATTTAGCCTTTTTCACTCAATATCAAACTGGAGACACTGGCTCTTGTCTCAGTGTGTTAGAAAAGATAGTTAGATCATGGTTAGATCATTATTGTCATGTTTTCCTTTCATTGGATAATTGTCTTTAATTTAATATTCATAATCATTCTTAAGTGCATGGATTCACGTAATCTTAAATACTTTAGTCAGAAGCTGCACCACTGCGAGAGCCTGGAAAGGAATAAGTAAAGGTTACTTCAGCACTGAAACGTTACAAGGGAGAGACAGGGCTGAGGGGGTTTGGTTACTGGCTTTATCAGCCATAGCGGGGGTTCTTGTTTCATACTCCCACAACCCTTTGCGTAAAGAGCTGCTTTTGGTTCTGACTTTTGACTGAACCTCCCATAAATTCCTAGATCTCGGGATGTTGTCTTCCTGGATGACCCCCCCCCTCTGATTGTGTGCACGTGATTTTAGGGCCCTGAGGAAGACCACGACAGCAGCAGCACTGAGCCCCCAAAAGCAGCGAAGGAGAGGGAGAAGGACAGGGCCAGGGCCTTCCGGAGAGAGAGCCGGGATCGTGCTCATCCCAGGAGCAGCCAGCCCTTCCTCTTCCCTCCTGCTCCTCCTGGGCATGATGGCTCCATGGTGAGTCCCCCTGGGTTGGGCAGACGTGACATCGTTTTGTGACCTTTTCATTGAGCGCACAGTTGTTTCTCTTCTTTCTGCTGGTATCACTGGAGCAAAATCCTTTGTTCATTTGGCAATAACAGTGTCCTTAACGAGGTAGTAATCTGCCGTTGCCATCCAGCTAATGACATTAAGGTCTCACTGTAGCCTAGCGTCCTGTTTATTGACTGGGCAGAGTGATTTTCAGCTCACCTCGAAGTGGTTTGTCTTAAATCCCCTCACAGGTCAGAGGCCCATGTCTGTACCATCAGCTTCATAACATTTCAAAACATGTCCGCATTGTTCGGTGTGACCCAGCCGGCTGCCAGAAATAGGCGGGGAAAAAAAATAAACCAGTTGCTCCTTTAATACAGTTATACAATTATACAATTGTATGGGTCAAAGAAAAAAGAACCGTTTAACTGAATGCAAGCGACAGTAGATGGGCGATACTGCAGGACACGTGTGAGCAACACGCTCAGCAATTACCCCCCGTCCCTGCTGTGCACAGGAAGATGTTCGTGAGGACACGTTGGTTTCATTGTGCCTAGAAGCCTTAAGTCACCATGTCAGCCTCCCTGGTCTGTGTAGCGGAGCTGACATCAAGAACAGTTGTGCCAGGGTGTGCCCGTCCCTGCCTGGCTGCGGCTCACCAGTCCAGAGGGGGGCGCTCCCTCATTTTCTCCCCTGTGCCAGCAGGCTTTCCTGCCCCCGCCCCCTCCCTGGGCGAGAGCCGAGGCCGCGGACGAGGACCTGGGGGCTCTCTCCAGCCTGCTCCTGTCCTGGTACCTGTGTGGCTACCACACGGGCAGCTACATGGTAAGAGAGCCGGGTTCGGGGGCGCCGTGGGTGTGAGCGCCAGCTGTAGCCCGTCCTGGTTGGGGTAACTGTTTCCCCCTCTTGCCGCGAACAGGCCTTGAAACAGACGCGGACAGCGGCAGACAGCAAGCCCGCGAGGCCCAAGGCCACATGGAGGCAGGGCAAGCCCGCTCAGTAGAGGTACGTTGGCCTGCTGCTGCAGTCTGAGCACAGCCGGCCGCAGGCAGTGCGGAAGCCCGTGCTTCACCTCAGCCGTTCAGTGCCCCGCCAGAGGGACGCCTGAGTGCGCAAGCTGGGCCCGGAAGCCCAGAGGTCAGTGATCCAAAGTGGCCTGCAAGCTCTCGGGCAACAAGATGCAACAGACAAGAGAGGCGGCCGTCATATTTCAGGATGTATCACGACCATTGTGTGTCACGGACAGTGTAGTTTTCTGTGAGGTTTCTTGAGGTATGTCTCGGGACTGCCTTTACCTGAATGATGGTTTTTGCATTGTTACATCATGTATCATGCAGGGTCATGCAGTACATCGAACAGTCTGTTCTTGTTGTCTGGTAATGTGCATTGTATTCATTAGCAAGTGTTGGCATCAAACGCTGCAGACTGTGAATGTCCTTCACCTTCTCCCTGTGTTGGACCAGTATTTACATTGCCTTGTGGCCCTAAATGTGTAATATCTACAGTTGGTCTGAATTCATGACTGAGCCTTGGGTAATAAGCAAGTATTTGTTGTGTAACTTGTCTTAAGTATGCTAACCCAATGCATGGAATGTTCTGCATTCCAGCTGAGTCTTTCCTAATCTGACAGGTCCCAGGGAGAGCCCGGTATCGGACATGTCCTTCAGTGCTACTGAGATGCACTGAGGATTCATACTGGATACAAGCCTTCCCACTGCACCTAAAAATAGCCTTAAAGTATAGTAATACATCTGCCTACAAATGTGTTCTCAGTGTCCTGATAAACCTTGGCTGCATCCACATTAAATAAAAGCAATATAATGTTTAATTTGTTTCACTAGCAAGCTTTTATCGTCAGCGTTTCTGAAAAAAAGGTAAGAAGGTAAGAAGATAAATATGTTCTTTCAAAAATGGCTAAATGGAGAACTCCATTTTCCTTCCGGGAAAGTTTGTAAAGTAACATAAGTTGGTCTCTAAGCTCTAAATTCCTTAAGCATAAAAATGTACATTTTTGAGTAACAGGGCTTTTTAAGAATCCAAATAAAGGATGAGTCACTTTTGCTGCACACGGGACATACAGTAATTGACTCGCATGGGTGTTTGCGTTAATGTGATGTGATGGGACTCCAGCTCAGTTTACTTCTGTGCTCTGCAGTCCCTTCCTGGAGTCTGATGTCAAAGGCCAATTGCTTTTCCAGAGATCAGGTCAAGTGTTCCTTTACCCCTGTTCCTCCTTTCTCTCCTGGCTAACTGAGTGTAAATATTTAACCGGCTGTAATTATAAGCAGGTGAAAATCTTCTCCGCTGTCTGCAAAGGAAGTAATTGCTGAATACAGACTGGAGCTGAAAGACGGTCCCTGGGGCCGTCAGTCCTCAGATCTGATTAAGACCTGTATCGATCGCAGCTGTGCTCAGACTGTCCGCTCGCTTTCTGGCCAGACCAGAGTCCTGGAAGGATTGACTCAGAGTTAAGACATTTTAATGGATCAGCCAAGATTAAGTTCAAAACAGCCAATGTATTTTGTTTGGGGTTTTTATTTTTTTATAGATTACAACTTTAACTTGCTAGTGTTGCTGTATGCTGCTGTAAACAAGTAAAGAGCGTTGTCAGGCAGGATACACCCTAGACAGGACCAGTCCATCGCAGGGCACATAGAGACACAGACACACTCACACCAGGACCGGTTTTCCCAGAAGCCAATTCACTTACCAGTGTGTCTTTAGGGTGTGGGAGGAACCCCACACAAACACAGGGAGAGCATACAGCCTCTGCACAGATAGCTCCCCGGGTCTGGAACTAAACCCGGGGCGAGGCAGCGATGCTGACCACTGCACCACCATGCCTCCATAAATAGGACCAATATTACTTTATCTCTTCGTAGGTTGGGTGTTTATCATTTTATTTGCTGCTGAAATATGAAAGAAAGTCCAAAGTGAACATAATCTCTTTTTTTTGCCATTGTACGTTTTGCCAAAACCTCTTTGCAAAATGTTGCGTTAACATCCTGCGGGGGTTGGCTTGCATCAGCCCAGTACTCACAGTGATGTTGTGCTGCTGTGCTGTGAATCTCTCTTCTCTGGGTTTCTTGGGGTTGAGATGACAGGTGCAGTGTTTTGGACAGAAGAATGGAAACACGCTGGAATCCCAGCCAGAGCAGTAATCGGGCCTGGGATGCGGAGCTGCTGTTTATGAGGGATTCTGGGAGAGAGCTGCTCATCTTAAATGCTTTTGATCAGGCAGCCTTGCTGCCCACAGCGCTCCAGAGCCTCCGTCGGTGACGCAGGTCCTGGCTCTCCCCGCCGGGCCAGGAGAGGGGGGGACTGGGGTTCACCGCACCCCAGGACAGGATGTGAGGACGTGGCAGCGATGGGAGGAAAGTGTGAGCAGGAGAGACTCTCTGCTCCAGCTCCTTGACCACTTGGAGCTTCTAGCTCTGTGAACGGCTGCGTTGGTCTTTTTTCCTGCAAAATGTTCCCAGAAATCAAGACTTTGCAGTGCCCTGACCCTTCCAGTGATGCCCCTTTCTGTTGAATTTCAAATAACGTCCACACGTTTGTTTTAAAGAGAATCTTTAAATAAAAACGTAAATGCTCAAACGGGACAGTTCTTGGGGGTAATGGAAGACAACATATTTTAGTCTTTCTTATTTTCCTTGTAGTTTTTGCTTTAGTGCAGCAGCCTCAATGCTCTTGCGTCTTGGCTGCAGTCCCAGCCTGGGGTGCCTTCTGCGTGGACCCTGCATGTTCTCACCAGGTCAGCTGGGGGTTTCCCAAGGCAGCTCCCAGAGCCAGGCTGAGTGTGTCTGAATGGGACCCGTGCTGTCCAGGGGTGGGAGCCATCTGGTGCCCAGTCCTTCAGGGCCAGGCTCTGGCTTGCTGGATCTTTATGGACATGGGGAGTTTTGTGGCTCTTCAAACACATAACACCCTGAGCAAAATCCCTTCTGTAGTGTTACCCAAACAAAGTTTGAAAACAATGTACTGTGATTAAACAGTCACACATTACACTCTTACTTTGAGCAAATTGCAGTGTGAAGTTGCGGGGTCATGTGTTGAGTCTGCATGACCTTATTATTGACGAGAATTAAAAACTAAGGTGATACCTCGTGGGCTTGATATCATGGTAGAGGTGCTTTTAGAAAGTAGCTTATCGTGTCTTTGATTCTCTTTGCAAGGTTCTGTCTTTGCCATCTGGATATTAGCCGAGAATTAATCTAGCAGCTGGCTGAAGGAAAGATAGTCTTGCTTATTTCAGTCACACAGAGCCACACACTTAACAGAAAGCGAGAAAGAAGAGCCAATAGAAGCTAATTATTACTTGCCTACTCATGGAAAGGGTTTGGGATTTTCCTTTCTGTGTAGAAGATGTGATTTCAGTCTCTGGAGACTTAAAGGTCTTCTTTTAACCCTAATTGGTTAGGAAAAAGGAAGAGAAGGCTGTTCGTATCGGGTCAGCCAGGCCACGCCTGTGTTCCGGACTGGCGTGCTAATGAACCCCATTCCGATCAAGCGCTCTGATAAATTGCCTTGTTAGGCCACTGTGACATTTTGTCCTGTTCTTCGAAAAGCCCTTTTCAATTAGACTGGGGAGTCCCTCCTCAGGGGCTCGGGCTGAACCGCGTGCACCAGGGCCCTCGAACGATTTTCTTCTCTCGCTGCTTGTGGGCCGCACACGCAGGGCTCGAGGTTTCTTGTTCTGGAGTTCTTGGAGGACAGGTGTCTTGAAATGTCAGCGTCTGCGTGATTAAAATAAAAAAAGAACAGTTTTTGCCTTTCGCAGAGTTTTGAATCCTGTTTTTTTTTTGCTTCCTTCCTCCCTTTGCTTGAGGTGAACTGGTTTGATCACCACAGCCTTGAGCTCAGCTGTGCTCTGCTCCAGCACTGCCTCTGCCTTCCTCGGGAAGATCGCCCACTTGTCTGTGGTTTCCACTTGTGTCCCCTGCTTCCCGTTTCACCCTCGATTCTGTAAAGAAGTCCGTCGTATCGTCTTTGCCGCTGACAGATTCCACCAGATAATTTCAGAGACTTCTAAGCTACAGTGCACTTGATAGCATTTTCTTTGTACAGAAGGGGAATTATTGCAGACATCACAGTCAAACTGAACCGTTTGAGGATGAATGAACAAGGTTCTAGGTTTATAATGTACTGACATCACACACGAGTTGTCAGTTTCGACGGCAAGCCTGAAGGATCTGCGATGGGCGCGAGGCAGGGTACACCCTGGATGGGACGCCAGCCCATCACAGGGCACACAGACACGCTCACATTAGATCCAGTTTCCCCAGAAGCCAATTAACCTACCAGAATGGTTTTTGACCGTGACAGGAAACCAGAGCACCCAGAGGAAACCCCTGTGAACATGCAGAGAACATGCAGACTCCACACAGACAACACCCCAGGTCCGGAAATTGAACCCAGGGCCCCAGTGCCACACGGCAACAATTCTTACCACGGCACCACCGTGTCACCAGTTATTTATTAATAATTTATAATCAGTCCTCCCAGTCATCAGACTGGGGCATTGGCTTGGAATTTCTGGTCCAGAAGAAGAAAGAAGAGCGCCACCTGTTGGTCCACCAGCACTATTTGCAGCAGCAGCCTGGTTTACCTTCGAGGTGCCCTAGCACAGCACGGGCCAGGTCCTTGCTCAGCTCCTGAGACCTGACTGCACGTTGGCAACCAGCTTACTGGCGCAGAATTGCTCCTCTAGCTACACCAGACGCCTGACTGTTAATGTGCCCGCTGAGGACCACTTGTTCACGTTTCTGGACAGGTCATGAAAAATAAAAATTAAAAAACACCGGAAAAGAACCAAATTGTCCCTTCCCAGATTTCAAACCTGTTCTCTTTGAATCATCAATCTGAAGTTTGCGAAGCGAGATTTCTTGCCAAAGTAATCAGCACGGAACTTATTTTTTTTAATGGGAAAAGTTTGATGCCTTTTAAAAAAAAAAGAGTAAGAGGAAAAAAAAGACATTAAAGGAGTTTTCGCCGGGGGGCGGGCGGGGAGTTTGGGCCGTGTCAGACTAGAGTGAGGAAGGGAAATCAATACCCCAATCACGCCTCTCGGGACCGGGGTGTAAATATTGCAGCAGCTGATGTCAGGCAGGGGTATAAAAGAGCGGGCCGGCGGGGCGCTCTGGAGAACCCGCCTGTGACAGAACCGTTCAGCACCATGGCCAGCAGCCGCCTGCTCCTGCTGGCTTTCACCTGCTCTCTCCTCCTCTCCCTGCTGCTCTGCGACGACTCCCTGGAAGCGCGCTCCTTGGAAACTCCCAACAAAAGCCAGGAGGAGAAGGAGCTGGTAAGAAACCCCAGCCCGAGTGGCCGAGCTTGCGTCCGCCGTGCGAGTCCGCAGAGTCCGCTGACTTGTACCGCCAGCGGGGAGCCGCGCCGGGCTGCGCGGGTACGGGTAAAGGGGTTTTCCCTGCTGGGAGAGAAGGGAAGCACACCGGTTCGGCAGTGGAGCCTCAGGTGACACGCTCTGCTCCTCTTCTTCTCTTTTCAGCATTGAATAAACCTCTAACGTGTACTGTAAAGATGTACTGTTTACTTTGTAGATTCTGTTGTATCTCCGCTTCCTAAAGCTTGTAGACCATGAAAATATCGAAAGCGCTACAATACGCTTTTGAAATAAGACTGTTTTGAACCTACATTTATTTGGGGATGAGCCGTCTATGAACCCCTGTAAAAGAGTTTTCTTAAAGCCGCATGCCGTTTTATTAAACCCGAGTACTAACATCTCGTCATTTGTCCTCCGTCTTTAGACTGAAAGCCCTTGTTAATTGTACCGCTTCTTGCTCCTGTGGCAGGTCAAGTGATTTTAAATCCCTGACAGTCTTTGAGCAAATGCATTTCCATTTCAGAATAGTAACTTGGCGATGCTGCACTTGGCGATGGGGGACTAGCGAGAGCTGTAACTCCAACCCCACAAGTCGAAGAGAGCTTGAGCTGTTCACTGGATAAGCATGAATAGCGTCAAAACTGATGTTTGAACATTATAGTCTGTTATATTGCCAATGAGTTATTACATTTAATTTTCTTTGCCACGTCTCGTATTCGTTTTCTTAGTTCTGTTAATGAAGAGGTTGAGTTGAGTTCATTATGGATACGTGTGTCTGGAATAACAACATTGTCTTCGAGCACAATTCAAGCTCTGAGTAGCGCGCACGGCCGGACGCACCCTGCTTTGACTTTGTGGCCCAGCCTGTCGAAGGTGTGACTTTCCCTCCGCTCTCCCAGATCGAAGCCCTGCAGGAGGTTCTGGAGAAGCTGAAGAACAAGAGGATGCCGTCGGCGGAGAAGAAGCTGGGCTGGGTGCCGTCGGTGAGGAATCAGGCGCTTTCTTTAACAGTAGCCCGCTCGCTGGCCGGTGCGCTCGGTTGTTGAGCTCGGCGAGATCTGCTCATGCAATCCTGCACTATTGTACTCCGGGAGATAAGAGGTTTTGATGCGGTGTGAATTTCAAAGCCGACACTGGCCGGGTTTTCTAAAACCTTATTTGCTGTAACTGAAGATCTCTTTTGGAGGAAATGCAGCAGCATTGAGAAATGTGCAGTTCTTAAGTGTGCCGACCTTTAAAAATCTGTTTAAAAAAATCACACGTAGGTACTAACACAGTCCTAAGCATTGCTGCCTCGCAGTGCTGGGGCCCTGGGTTCAATTTCCGGACCTGGGGTGCTGTCTGCGTGGAGTTTGCATGTTCTCCTCGTGTTCATGTGGCTTTCCTCCAGGTACTCCGGTTTCCTCCCACAGTCCGGAGACATGCTGGGAGGTTAATTGGCTTTAGGGAAAACTGGCCCTGGTGTGAGTGTGTGTCCGTGTCTGTGTGTGTCCTGCGATGGACGAGTTTCCCGTTGTGAGCCGAGATGCGCTCCGTCCCCCCCGCGGCCCTGTACAGAAACAAGCGGCTAGAAAACGGATGAACGGACTTAGGTAGTACATTCGTTTAAAAATTGGCGACCTGAAAAGTGTGAAAACCGTGGTCATGGTTGCAACACGGTCGCATGCGTTGTATAAACGTATTTGATTCATTTACAAATCAGAACAAGACAATATTCCAAAGCGCTTGGGGCACGGGGACGTTTTCACTATTGTCCTGCTAACAGCGAGGCGTTTCCCCTATGCTTTAGGCTGGCATGATGATGATGATGATGATGACTGTTGTTGTTGTGCAGTGTGACGCAGGGGAGCAGTGCGCAGTGCGCAAGGGCGCGAGGATCGGGAAGCTGTGCAACTGTCCGCGAGGGACCTCCTGCAATTTCTACATCCTGAAGTGTTTGTAGAGCCGGGCTCCGCGCGGGGGGCTGAGAGACGTGACGTCACCCCGGAACCCGCGGCCGGAGGGGGCACGAGCCGGAATGCGTTCCCCCCGCTCTGCCCCGCGGCCGCGCGACCCGCCGCCCCCCCTGCTGGCGCCTCGCGAGCACAAACACGGCCTTTTCGTATCTGTTCTCTGTTACTGGAGGAACTGAAGAAAGTCAATAAATTTTTAAAAACCGAGGCTTTCTTTGTCGTGCATGTCTGGCGGCAGTGTCCGGTGGCATCAATGAGATGTCTTGCGCTGCGGTTTCTCTCCCAAGAGCTGTTCAGAGGTACCTTCACTCCGCACTGCTGGTGTGCGCATGGCCGCACAGCTCCAGAATACAGGCCTGTTTCACTGCTTACTGGCTTACTGATGTACAACTTCAGATTGTCGCGTTAGAGGGGCCCGGGGTCTCTCGCCGTCACTGGGCTCAGAGTGGGGTACACCCTGGACAAGACTGCAGTCCCTCGCAGGGCACACACTGATACACACACAAACACTGATACACACAAACACTGATACACACACACACTGATGCACACACACAGATACACACACACACACACACACACTCATACCGGGGCCAATTTTCACCCCCATGCCTTTGGACCGCGGGAGGAAACCCACGCAAATACGGGGAGAACATGCAGACTCCACACAGACAGCACCCCAGGCCCGGAAGTAAACCCAGTGACCCCGGCGCTGCGAGGCTGCAATGGTAACCGCTGCGCCACGGTGCCGCCCATTTAGTACTCTATAACAAGAACAAAGGTTTGGCATGATTTCCGGACTGGTGGTTTCTGTTGCGGACACCTTTACCCAAAGCCGTTTCCAATCACCCCTCTGCTCCGCCTGGTGCGGGCCTGGACTTTCCTGAGGGGGGCTACACTGTGTAACACAGATGAGTTACGGATCCAAGCGTCAGCGCCGGGCCTGGTCCCGCCTTGCGCTCGGCTCGGCTCGGCTCGGCTCGGCACACGTACTGACGGTGAAACAGTCCCAGAGCGGAAGAATGCCGTTCAGTTTGTTCAGATTAACAGATTGTACTTGTCTTATTTTCCTCAGTGGAGTTTTAGATTTGAACTGACTGTGTAAGACTTTCCACATCAAACTCCTGCCGTCAATGGGCCTACCACATGATTATGTTCATAAATGTAGCACAACCACTGTGGATAAGCTGTTGTGACACTTCAGACACGAGGCATGTCGAAAGACGTCATTCTATAGGCAGAGAATTCAGAGATCCGCAGTTTTCTCTTGAGGTTTTAATGGAATACCTCCGAATGTCGGTATGTTAGATGGGTATTTGGGGTTAATCCGAAGTGGTCGAAGGGTCTGGATGACAAGCGGACTGCGAAGCGCGCTCAGCCCCGGACAGCGGTCTGGCACGGCACCGCCAGGGGGCGCTACACAGCTGTAGTGACACCTACCCGGGCTTTTCGCAGGCGGAGTTACTGCCGTCTGAGCGCGGCGGAGCGGACGTGTGGCGACGGACGGGCATTACTGTGTGGTTGATCACAGCGTGAGTCGACCACGAGTGACTCAGGGGAAAGAGAGAATAACCCCTGTCTCACTTCCCTGCCCCCGAGTCCACTCACGTCGAAATAATCTGACTCCTGACTGTATCCGTTTCATCGTTAAATCACGGAACACGGGGCCGTGGGATAACACAAATAGCTGGGAGTAATATAAACACCGCACAGCTCTGTACAGACTAGTCAAAGCAGTACCGCACTATTCTAATGCAAACAGGACATGACAGCGCCTTGCACTTTTCAAACAGCTTCGTTTTTACGTTAGCCTGGTACAGCAATAAGTCACAGGCGGTTTCCCTCCCCCTCCATCCTGTTTAAAAAGATGCGCTCCTCAGAAATTGAAATCACGCCTCGACAGCCCCACTGGGACACGCGTGGATGCGGCTCGCGGTGGGGAACAGCCCCGGGCTGCTTCAGAGCGCGTGGAAAGCGCGAGGCGCACGCCGCCGTATCCTAGGGGGCGGGGCCACGCGGTGCTGAGCTCTGATTGGTCGCGTCACCCCCCCGGGCTGGCGCGCCCCGCCCCCTTCCAATAAATAGGGCCGTTTCGCGGTGACGTCATTAGGCGAACTTCCCAACATGGCGACGGAGCAGGCTGGAGACATGGAAGGCGCGGACAGCCCCGTCCGAGCCGCCCACCCCGGCTTCAGCAACGACAAGTACTCCCTGCTGGTTGTCGTCGGGGAGCATAGCCGCCCCGGCCTGCTGGAATACGTGGTGTCGGAAATCGAGAGAGGTGAGCGCGGCGCGGATGCCCCCTGCTTGTTGTTTTTTCGTCCCCTTTATCCCCGTGTTCCCACACAGATCGAGAGCTGCGTTCGTGTCCAAAGACATTTGCGTGCTGTCGCCCCGGTCGGGCTGTGGTGTTCAGGAACTGCACGCAGGAGCGCCAGTAAGCCAGACTGGGGCGGCTGGCGGGCTGGGAGTTTGCGGGGGGCTGAGAGAGCACGCCGCCTTCATCAGGGGCTTCGCTCTGTGGGGCTGCGCCCTCCCGCTACACAGCCCGCTTTGAAACGTGGGGGTGATTATCACAGACCCCCGAAAACAAAATCAGCGCCACATGCAGAGGACGCAGCAGTGTCTACTTGACACAGTAATTCCTCCCGAGGTCTCCCGGCGGAGCTGGTGAAGCTGCACCCGTGCAGCGGACCCCTGGGCTCTGGGTGGGGGGGGAGAGGACTGCGGTGTGCCGCCCTTTAGACCTGATACTGAAACGCGCCGTCCCCCCCCCCGCTCATTGCTGTGTATGTGTCGGGTGTTGTCTGGTGACGTTTTCAGAGAAAGAGTTTGGTCGGAAAGTGCCCCGCCGCTCCCCGGGCGAGACGGCGAATGTGTCTGTAGAGCCATTGCAGAGCCGTGTTGTGGGCGAGGCAGTCCTGCCCTGTCCCCACGCCAGCACCCGGCTCTCCTGCTGCGTGCCTCCTCCCAGCATCGTCCTCAGACGGCTCAGGTCGCCGCCGCATACCGCGGCTTGCATCGCGCAATGACTTCATCTTCCGCTCCCTGCCCGCTCGCCCGTGTGCAGGCAGGAGAGCGCTCGGAGCTCGTGTTTATTCCCGGTTGTGATTTTGCATATCCCACCTACAGTACCGCACCCACTTATGGCTTTCTGATGCACCGACGCGTCACGGTTGTTTTCAGGATCCGGCGAGCAGCCACGTCAAATATCGAAGGTTTGTGCTTTTGTGATCGATGCTCAGGCAGGGTCACGGAAACATGTTGAGGGAGACCCCGGTGGTCCCGCCCGTCTCTTTGCTCGGTGACTGAAGCGGCACCAGTCGCGAAGGACACGCTCCTGATGGAGACCACAGAGGAAAAAACCCCGCTTAGCCACAGTCAAAAAATGTTTCCTCCGCTAGACGTTGCCTCCTTCAGAGAGCCACCCCGCCAGGTTACATCACGCCCGCTTGTCATTAGAACTTGCCTCCTGAGGCAGACACTCGGGGTACCCAGACTCGCATTTAATTCCACACAAAATAAACTCCGGTCTTGCATTAACATTGATACTGAGGTATGTGCGTTCTTATTCTTTTCCACAAACATAAAAAAAAATACAGCAGACTTTAGCAAAAAATGTAGGGAACTACAAAGCGTACAGCGTGTTTGATCCTGATGAATTCTGCCACATCCTGCAGCAGCCTGAGTGATGCAGTGTTTTGTTACAGTGCTGCCTCCTGAGAAGATGCTAAACAGTGAAACAGGCCTGTTTTCCCCAGGGCTGAGTCTGTACTGTAGCTGGACTTGGACTGAGGGGTGTAGGTCACGGCCCGGTACAGCAGGGGTGTCCAGTCCTGGAGCAGGGACAGTGTGTCCGCAGGTTTTCAGGTCTTTTTCAATCAGTGTCCCCTGGAGAGCTGGGAGAATTATGCTGATGAGTCATTAAGAACTGGTTTGGGGGTGAAACTCGCAGACTCGCCAAGACCAGGACTGGACACCCCTACTGCTCAGATTCTGTCTTCTGTATGAACGTGTTACAGGGTAATGAGGGGTGATGTGATTACTATCTGACTTTCCCTCTGCTTGAGCGGTTATTTTATATGATGCTTGATGTGCATTGCCGAGCAGCAGGGTTTAGGGAAGGTTCGTGCAAGTTTTAAGGGATGAATTGGAAAATTTTCTCAACTTTCCAGGTTACCTTATAAAACCCCTGGGAGTTGCCGGGTGTTCCCAGCGCTCCTCGTGCAGGGTGTTCTAGTGATTCTTCTCCGTAGGATAATGGGCTTCAGGCTGACTTCACCGCTGCAGGCCCTGAGGGATTTGTCTGTGTAAAGCACACACTCCGTCGTCCGGGCCTGCAGTCTGCGGACCGGCCGGCTTCGCCCCTTCCTGGGCCGTGCTGTGGGCACGACAGGCCTCACCTCCCGAGGAGCAGCTGCGTTTTTCCAAGAAGAACTGATCTCAAGAGACGTGGCCTTTGCGCAAGACCCCTGGCCTCCGAAACTGGCGACGCCTAAAATCGGAGTTGCTGTCAAGCTCAGGATGGGGTTTCTCCCCAAGGTGTGTACCCCACAGGGGCCGCGGGGGCCCCGTCAGCTCTCCCCAGCGGGAGAGGGGGAGTCTGGACATGTGGATGTTGTTGAGCAGTCCGGAGTCCAGCCCAGGGAAGGGACGTCCGCCTTCGGCTTCATCAGAGCTCCTGCACACCCCGCTGAGATGGCTGGGGAGAGAACGGGATTCTCAAATTGCACTGCGAACATGTTTTTAGTCCCCCTCCACAAACGGGCAAAAAAAAATTTGGCAGCACCTTCACCCAGGAGGAAGGGATGTGCACTTGTGCAGAGACACTCGGGAGTCAGCTCTCAAGACGTCTTGCCTGTAACCTCGAGACAGTAGGGATTTTCGTCCACCCATTCATTTCCTGACTGCTTCTTCAGTTCAGGGTCACGGGGAGCTGGAGCCTATCCCAGCAAGCAAGGGGCCCAGGTCAGGGTTCACCCTGGACAGGACACCAGCCCATCACAGGGTGGACGGACACAGGCACATTCACACCAGAGCCAGTTTTCACAGATACCAATTAGGCTTCCAGTATGTGTTTGGTCTGTGGGAGAGGAAACTGGAGCACCTGGAGGAAACCCACACAGGGAGAACATACAAGCTCCACACAGACAGCACCCCGGTATTGAACCCTGGGCCACAGTGCTGTGAGGCAGCAATACTAACCACAGAGCCGCTATGCTGCCAGTAGGAATTTTCAATGACCGTATGAAGAACTCTTGTAATAAATGACCTCAGCCTTTTGTTGTGGAGCCATTCTGAGTGCCCTGGCTGCAGATACCAGCATTCAAGGCAGAAATCTGCATTTTTTAGTCACTGTGAATGATAACGGTAAAGCAGTAGTTAAAATCTGATCCAGATTTTCGGAATTCCAATTCTGGATGACTGTAGTATGTTTATTTTCATTCCCATGGGGCTCCTCTAGTTCAGAAAGGGAGTGTAGCCTTCTGTTCATCTGGGTACAGGCAATACTGTGGCGCTGGCTGCAGGCTTCACGTAGTGAAAATCCGCAAGGACCGCGGTCCTCTCGGGCTAGAATTCCTGGAAAACAAACACTGTTAAAGCCAGGAAAGCAGTCAGTAATGCAGAGGTGAAAATGTAAGTTAAAAATCTCATAGGCTTGAAGGGCAAGTGTTTGATGGCGTTTCTGGAGGTTTTCAAGTCCTGCCTTGTCTGTGCTGCTCTTTCCAGGGCATGACCCACTGGACCGGGGCTGGCGTTAGGCCATATGCCCGTGTCTGTGGGTGGAACGTGGGCGTCACGGGTAAGCACCTGTCTGACGTTCCTGCAGGATTGTCGGGAGAGGTGTGGAGAGAACCACACGGACAGGCTTCCCACTTGATTCCTGCCTCTGTTTCTCCTGGAAGTGAAGGATGGCAGAGTGAACGAATCGCTCAGCGCTGGCAGGAAATGCCTTCAATTCCAAATGCCTTCTGCTGTGAACAGCATGCACACCCTTCCCTTAAAAGCCTGACTGCTTCTGCGTTAGCTGTGCAGTGTCCGAAGCACGTCAGTCTCCCAGATGGCAGTCGGAGAGCATCGTTTTCACTGGGCTCTCTGCAGCACTAACGCTGTCTCGATGGAATGTTGCATGCGCAGTGAATTTGTGGGAAAGGTTCTGAAAGATTTTCTTGTTATTAAGAAACCCATTAGGCACAAAATGGTCATTCTGCTAAGCTGTGAAACGGAGCGTGTTGACAGAGGGAGAGAGGGCTTCACTGAAGCCCTTAGCTGTCATTTTCCCATTGTCAGGGCTTTGCTGTTTATGCTGAGCTCGTCGTCTTTGTAGGATATCGTGTTGCAGTGCGGCTTCTACACAGTTGAGGCCAAGGCGCCTGCAGGCTTGTTTAATCCAGACCCAAGCAATCATATTCGTGTTGTCGGATTGCTGCGTCTTGATAGTTTAAGCTTCTTTGAATAAGTAGTTCTTAAGTAAAGAGTATGATGGATGCGAGTCCAAAGTTTAGTTTAAGGCAGTAGAGATTTGCAGGCGATCCATTTGGTCTGTAAAGAAGTAATGGATCGTTAACTTGGTATATTCAGCTTTCTAGAGCACTAAAAAGATCCAACCGTCATAAAATTAGATAATGTGCTTGATTCTGTCTTGTCATTATGGTTCCCTGTAATCTGAAAACAAAGATTTACCTAATTACCTAATTTTGATTGAAAGTAACGTGTTTTTGGAAAGAAGGATTTCACAAATCTGAGATGAGGTTTTCATAACCAGTCTTCATGTTAAACTGTGATTGTGGCAGAGAAGAATCTGTTCTCCAGATGGATAAAAAAGGTGATGAAACAACTGATTAAGAGATTGTGGAAAAATGAAGAAACAAAATAATAGGAAATGTATCATCTTCCTATGACCGCTTCAAGTTATTGTCCAACTGAGTTTCTAAGAATCCTTACAGAAATAATTTAACAACTGCAAAATGTCATAGACTGCTGATTCATATGGCTAAATTGTAAGAATATTATATTTGTTGTAGAAAACTAAGTCTGTCATGAAGGTATTTGTAGTTGTCTGATTTGGGAGAGCTTAAAAGGCTGCACACTTGTCAGCTTTTAGCCTGAGCGAGGTTAGGCTTCAGAATGTCGCTCGTGATGGAGCTGCAGTCTTGAAAAACTTTGTTTTGATCTCTCAGGCAGTGACTGGGAAGTGCTGATTTGTGCTGATTGTCTGTCTGCTCTTGAAAAGACTTTGAGCACTTGATCCTGGTGTGGCAGTCCTGTTTAATGGTGAGGAGTCTGCCGGAGCTAGCTTGGAGATCTAGGGTACAGTGCAAGGCCGCTGTGCGGCTCAGGTGTGCTGTGAACCGGCTCTTCTTCAGCCAAGGCTGGATGCAAATCGGGCTGAACTCGTGTGCAGCATCGACGGACTGTTGACTGTTCGCTGTTCATGTTAACTGCACTTGAGATCGCGGGCAAATTATTTTGAAGATGTAACTGGCTACTGAAAAAGGTCAGTCTGTTGCTTCTCTTGCTTCCTGAGCTGTCCTGTGTTATTGTTGAAGTTTTTAGCTAAGGAAATGAACCTGAGTGTAATTTCAGGCAGCTTTAGTTCTCTTCCTCCTTTTTTCTCCAGACAGCCAACAGAATGACATCACAGTCGACTTCCTGCCTGTGCACATGACACTGACTCTGCTCCTGCCTGAATCTGAGCCTTAGATTAGGAGCTCACTACCCCCCATGTATCCCAGCCCTGGTACTGGAGGAGCACGGTCTCTTGTTTTTGCTCTTGTTCTTAATAACAGATTCACTGGTTTCAGTTTTCTTTTTGGGAAGTATTTGGGAAATTTGCATTCAGCTCTTAAAACATTAAATGGGATTTATAATTGGTATCAAAGCTATGTGATATTTGAAAACACCGGACACGTTTGGACATTAGTTTCAGCAAATCCTGAAGGCTCGCCTTCCAGATGGGAGTTGCAGCCCTGTCTGAGTGACACAGCCCCTGATGCACGATAAGAGCTGCAGGGACGCTTGTGCTCAGCGAGTGGCGTTCACAGGAAGCCCAGGGCAGGTAATTGAGCGAGGGGGTGGGTCTTCAGGGGGTTTCAGAGTGCGTGTCCGAAGTCTGTTCCCTCTGTTTACTCTGTCCTGGCAGGCAGTGGAGGCTGGGAAGAGACACGCCCACATAGCCTTGCTAGCGCAGTGTTACCTGTTCCTGCTCACCTGTTCAGCAAGGTGACTCATTAACAGTCTGTCTTCTCTGTGCCAATAAAGAGGGCACAGCTCCAGTCCCTTAGCTCCGCTGTGCACAAAGTCTGGTTCAATCTGCTGCGAGACACTTCCAGCACCTTAAGGCTCCTTTGAAAGAACGGTTTTATTCACAGATTTTATATCCTGTGATTCAGTAACTATCAAACTGTCATGCCAGAGCATCCAGTCCCTTGGAGGATAATCACTGGCCTCAATAAGAACTGCAGGGCTGCGCTGTGCCTCGGCCGCCCAGAGCCTGCGAGTTTATTTTCAGATGGTTTAAGCGAGCAGCTGAGGTTTGCCAGACACCAGCGTTAAACAAACATCTGTCTGCAGTGTGGGGGCTACAGCAGGGGAGCTCGGGGCGATTCTGCTCCAGACAGCGACGAATAGTCAGCAGGAAGGGTGAGAGGCTGCTGGTTCTAAAACTCCTCAGTGGTAGGAGGAACCGATAAGGACCGAGTGGTGAAGATTAGCCTTTTTTGCACGTTTAGAAATGTATCAGATGTAGGCCGTATCCTCCACTGAGAAGTGCATGGGGGAAAAATGTGAAAGAAATATTTGCCTTTTCAATGCATAGTAAAGGAGAAAGACGAGGTTATACTTCTCGGGTGTGTTTTTCAGGAGTGGCAGTAGTGTAACTGGGGGCTCTTGCCGTGAGCACGGGCGTCTCTCTGTGGTCAGGACGTTGCAGTGTGACCGTGGGCTGTGCCACGTCTGTTATTGTCCGTGGGATTTTTCTCTGCCTGTAGGGGGTGCCACTGTGCACAGCTGGTGGAATGCTGGGCGCTTTAGATGTATTTCCGGCCTGCTGGATAAGGTGCTTTCCTGTCTGGTAAAACCTCCCACGCTTGGCAGTTTCTGGGTTTGACAGAGCCGGGCAGATCTCTAATTAACAGATCCCGGGAGATCCCACCTGCCCCAGAGACCGGCTTTTCTAGAAGGGGCTCGCAGTGAGGCAGTACACCGCCCTTCATTTATTTTCACACTCGCTGTGCTGACAGCGCTGCTGCACTCTCACTTCGTGCGGCTTCGTGGTGCAGACTTGTCCAGGTTCTCCCCGAACCCGTGACCAGCTCTTGGATTGCGGGTTAGAGCCTGGGTTACATCACTGGCAAATAGTGCCCTGTAACGGCCTGAGTGCAGCCGGAGCCAGGGTGGGTTTATTTAGCCTGAGCTCTCTCGGCGCCCCCTGCAGCCCGCCAGGTTGGCGAGCGACACACCTCTCCTCCAGTCAGCTTTGAGTTTTCATGGTGGGGGTGGTGCTTCCTGTGTCGTGCTGAAAGATGAGTGGCTCGAAGGCGGGAGGTGGGCGTGTCATGGGGGGAGTCTTCCTGCACTTCCTGCTGCTGCTGCTGCTGCTCTCTCCTGCCCCTGCGTGTGGGCTGTAGGGTAAGGAGTGGCAGGACGACGCGAGAAGAACAACGCACTATCGGCTCTTCCGTATTGTGTAAATAAAATAATTGCTGATTCCAATTTTTTGTTTTTTTAAATTGTGGGACTTCACCCTGCATTGCAGGAAACAAGCCTGTGGCGTATCGGTGCGATTGCCACAGTTCTCTGTTAGCCTGGATGCTCTTTCTCGTGTGGGATCCAGTGATTGCAAAGTGATACCCTGGAAGACTGAGGCCTGCTTGTTCAGGACACCACAGAGGTGTTCTGTTCGCCTGTGGGAATGTGCTTATCAACCTGTGAAGAACAGGAGCCTAAGTCTGTATGGTTTGAATATACAAACCTAATAACAAAGCTTTTTTGTGCCTTCAGATATCCCTGGTCCTCTGGAACATCTTGTTCACTGTGAATTGTAGTTTTTGCTGTTCTCTAAAATACCTTAATGGAACACCAACATTTCAGTCTAAATTAGAAGCTTAAAATTGTCTTTAATCCCATTAACTATCTGTTTATAACTAAGCACTTATTTTTTCAGAAAGAAATGTGGCAGGTTGTTTAGAAAACGTGTGTTTGATTACGGTCTTCCAGCATTACGTAACAAAACATGTTGAGACGTTAGAAAGGTTTCTCTCCCTGTCTCAGCTGATGGGTCCCTCATCTAAAAGCTTTACAGTGCAAGAGTGTTCCTACAAAATTGTGTGCACTTTGAAAATAGAAACGTCAAAATCTGAGCTATCCTGCATGTAATGTAGCTTAAAATAATAAAGGACTGAGCATTTTTTGGTTTCATTTTTTTTAATGGTTGGTGTGTTTCAAATCGCTGAAACATGTACAGTAAGTGCTCAAGTAGGCCGGTTGTTTTTGTGCTCCCTGGGCTGCTGTGTGGCAGCCCGGCGAGTCGGTGACTTCAGCTTTGTCTTGTTCACTCGATCGCTGGCACACATGCCATCCTGGCCTTCTGCTTGGACAACATTTTAAGTAGGAAATGTTTGCTGAAGTCGGTCTTGTTTATTCCTGTGATTCCAGGGCAGAGATTTCAGTCATTTCTGTGCCGGTGTTTGCCGACAGCCGAAGGGAAGTTGTTCCTCTCAGTTTGTGACTGCCTGGACCTGCTGCCTGCGGGTGAATCCAGTTAAACTCCCCCAGCCTCCACTGCGGGGGGTGGGGGGGTTCAGCTGTGTGCTGTCAAGAACTGAGTCCCCAGTCCTGGTGCTGGAGGGGCCACTCGAGGTTTTCCAGCTCTCTATACCGCCTGAAGAGCTGGGAGAAGCTGGTCAACTCGTCCAGTTGAGCCAATAAGGAGCTGGCTAGAGTGATAAGGAGTGAAAACCTGGAGCCACACTGGTCCTCCAGGACCAGGATGGGGGACCCCTGCTGTACAGTTTAAGCTGCGGCACAAACAGAACTTTTTAAAGACCTGCGATATCAAGCAGAAGTTGCTAGGCAGTAGGAATTAGTCAGTGGAAAGTCATTGTGGTTTCTTGCTTTATCAGAGAAAAAACAGTATTTTTCCCCAGAAAGGAACAGTTCTCCTTTGTCTGGAGACGTGACTCGAGGGAGCGAGACAGATTTAAAAGAGAAGTTTGTCGTCTTCTCTTTGCTTCGGTCTCCATTTTTTCGCTCCTTATTTCACCCCCAGAGCGCAGCCAGGAGGGGCAGCTCCTGTAAGGAATCCCTCCCCTGCGCTCTCTGGGTCGGCCTGGAGAGGAGCTGCCATGTAAAATTCAACAAAACAAGATTTTAAGAATTTAGCTCAATTTTCGCATTTGCAGAGTGCACAATTGCATGTGCAAATCTATTCAGAGTAAGGTAGCAGCGCACAGTTCAGATTAGGCTGAAGGTCTTGGAAACCAGGCCTCAGTCTCTGAAGCTGCAGTATGATCACAGTTCACTGCAGGGTCCCTGATGCTGAGTGCAGTTTTCCCTTGTCTGGTAAAGATTCATCCCTAAAGAGGACTTGGCTCTTAGTCCAGCCTTCAGCATAATGATAACACTCAGTCGGTGATGCTAAGCTGGACCTGTTAGTTCCTTTCTGTGTTTTACGCTCTTAATTTCATCCAGCCTTTTCTTGAAGGTTTCCAGGGAATCCGCTTCCAAGAATACAGTTTTCCAGCTCGTTCAGAAACACCCACTACCTTTGTTGTAACTCTCGGTCCAAAATGCACTGGAAATGCACGTCCAGTGTCAACTCTCGTAATCAGCCCTTCTCTCTGCGTCTCCTTTTCAGGAATCCGATCGTGGGATGTGGACCTGACCGCCTGCAACCTGGACGAGCAGCTGAAACTGTTCGTGTCGCGACACTCCGCCACCTTCTCCGAGGAGGTCAAAGGTAAGTGCTCTCGCCCTGCAAGACGCCCACAGTGGCAGACCGTGAATCAGTGCTGAGCTCGGGTGCGTGACCGCAGGGCGTGAAACATTACGACACATCACTCAACTCCCTCCGGCCCTCCAGGACTGGGGTCAGACACCTGCTCTAAGGGGTATCATTCTGTTCAGCTGTTTGAACGGCGATGTGCATGCAGCTGGACTCTCACAGCACTGAGCCCACTTCAGAAGGTGATGTCACCCCCTTGGAAGCTGATTGGCCTTGAATGTTCCTTTATAGGGAGGTCCAGCCTCTTGCTGACTCTGATGTTTCTGTGTCTTAGAAGTTGTCCCGATCAGATGATCAGAACCCTGGTGGACTGGCAGCCCTGCATCTGTAACTGTTGTCCGTTTGAGAGTCGTCGTTTGATGGCGTGGTTGGTGCACTCTGCCACACTCCCAGTGCAGCCTTGACCGTCTCGGAAAGGGGCGCTGCCAATAGGCCACACTCATCCCACCGCGGCCCGCTAAACTGGGACACCAGCAGAGCGGCCTTGTCGGTTATCTGTCCATTCATTTCCTCACCGCCAAGGCAGGGGGGCTGGAGCCCATCCCAGCATGCAGTGGGCACAAGGCAGGCTGCTGGACCTGCTGGACGGGACGCCAGTCCATCGCAGGGCACACGCTCGCGTGGCCAGTGTGGGAGAAAACCCACATGAGCACGGAGAGAACATACAAACTCCACGCAGGCAGCACCCCAGGAATTGAACCCGGGGCCCCGGCGCTGTGAGGCAGCAGTGCTGACCCCTGCGCCTCCGTGGCACCCTGTCTGATTTATCCCTAGGTAAATTGAAAGAGTAAATACAGTGTTACATTTTCTTTACATTTAGCTTCCCTCTTGTTATGCCCCAGTCAGGTGAAAACACTGGGTGGCGTGTACTCCACCCCCTGGTCACAGACCTCCCAGGGCTGTAATGGGCTGAAGCCGGCCGAGGCTGCTGGTCCTTTAAATATGCCCCCGCTGAATCCTTGTAAAACGCTGCTGCCAGACTGAGGAATAAGACATTGTAGCGTTATTCTGCCAGCACGTTTCTAAAACACGCTGGATTTCATAACGGGCAGAAGCGGCCTGGCTGTGTTTTTTTTTTTTTTCCCCCCATCTTGCTTTTAAAGATTTAAAAAATTTAAAATGGTGGAAGCTCAGCCGCTTGGAAAACACGGAGTCTCGGGTGGTTTCCACAGCTAGATCAGCGCGATGCTCTGTGGCTTCACGCGCTCGGCCCAGCAGAGAGCGGCCTTTAGACGCTCGCTGTGTCTAAACCGTTTTAGTCACGGCTGCGCTAACACATCTCCCGTAACCCTGCCTCCGATTGTTCTCCTGTACATTTTGGGACTTTCAGGTTGGTTCTAAAATTTCCAAAAGTGAATTCATATCAAGAGCCCCGTATGAGTCAGAACGGTCTGAAAAGCTGTGACATAGTGAATGCAAAGTTTTGGTTAGTCGAGCTCTGGGACGAATTTCTGCCCTGCCTGGTGGTTTTGGCGTCCTTGACGCGTGATTCCTGTTCTGCGGTTTGGTCACGCAAGCGAACGCCGATCTTCTCCCGGCGCGTGACTCCGAATCTCCGCCCTGCTGTCCCAGGACCTCAGTCGGCTGTTGTGCTCCTCCAGCGCCAGACCCCAGCTCCGCTTCTCGCCCGGGGTGCAGCCTGTACTCTTAAAACAGAAATAAGTTTCCTTTTTTAGCTGCAGAGTTTTTTTTCTGCAAAGAGTACGAAACAATGGGGTCCTTGTATCTGATGCCCAGGGCTTAAAAAACATTTTTATTTTTAAGAAAAGGGATGAAAATGGTTGGAGTGGACCTTTGCTCCACCACGGCTGACAATGGAGAGTCTGTCCTTGCAGCCTGCATCAAGACGCTGAGGCCGCGGCCCTTGGCAGGCGTGGAGAGCGCGCCTGGGCCGTGATGGGTGCAGCAGTATTTTTACAGTGCTGTGCTCCAGGCTGTGGGAACAGTCGTGTCCCTGTTTGTAGCCGCGGACGCTGGGAGACCGAGCAGCCAGCTGACATTGTGATGTAGAGACAGTTTAAATTCCCCCCCGGCGCTTCATGCTCACCAGTGAAGAGCAGAGTCCGAGTCTTGCTGTCGGCAGTGAGATGAGGAGGAGGCAGTGTGATGTAGGGGTAAATACTGTGGATTCAGTGGCTGGTGGCTGTATGTTCTATGCACTCCAGAGGCAGGTATATGAGCAGTGTGATCCTGAACGTTGAAAGAATGTCTTTGTGACCAGCTCTGCTGGTCATGTACTGTATGCTAGGCCTGTAAATAAGAGACATATGGACCATCAAATGTGCAGCTAATTCAATTAAAAAAAATTCTAAGAAAATGGAAACCTAAGCCCTAAATCTGATGGGTGGATCTGTTGAACTGCTGCCACCAAGTAGACTTTTGCGAAGCGTCGCACAGACCCTTGATTTCTTGATATGCAATGTTTCCATGTTGGGTTTTGCAGTGTTCATATCGGTAATGGTTGTGCTTCAGTATTCAACCCCATCGGAGAGCTTGTGGCCCTACCGGGGGTGGGCGCGGCCGTCACGTGCCCCCTGTGCCAACGGGCAGCGTGACCGTGGCTGTTCGCCGGGGGCGCTCCAACGCTGACGCGGTGCAGAGCCACCCTGCTCTGGCTTCTTTCACTTTCCTCTGTCGTGGGATTGGGTTTCTGCAGCCCGGTTGGGAAACAGTCAGGTCCCTGGCCTTGACACAGGCCCTCCCCTCCACGGCCCGCTGCTCGGATGACTTCCAGCGTGTGGGCTGGTCTCTGTAACCCCTCGCCTGGCTCAGCCCAGCCGGCCTTCGTGAGTCCTTGAAATCGTCAGCTGTTCGCTGCTGGGAGCTGGGTGGTGATTGGAGGGTGGGACTGGGACTGAGAGGTCTGTGTCATCAGTGCAGGCAAGAGGAGATGCTCTTATGTGCATCCAGGCAACCTCGCCTCAAGTGTTTTTATAAGCCAGCTGTAGCTTGTATATAGAAAGGTTTCATGTGCATTGCAGGCGCGTGTTTGTTTGTGTGCCACTTGAACTGTGTGCGTATCAGCAGCATCAGCAGCTTCAGCAGCTTAGCGGTTGCAGTAAATTCTCCTTCGTGTCTTTACTGAGAGCGCACATTCTCCTGCGGTCGTGATCTGGTCTCGTGCAGGGCTCGGCGCTCGCTGGAACAGGCTTGTGGATGGCATCGCTTCGTGCCAGCGAGGCTGCGTGCGTGGAGTGGGGGGGCGCCTGTTGTGGCAGCTGTGACCCACCGCGCCCCGGTCCCAGCAGGGGGGGCCCGTGGGGGTTCGAGGCAAAGCCGATTGCCTGGGCTGCGCTGACCATGTGCGTCTTGCAGTGTGAAAGCTCGGGCCCCCTCTGGGAAAGGAAGCCTGTTGTGGCTGCTGGCGCACTGAGCTCACACAGTGGCCCGGCGCCTACAGGAAGGAAGCAGTCCTGTGTGTATGTGCGCTGTGTAGGGGGGGTGTCCAGTTTTAATACTGCCCCCCCCCCCATGCCCCCGTCACTCTGCTGCGTTGGACTTATTGTCCTGTGAGGGCTGAGGGGTGGGGCCACACGGGGGCATATCTTCAGAAGGATCTGTTCTCTCGAGAAAGTGCTGACTCAGTCTGACGGAGGAAGCAACTTGGACGAGAGACCTCAGTTGTCTGCGGCGATCAGAAGGACCAGAGCTTAAGGGCAGCGGCAGGTGGGGCTGACTTTACTCTCTTTTCTGTGTGCCTGGGGGGGGCGGCTGCTCGTGAACTCCTAGCGGGACTGGAGTGATGAAAGCCGGAAGGAGGGTGAATCGCGCTCCTGTTTACGCGGCTCGAGAGGCGGGCGACTGATCTGAGAGGCTTCGGCGGTTAGCGGTGAGCTCTACAGGGTGCTGCCTGCGGCTTTGAAAAGCTCGGTGGCCAGAGAGCGAGGAAGCAGTGCAGTTGACGGTATCGGTAGTTAATTCCGGGCTGTATCGTTTAATCATTTGGTAGCATAAGGTTTTCAGTCTGACCTACAAAATTTTAAAGTTTATGCCCGTGTCCTCCATTTGACTGTTCCTCCCATCCCGCCACACTCCCACTACTTTTTTTCCCCCCTCAATTTGCAACTTCCTGCGCAGCTGTGTTTCATTTTATTGCTTCCTTCCTGACGCGCTCGGCCAGGGACGAGAACAGTTCCGCCTCGGGGAGCGCTGACCTGCGATTTTGAGCAGGGAACCTCCCATAGCGGAGCATGGCGTTTCCTCCACATCTCTACCTACATCGATTTTCCTCTGCGTGCGTCTGGGCATGGAAAGCAGGGGCCTCCGTCCCTGAAGGCCTCTTCAGAAGTGCGCTCTCACAAGCGGATCCCACTGATGAGCTGTCAGGTCTCACTTGAGGTCAGCCTGTCGAGCCTGTCTGAAGAGGCAGCTGTGTGAACCACAGGAGAGCTTTCCCACGTCTTCAGGTGGCTGTCGCTTTGCTCCCGAGCTGCCTCCCTGCCAGTCCCCTGGCTTTTCTCCTTCCGGCGCCTCCTGGTCCACTTCTTTAACCAGAACTACTGCTCCGATTCCCAGCTCGTCACCACACCTCACAGCGGCCTTCCGGGTGCGTCGTGCTCCAGCCCTCTCCTCGTGGGCTGTGAATACCCCCGCTCCCGAATGAACAGGGTAAATAATGGTTGTACAGTAGTTGACAGGAGGCCCTTTGGTCCTTGTTGCTTGTTCAGATAAGGACCTCATTAGGCTTTTGCCAGAGGCCGAATTACTCAGCACAACATGTTTGGTTAATCTGTCCGTTTTTTCTAGCTGCCTTGTGCGATTCAGAGTCACGGGGGAGCCAGAGTCTGTCCTGGCGAGCGGGTACGCCCTGGACAGGGCGCCAGCCCCTCACCGGACAGGCGGACAGAAACACAGGCGTGCACACTTACACCGGTGTGTCTTCGGACTGTGGGAGGAGACCGGCGCACCTGGAGGAGCACAGGGAGAACAGCCGGTCTTCCTGCCACATGGCTTTCTGCAGGGGCTTGTGGGAGAGTCCATCCCAGGAGTCGGTGCGGAGGGGGGGGGTTGTGGCCGGGAAGGAGTTAACGCACGCCGGCGCTCCTTGATGATGGATCGCCGGCGCTGCGGCTGCGCGGGTGGTGATGGATGGCTGGAACATGCTGTCTTGGGGTTTATCGGATAATCCAGTGGTGGAGAGTTATCTCTTCCGTGTGCCGAGCAGCCCTGGCCGCCTCCTTAATCGGGCAGTAATCCAATAAGAGGCTCTCGGCGTCCGAGCGAGCCGGAGCAGCCGTCGGCTTTTCCCCGGGCGGATCGGGGCAGCGGGACGGACGGACAGATGCACGCTGGACGGGGAGAAGCTCTGCGGTTGGGATGAATGCAGTGAGGTGGGTGCTTCCCTGTGCTGGCTCCGGAGGGGCCCTCAGGCAGAGGGTGGGGTAACCGCACTGTTTCGGAAGAGGCGCAGAACTGCTGGTGCAAGTTAGTGAGCTTCTTGGGGGGGGGGGGGGGGGGGGCTCGTTTGTTAAAGGCGCCAGGACGGCAGGTCTTCCATGCTTATCCTTCTCTGCACTAAGGGTTGGCCACTTACACCGATGACAGGACTTGGCCAGGAGCATTAGACTAGCTGGTACGGAGGATCTGGGATAGCAGCTTGCCGGGGTGGGTCACGATGCGCAGAAGAAAAGCTGCTGTCCCGGCAGAAACCAATTTATAATTTAGGAGTTTTCAAATCGGAGAAGGTCTCGCTGGAAAGAAATGTAACATAGATGCAGCACAACTACGGGAACTAGAACGCATCCCTGCCAGCCTGAACTGACACAGCCCGAGGTGTGCCAAGTGGACTTGTCTAATCATTTCCCTCCTCCAGGCTTGCGGCTCCGGCTCTCTGCAGCGCAGCCGCTGTAGTCCAGGAGCATGCTGCCTGTCCCTCTTCCCCTCTTCCCCTTACTGGTGTGTTTTTCATCTCTGCAGTGTGTGGAGATACCACACGCGGGGCTCTCCGGAGAACCACTGCAGCGGGCGGTGGGACAGCCGCTCCTCCTCAGCCTCCGCTGCACAGCTGAAGCCCCTAAAATAAGCAACAGTGATTAAAATTGGAGGAATGCATGAGCTGAGGGCGGCACAGTGGCGCAGGGGTCAGCATTGCTACCTCGCAGCACGGGGGTCCTGGATTCAGTTCCGGAATTGGGGTGCTGTCTGTGTGGAGTTTGTATGTTCTCCCTGTGTTTGCATGGGTTTCCTCTGGGTGCACTGGGTTCTGCTCACAATACAATCGCATTCTGGTAGGCTAATTGGCTTCTGGGATAATGGTCCCGGTGGGAGTGTGTGTGGCCTTGTGATGTACTGGTGTCCTGCCCACGGTGTATCCTGCCTTGCGCCTTCTACTTGCTGGGATGGGCTCAGGTTCCCCCGTGACCCTGAATTAGAAGAAGGTGCTGGGAAAAGGCTGGATGGATGGAACGCCTGAGTCAGCAGACTGAAATTAGAGGAATGCATGATTCAGCTCCACATCATCTGTAACTGCAGCGAGAGCTGTGCAGGTGATTCAGCGGCAGATGGAAGGGACGCTCGTGTCACGGCAGTCGAGGGGCCTGCAGTGATCTCAGTGTGTGGTGAGACTGTTACCGAGTCAATGTTTTGTTCTCAGGCTTGTGAAGAGCAGCTGTTGATTAACTGCAGGGCCAAGTGTGTGAGTCTGAGTCTTGTATAGGCAGGCGTAATCAATGCCCTACTGGAATGTGAATAAGAATCACAGCAGAGCCACAGGCTGTGCTGCTCCCTAGATTCCTCTCTTGGTAACAGGTGGGGAGGCGTGGAGGTTGGCCTGTAAGTCACAGCACTGACGAGAAGCAGGCGACAGCCAGAAACCTGTATAGTTATCTGCTCAGCTGTCTGGTCCTTCCTCCTCCTGGCTGAGAGACGGATCCGCTGTGCATTGACTGGTCCGGTTCAAATCTTCCTCACCTGGCACAGTGTCCCAGTCCAGTACCGGAGAGTCTCGTCGACGCGGTGCAGGGAGTCTGATGTCGCTCTGCTTTTTTGCATTTGATGGAATTCCTGCAGTTAAGCTGTGTGGATTCATGTAAAAAAAGCCAGGCCTGGCAATCTAATTTTAATTAATTCTAATTTTGGGCTTTGACTACAGTTTCACAGAAAAGAAGACCTTATTCTGTCAAATTAGGAAGGTGCTGTTGGCTGTGGAATTTCTTTTCCTGTTGTATTTCAGTGCCATTTGTGTCAATAGCAGCCTGTTCTGGAGTCGGACAGACTCCCCTTTTACCAAGGCAGCCAGCTAAATGCCTTTTAGGTCCTTTAATTGGGTTGCTGTAGAACCGCAGGACATGTGAAATTGGATTTCAAGTGCCATCGTCTGCCCTAACTTTCATGTCAGGAGAGTCCTCGTTAATGAAAGTCACCATTGTGTCTGCCAGTTACCATTCTCGCTCTCCAGTGCAACAAGTCCTAAATATTTTTTTTGCTTGTTTGCATCTGTTGGAAACATAAATTCTTTAAAAACCTTATATGCGCTTAATACGACTGTAGCAGTTGCCTGTACGTGATAGTTACTGTATGTCTGAGAAGAGGTCCTTCATCCTAGGTCGTTTATTAGGTAGTTAGGATCTAATTGATCTGATGCTTTCAGGGTGTTGGATTCAATAGTAACTTGTTCCATACTCCCACCACCCTTTGGGTAAATCTCCTTCCACATTAACATGCTTAAATGTCAATTTAATTTGGGACTTGGCACAGCAGTATTGTCAGTGCCGATGCCCTGAGAGTTGATTTCTCTCGTTCTGCCCTCTTGCCCACTCGCCCTCGTCTCTTTATTGTGCTCACTCGCTTCCTCCCTCCCTCCGCAGGCCAGAGGACCCTGCACCACAGTGGTGATGTGCTGGAGACCCATGTTGTCGTCAATCCCTCGGACGACTTCGTCTGCTCAGAGGTGAGGCTTTTCGTGATGTCGTCTGGCTGGGAGAACTGTTCCAGACACCCGCAGCTCTTTGTGTGCAGTTCTCACGAGAGCCCAGTGTGCTGAGAAAAAACGTTGCGGGAGGGCAAGCCTGCTTTTTCCTAAAGGGCGCCTCTGCTTCTATCGGTAATGTGCTCAGAAGGTCTCGCCTGACACGCTCATCAGATGATAGGGGGATATGTTAGCTTTTGTCTTTAATAAATCATGGAGTTTTTATAATGGGAAATAATGATTAGCTGTTTGTTGTTTTGTCATAATGCTGTTAACTGGCATGCATGAGTGTCTTTATTTAAAAGGCTGTGAATGTTTGTTGCAAACTGACCATGTACAGTATGCAGCGAGGATTAAGTGAGGGCCTGGTGAGATTTCTAGAAGAGACCCTTCTATTAATCAGTGAGCCCGGCTGATCGGTGCACGTGACCCCCTGCTGCTGGGAGAGGTTCCCGCCCCAGCCCAGCTCTCGGCTGGCCCCAGCCATCTGCTGGCTCTCGGTGTGCTGCTCCACTCAGGGACCTCTGTGCAATAAAACTGCTTAGTGAGTGTGCTTGAAAGTTTCCACTCCCACTTCTTATTTACTTATCTATTATGTACTGTTTTAATGGTTTTAGCACCTGTTTGTGATTGCATGTGACTTGATGTGACTTATGTTTAGTTTTTGGTTTTCTAACGATTGAGGTTCGTCAGCAGTTGAGTTGAGTGACTTACGAAAACGACAAAGCTGGTTTCGCGCTGTGCTAGAGGCAGGTCAGGACTGGTCCAAAGGCTTAATTAGTGTGTGATTGGTGAAGTGTGTGCACATTTTGTGTTGTTTCTGTAAACAAGCACAGACAGAGTCCAGGAGTAAAAAAACAAATCTCCTTTTCCAACAGGCTTTGAACTTGGCCTCGATAGATATTTCAGTATCATGTCTTTATACCGGTTTACACAACAGGTCTTATTTTTACCACTATAAGCCTCTTGAGCACATACCTCATTCCTTTTAAAATCCTGTTACTGGGGTCTCGCCTCATTCGATGACGGTTGCCTTTGTCTGTCACAGAGAGTAAAGCCTAGA